>NC_071577.1:14465000-14781250 GCF_024509145.1 Vidua macroura
GGGCCGGAGGGGGCTGCGAGGCTCCCCGGCCCCTCTTGGGCGGGCGGCCGGGCCGGGCTTCCCGCAGCTTTCGCCGCGCTGCCTGTCCGCCCGAGCGTACGGGGCTGTGTGCGAGGGCCCGGGCGCGGCCGCGTTTGCATTTATAGCACAAACACGCCTGTAGTCATGTGCTCGTCTGGAAGGACGTGTTCCTCTCTGCATAAAAAGGCCCCGTGCTTTCGTTTTCCCCACCCGGCTCACGGTCTCATCAGGAATTTGGGTGCTCCTCGAGTCAGACTCCAGTATGTGTAGGCGCAGGGTGCTGACATCTCTCTCTATTTTAATAGCCCACAGTGTGACATAATACCGTGCTCTTCTTACCTTGCAGTAAAATTGCTTCTTTTAAGGAGCAGGCACCCAGACACAGCCAGTGGAGTTATAGCTTCTGGAATCAAATAGGCCTGACAAGAGAGTCTGTGTTATATGGGAATGAATGTGTGCTAGCTGGAGTATCAGCAGAAATCCTGGGGTCACTGGCAGGGTGAGGTGAGGGAAGAACCTCGGGTGTACGTTAGTATAGGGCATCATGACTTGCTCCTGGTCTGTTCTGCAAATATGCACAACTGACCTCATCCTGCAAAGCTTTACAGACGAATCTCACTTTCAGCACTGCATACCCTACTAACTGACTACAAAAAGTTGCAGTAAGAATAAGAAAGCATCTGAATCTTAGTTGGTCCAATGCCCATACGCTTTAAGCAACAGTAATTTTCATCTTGCCACTTTTATGTCTTATTTATTCAAAATTAATGAATTGATTTGGGGACTTAAATCAGAAATCTAATGTGAAACAGAGCACTGTACAGTGGAGTGAAAGCTTTTATCAATCTGTTGTAGCTAGATACATTGTTCCTGCAGGACCTGAAGCAGGTTATTGTTAGCATTTCAGTATCATCAGATGCATTGAGGTTTCTACAGGGCTTCTGCTAAAATTTTCTATAATGAAGATGTAGTTCAGTTTGGGAAAGAGCAAGCACTTATGCTGGGTAGTCACACAACTCTGTAGTGGTGCTGGTGGTTACAACCATCCCACAGGGTTGGCTGTTTTGGCAGGGCTGCCAGGACCTGAGCATTTGGGTTGCTGTGGTAGGTTGCTGAACTTCAGCGTTATTTGGATCAGTGCTTCTCCTTCTCCTGCCAATATATGTGACAAAGCACTGTGGTCCTGGCTGTTTGAAAAACGAGGTAAGAGCTTAGTTTGAGGTCTGAAAAGAGGCTGTGGTTAAGCACTGTATTCCCTTCAATGTCAGCATGCAACTGCCAACAGTTACAGGAAATCCAGGTCTCAGTGTAGAATGGCTTGTACTGTCCCAGCTGATTCTTTGGGTACCACAGCTGAAGAGAGGAGTTAGCTCCAGCTGCACATCAGGGCTACTCAGAAAGCTGTACAGTACAGATTTGGATGTCAAGTGTATTTTCTTACAGCTGTGCTGGCATCTCAAGGAAGAAATGGTCTTCTGTGTCCTTGTGGGTGATGGTGTGTTTCTTACCTTCTTTTGGGCCTCTGGGGCAATGCAAGCTGTTATTCCCAGTTATGTTTTTTACTTCTGTTCACAGCTCAACAAGGGCAAATTAAAAATGTCTTAATTTCTGAACTTAAAAAAAAAAAAAAATCAAACATTTAAGAACTGACTGTCTTTCCTCTTCAGCCTAGTCCTAGAAAATGTAGAGTGAATAGATAGCTACAGAAATTCAGCTTGCATTAAGAAATGTTTGGCGTTTTTTTATAGAGAAGTTTTATTTCACCTGACATATACAAAGTTGCTCTACATCCTAGCAGGAGACAAGCTACTCCATAGCGGCAGATACAATTAGAAATATTAGACTGAGTCATGTTTGTTGTTTCCTGCTTGTCTAGTTCAATCATGTTTCCTCTTGTACTGGAGGAGCTTCTATCACCCCTCTTGGATACCCTGTTCCCTGACAATTTCTGTGCTCTGTGCTGAATTCAGGAGGTGACAGGCTGTTTGGTGGTGTCTGTGTGCCTTCTTGTAGACAAGGACATCATGTAAAATCCAAGTTACACCACTTTAGACAAAACTGGAATATGAGCACAGAAATCATTCACTCCCTTGGGTTATTATTTGAGGCTACAGGTGTGTTTAGGACCTCAGAGCCATGTCTTGGGCCAAATGACTGCACTGCTGTGTTCTTTTTGTCCCTGTGGATTTTGCAAGGTCAGGCAGCCACCAAGCAGCATGCAGAGGAGGTGGTCTGGGTTTCAGTCTGATGTGACCTAAGAAAGTGCCCATGTGCTGATGGGTTTGGCTGGCTGCAGCCTGGGCTGTGTGTCACCTCCGGCTGCTCCCCTGTGGTCAGTCTGCTTGGCTTTTTGTTCCCTTCCTTGTTAAAGTCCTTTATCATTCATCCCAGTCCAGCTGCTGAGATTTTAAATGATTATTCATCCCCAGGAAGTGACACAGCCCTTCATTACTTGGTGGTGCTCCCCAGCCAGGAGGGATGTGTGTCAGGTGGCTGCAAGGCAAAAGAGTGAGTGATAAAGATCTTGGGAGAGCTGTCCAGCAGGCAGTTTCTGGAAAATAAATCTTTCTGGTGGTCTGTCTTCCTCCACTCCTGGGTGCTCCTCAGCCTCTGGCCCCACTTTGTTCTAGTGCAGGCTGTTGTGCTCTTTGCAGCTTAGTATTTCTGGTGTTTTAATCAGTGTTTCCAAATGACAGTTAAAATTAATGTATACTGCAAGCACTGTTTATTGTGCATTGCTCTGTGCTCATCACTGGGTGAGCTGTTCTGGAGCTGTGATGTGTTAGTTCTCCACACGGGGAGGATGCCTGGGGAGTTTCCTTGTTAAAGGCACTGGGTGAGGTCAGCAGCTGGGGAAAATCTGCGCTTCACAGAGCCAGACTCATGTGTCCTTGCTAAGGATCTGTTTCCCTTCATGGAACGTGGCATTCTTCTTCCTACCCGATTTCACTTCTTTCTTCAGTTCATCTTTTTGCAGTTGTTTTGTTTTGTTTTGTTTTCTGTAGAGTGGAAGAGATCACCGCTGTCTTTTAGCTTGACTGTAATTAGGCCCCAAGTTAATTGCGGCTGTTCCTGCTGTTTGCCTCTCCCTGGGTCTAGCAGACAGGATGTGGGAGCTCTTCTTCATTGATAAATGTTGGCAGTTAATTTCATCCTTAAGGATAATGAGACTGGCAAACAAGTGGGCTTGCAACTTGGAAATGGTTATGTTTGCATTCAGCTACCCTCTGTTGACACTATAGCCAAGCATTCCTGACCAGGGAGTCTCTTTCTCCAGTTTTTGTGAGTTTTTCCTGAGTATTGCAAGTTGCTTTGTGCAGGAATATCAGTCAAAAGATATTTTTGTGAGACATTTTAAAGTTGGGATAGTCTGAAAAATTTAAGCAATGCATTTCTCAGTTTGTCTGTCGGGGAAAGAGGCCTTTGGAGAAGGGCTTTAAAAATGTGATCTAAAGACAATTACCCAGGTGACGTTGAACTAACCATTTACTGTCATATGGCAACCTTTTGAAATTGTGGTTCCCTGTATATGAAAAGTTTCTTGTAGTTTTCTCTTCTTTATGAAGCACTGTAAATTTCCTCCAGCCATTGAAATGGTGAATCTAACAAGCTTGTGTGCTCTGTCTCACTTGATGTACACGGCAGTAGGCCATCTGGGGGTTTGGAATCACTTGGGAAAAGGCTTGCCTTGTGCCATGGGAACAAAATACAGCCAGGATCCAAGAGAATGTGATAGTTTGCACAGGGACAGTGTCCCAGCTGATGCTCGCTCTCTACAGTTGTCCCTTGTGAAATTCCTCCCTATCAGGTGCCTCTAGAAGATGGGTGTGACAGGCAGGCAGGAGTGCTGCCTTTGATTGCTGCTCAGAGAGCTGGCCACTGCATTTTCTGGGGCTCATAACCACTCGGAGTGGAAGTGTCTTGAACCAGGACTCTTGCAGGACTCTTCAGCTCCTTGTGCAAGCACTCTGTGCATAGGCAATGGTAAAAGCTGTGTATGTGACAGTCATCTGTGCATCCTTGTTCTCTCTTCTGTCCATTTGGGTGTGCCCACCTGACAAATACAGCTCAACTTTTAAACTATTAGGTAGCACCTAAGTCATCAGCTTCATACCTTTTTTCAGGGATTCTGCACAGAAGAGCCTGGTTTTCAAAGACTGTCATTGACCTAAGTGTGTCCTGTTTAGATTCAAGGCAATACTTGTCTGACGTGAGCTGCAGAGCAGGTCAGAAATCCTTGAAGCAGCAAAACCTGTAGGTTGTGATTGTTTGAAGTACCACTGGAAGGCATTCAGGTCGCAGTCTGAGGTTGCTCAGACTGATAGGTAGAAAAGCTCATTAGGTACTTAGCTGTGCCAGCCCCAGTGGATTGCATTCAGAGAGACAGTGCATCAGCCTCTTCTTCAGATTTGTTCAGACTAGGTTTGTCTGAACAACACATAGCCCATGAACTGGACTGTAGTGGTCCAGGCCAACAGCATAACAGAAATAAAAGTCCCTAGGCTGCTTGAATTTGCTCGGCTACCCAATTGTTAGCCAGCTGAAAGAATCTCTCTCTCTGTTTTCCTTCTTGGCCTTGGAGTTTCAGCCCACAGTTGTAATGCAGTGTGAGATAAGCAGAGCTGGTTCCCACAGAAGGTTCCGGTGTGTTGGAAAGGGGATAGGGCAAGATCCCCAGTGCCTGAGGCACCCCTGGTCTCTATTTGCATACACATAGCTTGTAAAACTCCTTTTGTGCTCTTGAGGTAAAATTCTCAGAAACCCTAATCTTCACCAGGAATTTGAGCTCAAGAGTCATTAAGAATCAATGAGACTTGAGGGACTTTTAATATTACCTGTCTTTGGCTACCTTTTACTGACTGAGAGCTCCTGTAATTTATGCATTTCCTCATGAACATCATTGATAGTTCCTTTCTGATTCTCTCTCCAAATACCAAAGGAAAGGGGAAGTCTCTATTTATCTGTTGTGTTTCACTTGTTGTGTTAAGCATCTCTACTATCTGGAAGAGAGGTAGGAAGTCCTCTGAGCACCAAAACCAACAAGATTGCTTATCAAGTTGTGTGAAGACTTCTGTTCTTCCTTTCTGCTTTTCCCCTCTGCTTCACGGCGTTTTCTGTGCTTTTTAAATTTTGCCATGCAATGCTTGGATATTTTCCATAACCCATAAGGATCCAGAAAATGTATCAGGGACTGAAATTGTCTCTTCCAGTGTACGTTCCTTGGCGTTGGTCATTCATGATTTTTCTCTGCTGTCAGACTGTGCTGTCACCCAAGTTAAACCCATGTGGCTTCTCCAAGGGAGGTAATCTTTACTAAACTGAACTTCAGTGTCTAATGTGCTATGACCAGTAATCCTTGCTGTTTACCTCAGCCATGTATGTGATGAGGCCACTATAAACTTGTGATTGTAATGACTACTCATGTTGTAAGTGCACTTTAATTATCTGACTGCTGCATGTTCATGCTGGGCAGGTAGGTATACAGAAAACTGTTTTTCAGCTGCTGCAATCCCTGTGGCCAGCAGTTTTTGCTGAGTGCAATGCAGCATGTTCCTTCATCCTTTTTTCACTATGACTAGTTTCCAGGGGCCTGGATGAGGACAAATCCAAGCTTATAGTTGTCCATACCTTCATCAGTCTATAATAGTTTGGGCTGATGCTTCTTCATTCCTCTCATATTCACTGACTCAGACTGAATGTCTTTGAAAATTTAAGGTGTTTCAAGAAAATACATAAAGCAACACATTTTATAGTAACTTAAAAGGAGTTTAACTTATCCTATTGTTTGTCTTTTTTTACCCTTCCCATGAAGGAAGTGATTTTCACTGCTTTCCCTCCTGGAGGAGATTTTGATAAAACTGTTTACTGCCATGTCAGAGTTGCTTTCAGTTGACACCAAATCCATGCAGACATTCGAATTAAATCTTTGTTGAGTGCCACTGTCAGAAAGTGCCTAATTGCATTTATGGAAGATATGTAATTGCAGGATCCCAGTGCTAGTGAGAATTACTGGTACAACTCTTTTGGTGGTGTAGGGAAGGATGAGCCTGCCACCACTGCTATCACCTTTCACGTCTTTATTGAGCAGGGCAAACAGACTAGTTGGGAAGGTATGAATGCTGCAGTTTATGAACTGTGTGATACAGGGGCCTGTCATCTTCTCATGACCATGTGATTCAGCATCCTACTGGCTATGAGGTCAGTTTGTAGTTTGGCATCACCACACTTGGCTGGCTGGTAGCTCCTGTCTCACAGGATCCAGAGAAACGTTCAGCTGCTTGAAGCCTCCGGTGTTTAAAAATGAGCTTGTTAAATGTAAGTGTCAATTTTTATCCCTTGCTTTCCACCTTTCCTAGTGACTTAAAGAACAGACCAACATTGTATCTGCTGTCACTGGAATGCTGCAGTGGCATGTCGCATGTCCTTCTGGAGTGATTGCCACTCCAGTTGAGTGAGGGAGTGCAAGGCTGCATTCTCTGCCAATCCTCACGAGGCAGCATCTTGAATGGACCAGGCTGTAGCCTTCACTGCAGGCCTATGGTTATGTTGGTGCTAGTTTTGTTCTAGTGAATGCTTCTTGCAGTTTGCAACTTCAAAATACCATTCTTGCTGTAAAAATAGCTACAGAAGGGTATAGAATAAGTGGACAGGTTGTACCACATGATGTCCCTTAGGCTGTTCCTTGAACTCCCAGGCTCTGTGGTACCAGAGAGCAGAACACTGTTCTGGGTCTGCTGGCAGGACTGAGCTTCAAGAGTAAACTCCATGCTGCATTAAGCTGACAATGCAGATATGCCCAGGATGACTTAATTTCCCACTGCTGTCAACTGGCACAATTGCACAGCTTTGCAGAGTCTGCTCCCATACTGTTCTGATTTGAAATGAATCCAGGTCTATTTTGTTTCAGCCCTCTGGTTGTGGTTTTGTCTCTATTTTCAGTGTCTTACTCTGTATTCACATAATTGAAGCTGATCCTACCCTGGTTCACTATGAGACTAGCAAAGTGAATCCTTACAAAGATTTAAGAGGAGAAAGATCTCTGTGTGAGGGCTTGATGTTCCAGAGTTGTGTATGTGATTAGTTATTGCTTTTGAAAGTTATTTAGTTGGAGTGTCTTTGTGGACATCATAGTCTGAACTGCAGATCTACTAGGAGGGAGGATGAGCTGCTGCTTTTGAGCACAAGTGTGTCATAGCTGGCTACAACTGAAGCAGGGGTGGGAGGAAGCCACTGGGGGATTATGGAGGAGATTGGTTTGTGCTACAGAATTCTGTGCCCCCTTCTTTTGGGGTTGCTAGCCACCTTCCTCTCTTCCTCTGGCTTGCTATAGTAAAGGGTGCCTATATAAGCAGTTTTCCTAACAGAAGTTAGGCTAAAAGACTGTTATGGATTTAAAAAACCCCACCTTAAATAGTATTATCTGGTTTTGATGCTGTTTAATAGATGTTTTTTTCCTGCTTAGTTTAAATCTTCATGCGTCCTGGTAGCACTTCAGCAGCGTTTACAAGCTAATGGGCTGCTAATTGTTGGCCCAGCCCAGCTAATTAGTTTTGTTAGGAGTGTATTAATCTAGGTAGAGCTCTGAGCTAATGCAGCTTTCTGCTTCTAGGACTTGAGCTGATATGTTCAAAACTCTGACTTTAAGCTGTTCTGCATGTACAGGCTCTGGGTACTGTGATTTGTCTTAGGAGACTTGAGGGCTGTTCTCCTGCCCAGTCTCCAGGTCCCAAGAACTCAGAGACATTTGACAGGTTACCCCAATTTAAACATACCTACTGTGCATTTCCCTTCAGCATGGCAGCACTGTGGATTGAGCTTCAAGACTGAGAAGTTAGACAGCAGCAGACTTGGTGTGGCAGGAGCAATGGGACACCCCCTTACTGCACCATAGGGAATAGAAACTCCCTTCCTCCTCACAGGTATAAGCTCAGGTGGTCAATACAGCTCTCAATAGTTCTATCCTTAAAGCTCCTTGCTGGTCTTATGTTTTGCCCAGTTAGTCAGTGGTTTGGAAATAAAAATCTGGGGATTCGTGACAGTGCATGACATGGTATATTTTGTTTTGCTGGTAGGTTGCATTGTCTCTGGAGCTTAGGTTGCTACATGGTTCACAGTGATATTCTAGAAAGAAACTATGTGCAGTGCTCTGCAGTAGCCTCATAGCATTGATTTATTTGGCAAATGTCACAGTTCTGTTCACGCAGATGGGTAGACAAGGTAGCCACTTGTTGGTCTCCATAAAATTGCGAGTTCAAGTGATCTTGGACAAAAAGGCAAACTATTTGAGGCTGGTTGGCCTATGTCATGACCCTGTCATTTATCAACTTTTTCTTAGAACCCTAAGGAAAACTCTATGAAGCATTCCTTAGGTGGCTACCTCTCAATGCAGCTTTCTAAAGCTTGGTTAACAAATGGTATCACTTCGGTTTCCTGTCATCTGGTGTCCCATCAAACTCTCTGCAGCTTTCAGTTCAAAAAGTGGTTATACACAGAGTTCATACAGAGTGAACAACAGAAACCACCAAGGGTTTCTTCATACACAATAAGTTTGGTGCCAACTGAAGGAAAAAGTTAAATGAAGGGGATTATGACTGTGAAAGGAGTGATGTGATTAAACATATTTACCTGGGAATAGACTCTTGCTGATGAGATGTTTTGCTTTTCTTTACAGCTACTCTTCATCTCTATGAGCTGATTTCATACAGGGACCATAGCCCACTTGGTCAGTGGGTGTTAGATCTTCAATCTGAAGACAAATTGAGTTGGTTACTTCCTGCCACTATGGGTTGGAGTTGGTTACTGTGTTTGCCCGCCACGTCCAAGTTAATGGTGTGCCAAGGATAGATGTGAAGCAGGTCTTTAAGTCCATATTGATGTGGTATCTTAACACATCGCAACACCTTGAGCCCACAGCAGCACAGGATATGGAGGCTCTTGAAGTGGATGACATTAGCCCTGCCTTGGAAGTGACTGAAGACTTTTTCAATAGTTTTGATACTAAGCTTGAAAAGATTGTGCAGCCCTCTGAGGTGTATGGCGTGCAGGAGGTCCCGGAACTGGTTGGGCATGAGGTATTCGATCAAATAACAGAGAGCAGGAACCTGAGGAATGTCACCTCCTTAGCTAAAAGTAACCTCATCTGGGATCACTGCAAAAATGGTCTCTTGGAAACCAAAGCTCAGAGAGTGTTCCCTGCCAAAGACCAATGCATGGTGCAGAGGGGAACAGCTGCTGACAACCTTGCTTGGGCAAGGGAAGGGGAGACCACAGCTTTTAATATCTTCAAGATCTGCCAGCGGCGGAGAGATAGGCCTCGCTCAGTGAATGACATCCTGGTGCAGAATGAGGAAGCCTCCATGTTCAAACCAGGTCACAACAGGTCACGCTCTGATATCAGCCATGTAAACTGGAGAGTGGTCTTCACAGGCACCTCCCTGCAGCAGCCACCTGCACCTGGTCAGGACAATAACTGTGCTCTGCTTTCCTACCTGGCATTAACCAAGGGAGAAGATATCCAAGGAAACACAGGTTTGTGCTGGTGCTTTGTTTATGTTTACATGAGGAACTTCCTATCTGATTTTAATATTTGTCTTGAAAGAGGAGCTGGATGTTAAAAAACACAAAAAACCCACTCAAAATCCAATTGTGAGGTAACTCTTAAAAGAAGAGAAATCAGTATGGCTCTTTTGTCTTTGATGTGGCTTTGTGTGTTTGCCTGCCTAAGGAACATTTTTTAAACTTACCTTGATTTCTGTTCTTTTTATAGTTTAAATATCTAAGCTTGTTTTACTTTTTGCTTCTGTCTTATTACTCAGTTTGACTCAGGAAAAAATTATTTATTTGTTGTGTATTTCTGATAATTTCCTTGAATGCTTTTACCAAACTTAAGAAAGGCTTTCAATGCTAAAGCTATTGGGAGAATGGCAAATCCAAACAAAAGCAGTTTTCATAAAGTAAAGAGCAGCCATTAAAAAGAGAGCATACAGAGCTTTACTGTAAGGCCCAAGATCTCTGCTCTCTTTCTTTAAATAATGTTGAATTTTCAATCCATAAGCAAGTAACAGAAACTAAAGCACTCAATTTGTCAATATTAAGGCATTGCTGCCAGCATTGTGTGGGGCACAGGAAGTGTTGTTATCAGACTGAGGCAGGCATCTCCAGTTAGTTGTATGAAGCTGTGTTTCAGCAAGTGATACTTCTTCCTTTTCCTTTCCCAAGCACTGCACTGAAGAGGTTCTGCTCAGGACTTTGGAAGCACTGATCCAGTGTCTCCATCTTCATGATTTATTTTGTAGATGCCGGAAATGAACCGAGCACTTGCGGAGAGGAACAGCAGCTAGAGCCACAAAGACTTTTATAATCTAAATAAAGGCAGGGTTTAACTAAAGATCAAGGGATTGTGAAGGGGTGCATGTATGCATATAGTGGCTTGACTCCAGTTATGAATAGGTGGCCTGTTTAGGGTTAAAACAAACTTTTTGTGTTGGGTGTTCCAGGTAAGTCAGCTATATTGGAACATGGAAAGCAGGTGCCTAAGTGTTTGTGTTTGGGGAGATGTGTGTGTGGTATAAATATATATAATGTGTAAGTATGCATAAGTGTATATATTTGTACAAATGTGTAGGTTATTGTGACATAGTTGCTGTAGCCCAAAGAAGGGTGTTCTTGGTTGACAAAGGCAAGTACACCTGCTGTTACTTTTGTCTAGGGAGATATATTGCTTCTTGTAGAGTGGAGTCTCTGTTCTATATCTTTCTGTGGGAAGGATACAGAACAGAAATGCACTCAGAAGTCTGGAGACAGAGCTCTTAATTTTTGTCAGCTGTGTTGTGGGCATCTCCTGGGTTTGATGTGTGACAACTTCATCTGCCCACAGAAACTTCATTAAAATATAGCCATTGAAGGTCTGTACATGTCCCTGATAGTGTTTTAAGCTTAATCTGTGATTCTGTGATATGAAATTCCTGTGGACCCACTTCTCAAGGTAGTCAGTGCTTGCTGTGTGCCCTCCAAGAGCTTTCTGTATGGAATGCTGGAAGGCAGAGGTACCTTCTTTGAGGAAGGAGAGCTTCTGTGCTCTGAAAATATACATTTTTAACCTGTTTCCTTTACCTGTTCTGTTCAGCAGCTGTGCAGTTTTTACAAGGTAGCTGTGCTATTTCTTCCCTCTGTGTTTGCAAGAGAGCTTCACAAAGAGTTTGCTGCTACTGTGAGCTGATCTGAAAAGAGAAGTACAAAAGCAAGAAAGTATGTTTTGCAGACACATATCTGTGGCTAGTAATTATTCTCCAGAAAAGATTGAAGAATGTATTTGGAGGATGGATAAAAGGGGTTGTTGAAGGAGTCGTAGTGGTTGCATCCTTAGAAGACATCCCTTTTCAGGGTTTTAATCCAAATTAAATGAATGCTGTGAAATACTGAGAGGGCCTTCAGCAACTCCTGTCAGTCCTCACTGCTGTAAAGGACTTCCCTCTGGAGCCTGCAGAGGTCTCCCAGTCCTCCAAAGCTGTCCCACTTACTGCATACATTAACTCTTCACTGTTTTTTTGTTTCCTTACCATCATAGTATACCCATTACTGTGGGCTTCTCTGTTCCTGCTGCTTACTCTTTTATAGAATCATAGAATAATTTAGGTTGGAAAAAGCCTTTATCTACTCCAGCTGTTAACCCAGCACTGCCTATTCTACTACTAAACCGTAATACAAATAAAATGGCACTGAATCCTTTCCATGTGCTGAGAAAGAAAAGGACCTGAAAAGAAGCTATGCTTTTTGGGGCAGTATCTTTGGCCAGCTCGTGAAAGAACTCATGTGCTAGAAATAAACCCTGTTTGTGCTATGGGGCACAAGCAGGAAGCAGAGCTAGCAAAGACAGAAGATGTAAGCAAATTCAAGGCAGGCTCTTGTATTTCTGGGCATGTGGCCTGGCAAACAAAGAGAGAATACTGCTTCTGTAATATGCAGTGAAGCTTGGCTTGGATTTTTAAAACACAGTATTTTAAACACAGCAGATCATTCAAACACTACCACTCCTGACAGTGTGGGTGCTACAGTACTTTTTCCAGGTAGCTGTTTTGTTTGCCTGCTGTGCCTATGAGCTTGGGGAACTCTAGAGCTGTCACTGTGTTGAGCACCTGCACACTGACAAATTGAAGGATACATATCTGCAGACCCAGTTGGGAAAACAGGTGGGAAGAAAAGACTGTGTTTTCAAGTAGGAAGATAGTGGACATTGTGGATCTGAGGCACAGTTTGTCCCTGATTGAGCAAATCCTACCGAGAAGGTAACTAGTCCAACCCAATTTGAGAGCATTTTTAGGTCCCAAAAGTGTTTTGTAAAAATGTTCAGTTTTGTAAAAATCCGAGAGGAAAACTACTGACAAAAAATCTGAACTTACACTCATCACTTCCTAAGCATTAGAGAATTTGGAGAGGAGTGTCCCCTCAAGATGCAAACTCCTCACAAACTAGGTATCTCTGCTTCTGCTCTTCTCCAAGTTACTTGGAATGACTGTTGTCAGAAATGCTTCAGAGGTGGAAAACAGAGTAAGCTTTCCTGTCATGCCAGCTGAGATATAAATACAGTCAGTTGTTCTGGAGTGAGTATCTTCTGGACATGCTGATACAACATTTGGTCTCTCTCTCTAGGGGTGCTGGTTGCACCAGCTGCCCCAAGTGTGGTGAGTGGTAGGTGGGTGCTAGGCTGGCCTGGTTTTGGTGCTATGTACAGGGTTCCTAGCTGGGACAAGGGGGCAGTTCCCAATGGAGAGGAGAGATGCTGAGGAAGATATTACTCTGTCTCCAGCTGCTGAGTCTCTCTTTGTTTTCCTCTGCCTTCTTCCACCTCTTTCCTTGAAATTATAACTCCAAATGGCTCAGATGTGAGCTATTTACTGTGATTATTTCGGGTTTTTTTACTCTTCTTCAATTTACTCTGCCTGTCTCCATAAGGAGGGAAAGAGATGCAGTTTGTGTTTGGAAGGTGGATAGAGAGATGGTACCATTTGCTCTGTGAGTGAAAAGGTATTATCTGTCACAGTGCATGTGGAAGAGATAAAGGAGAAGAGCTGTAACGTGTGTGTATGTGCAGCATACGAATTCAACCTGTCTGTGCCAGCATCTATTGCCCTGACCTAAACAATACGAGGCATTTGAATGTTAATCAGGGTGGCTGCTGGTTCTGTCCCAGTTTCAGCGAGAGAGCCATTGGAGCCAATTTCACAGAGCTTGAAGGGAAGGAGTGGGGTGAAGGAGGGAGAGAGGGGTGCCTCTGTGAAAGACAGGGAGAGATAGCCTTTCTCTAATTCAACAAAAGACAAGCAAACCTGTGTGTGGATGAAGGAGGGGTGGCTGGGGGAAGGTTATGAGTTGTCTTATTATGGAGAAGCTTGAACAGTCATCTGTACTTGATGGAAGCGAGAGAGATTGCAGTTGGAGCTGCAGAAGCACTGCCTCCCTGATTGGATTAATAGAAAGGGAAGATGACTCTAGAATGGCTGTCCATTATCTGCACTACAAAGGGATTAGTGTGGGTTTCAGAGAAATTAATGGCTTTTGAGTTAGTGCAGAAATACTAATGAATGTCTGGGCCAGAGATGTATGGTGAACAAAATTGGTTCTCTTTCAGTGTGTCCATGTGTGTGCACATCTATCCATTTGGGCTATCAAAGTGTGCTTTTTCTCTAACATTTTGGGTTATAGATTAGGCTTTCAGTTTTCATATTTAGCTGAAATACCCTCGAGTAATTTATTGATATGCAAGGTATAGTTATACTGACCTTTTTAGACCTAGTGCCAAAATAGCATGTTTTAAAATTGTTTTTATGGTTTTTGCTATATCTGCAGGAAATCTCTGTAGATGGAGTCCTTTGAGCATGGTGTTAAAAGCAGGCTCCATTCTGAGCATGTGGGTAAATGGGGAAGCTGAGGCTGAGCTGTCAAGGCAAAACCTAAATGCCTCCTTTCTGTTAGGGTGACTGCAAGGTAGTATCCTTCCCCCATTTTTAACCCCCATAAGATTTCCATACCAACATTAAGTATATCAAAGAATTAATTTTCATGTATGTTCATTAAGTTTAACTGGAGCTTATCTGCTTAATCCTTATAAATCCTTAAAAGTTGGTCTTTGCTGAAGAGCTGGCAAAAGCTTTTACACTGCTGGTGTTCTGATTCTTTCTCCTGCCCATAGAAGAAACTGAGAATCAGCTACAGGAGTACTTGCAGCCAAAGGCAGGAGCATCTTCTTAAAATGAAGGTTACAGCCCAAGGTTGCCCCAGTTGGTATCAGAAGCCCCTGGACAGCAACTAAGTTCCTCAAATACTCGTGAGTCCCTGACTCTCCTTGTGCTTAGGGAGGACAGACAGACTCACCCCTTAGCCAGCAGTGGTGAGAGCAGTTTGGCCAGCAACCTTGGCAACCTATTAGCTGGGAAGCCCAGTACAGATGGGGGATGTAGTTTCTGTACAGGTCTGTTTTTGTTTCCAAGCTTTATCCAGTCTAGATGTTTCTGTTCTCTTAGCTCTGTGTTGCAGGCATCCTCAGTATACTCAGAGGTGATGTCTAAAGGTTGTTAGAGTGTGGCCTGTTAACATGAGTGTTACTGTTTAAGCTGAGATGCTGAAAATGTCTTATGCCCCAGCTATGCCTATTTCAAAGGCTGTCAGCCTCAGGATGGAAATCTTGAGTAGACCAGCTCTTGTATTGCTGTGGTCTGTAATACTGTGTGTTAAAGTCAATTGATGCTGATTTTGTTGTGACCTAATTCGCTAGGCAATGGATGAGGAGCTGTTTCCAGGTGGCTACCTTGTTCTTGTGCCAGGAATAGCAGACTCTAAGGGAGATACACAATTAGAGGCAGAAACCTTTACTTGTGTCTGCTAATTCTGTCACTGTTTGTAAGCCAAGACTCAGCACAGGTACCCTTACTGGAAGGGTGAAGTAGAACTCAAACGGGAGTAAGAGTTTGTTCCTCAGGCCTGCGTTGTTTTGGGGTGCCAAGTGTTACAGTTGGTATTACAGTGTAACTATGAATGCCTCTGAATTTATACAGGGACCAACAAAAATTGCCTAGAGCCACCTGCCTAGCCCAAGGTAAAAAAAATATGAATCTTGCCTGTGGTGGCTGAAGTGGTGCAAATCAGATTGGAACAAATTTTATATGGAAACCCTTTTTTTAAATCTCAGAAATGCTTTAGATAATTCCTTTTAAATTTGTATCACTTTAGTGCTTGGAGTGACTTGTGTATGGCTGGTTTTCTGTGGATGAAGAAGATTCCCCTTGACTTTGCCTTAGGCTTGGTTTTGTGGAATGGTCTGCTCCAAAGCACCTGAAGTGCTGAGACACTCAGGTGTATGTGTTTGAATCCTTCTGGGCAGCCTCTTTTCATTTTTGGTCATGTCTGCTACTCCTGAGCCTGATTCTCACAAACCAGCAAAAGTCTGGAGTAAACAGAGCTGTACAAAACGTTCTGGTCCCAGGTTGTGCTGAAATGTGGTAGGAAACTGCTGTGTTGGGCACAGTTCTGCATTTGCCGGGTCAGTGCAGGTGCCAGGTTGTCTGCAGTGCAGGCAGCAGGGCTGTTCCAGCAGCCCCTCCACAGGACACAGCTGTGCCCATCAGCCACAGGTGAGGCCTCTTTGGCAGAACACATCTCAGGAAGGGCACAGCATTGGCAGCTGTGTCAAGAGCAGCTGAGGGTCAGAGGATGAGAATGTGCTCCAGCCCCTGGGAAGAACGTGGTGGAGCAGGATCTCCCTGCAGGCCCATGTGGGACCCCATGCTGGAGTTCTCGAAGGAACTGTGGCCACAGAGCGCTCATGTAGGGGTGTGTTTAACCTGAAGGACTGCAGCCCCTGGAGAGGACCATGCTGGAGCAGGGGAAAGGTGTGAGAAGGAAGGAGAGCAGAGAGGAGCTGACCAGATACCACTATGCCCTTTCCCTCTGAGCTGCTTAAGATGGGGGACACAGAGGTGGTGTGTGTGAAAACATGAAGCTGAGCCTGGGAAGGAGGAGGAAAGAGAGGGTAAGGTGTTTTCTTCTTTATGTGTTTTTCACTGTCAAAATATTATTTTAGCTGGCAGTAGATTACTTGATAGTATTGTCCACTTCTGGACTAGGTTCTTGGAGACCTGCAGTGTTTTGTTGCTCTGCCATTGTCGTCCTGGATATCTTAGGAAAACTGCTTTGTTTCTCTGTCCGCTGTTTCTTTGTTCCCTTTTTGTAAGGTGTTTTGATACCTCTGGGTAAAAAGTGCCGTATTGTGGGTGCTCAAAAGTAGAGTTTTAGTGCTTGTGTTTGATAATTATAACCTATGACATGAGGATTGTCTCTGTGATCCTATCTTCAGGTATGCCATGTATGGGTAGGAGAGATGTAGAAGCCAGAATGATGTAGAAATTTGAGACAATTTAAAAAAATAATCATAATATTCTAATTTTTTTTCCTCCAGAACACAAGACAGTGTTCTCAAATCTTCTGAAGAAGGGATATTTGGAAGTTAGAAGAGACAATGACAGCTACTGGCAAACCTGCTATGCTGAACTCTCTCAGTACAAACTGTACCTGTATTGCTTGGACAGCAGTGGCAACCAGACTCTTCCCACCGTGTATCCACTCATGCGTTTTCAAAGGGTCGCTGTTACTGGTGGCAGTGAAACCAAGGTGGTGGACACTGTCCTGTCAGACGGCTCACAGCTACAGTTGAAGGCAGAGTCCTCCTGGGAGACTTTGGACTGGGGGCAGAAACTTTGGGAAGCGGTGCATACTTCTGGGCCTGCTTTTACAAGACAGCAGGACAAACTGGAGAATGTGCCAAAGCTTGAAAATAACAGTGATCTTTCTCAAACAAATGGATTATTAGAGAAGCCTATGGAGCTCTTCCTATCCATGAATTTGACTGAAAACACTAAAGAGTACCAAAATATTTTGAAATCAGGGACTCTTTACAGGTTAACTGTCCAGAATAACTGGAAGGCATTTACTTTTGTCTTGGACAGGTCTTATCTCATGGCATTCCAGCCTGGTAGGCTTGATGAAGATCCTCTGCTGAGCTACAATGTGGATGTGTGCCTGTCGGTCCAGACAGATACTCAGGATGGCTGTGACTCTTGCTTTCAGGTCATTTTTCCCCAAGATGTGCTGCGCCTGCGTGCAGAGACCCGTCAGAGGGCCCAGGAGTGGATGGAGGCACTGAAAGCAGCAGCCAATGCTACTCGAAGTTTAACCCAAAACCCACAGGTGACACTTAGGAGCAAACCTGGAGATCAGCCCTTTGGAAATGATCTTAGAAAGACCAAGCGCCAGTCTGTGACCACCAGCTTCCTGAGCATCCTGACCACACTGTCTCTAGAGAGAGGGCTCACAGTTCAGAGCTTCAAGTGTGCAGGTGAGCAGCCAGGTTGCAGCATCTGCACCTACACTCCCTCTATAGGAAAAGAAAATCACTTGAAAGAGCATGTGTGTGTTTTAGCAGCACAGCTGTTCCCTGCCTCTCACTGTGGCTGTATTTAGCCTTTCTCTCTGTCAAATGTGGAGAAAAAGCTATGGGATATTTAGAGGTTCATCTGCTTTTGATGAGCAGGGCTGAAACATTAGATCCTGCACATACAGCACTACATGGGCCAGGGCTGCCTTGCAGGGTGGCTGAGCTGTTTTCTTGATTAAGGACATTGTAAAGGTGGTGCAGAATCAAAGGCGTTTGAATTTGTTGTCTGACTCTAGTCCTATAGGCAAGATCACGTTTTTATCCAGTTTGGGAAGGAAGTGAAAATAGAGAGAACATGTCTGAATGCAGTTCATTGTCATTTTACTTTAGCAAGGGCACTTGTGTGGAGCAAATTTGGGCACCTTATGCCTAAACTATAGTCTCTGACTTGCTTTAGTTACATTCACTTAGAAATTGTCAGCTCAAGCAGAAACGGCTCTTTTGGAGACTTTTTCTCTTGTATTACGGGAGTTGTGATGGTCCTGCCTCCTCTGCATGCTGCTTTGGGGTGTGGTTCTTCTGTTGCTCTGGAGCCACACATGACTCTGGGGAGTATCTGTTTGGGCCCAGGACCTGCTGGCTGGCCTGAATCCCTTCCAAGGGATACCTGGGCCCTAGATGTACTGGACTGCCCTCAAAATTGTCTGTGGGTGCAGTTGGGTTTGTCCTTCTCTGGTAGTCACCTGCAGGTCATGTTCCTGCTCATCTTTCCACAGTGCATGGCACCCACCTAGCAGCTGGAACATCAAGAAGGTTGGCATCATTGCAGTTAATGATTTGGTCACAGTATTTGGGCTTCTGCCTGAATCCAGCTCTGTTCTTGGCCACATTTGTATGACTTGATGTAATTTGTTTTATATTTTGCTTAATCTTCTGACTGAGGTTCAGGAGAGTTTCAAGCGAATATTTTCAATTACCTCTTCTAAAATAGGAGGGCCCTGGGATAGCAACAAAATACATGTCTCCAATGTGAAACAGATTTTAGTCTTGCTTTATGTAGTATGGGAGCAGACTTTTCTCTGGGAAAGGATGGATTCCCTCTCCTGAACATGGGATGATTAGTATCCTCTCACTCATGTATTCCCCGCAGAAATAAGGTGCTCTCACTAGGGTTGCATGATGTCTTTTCCTGATACACCTGAGACATTTCCAATACTCCTGTGGTCTCCTTTTAGTCTGCCAAACTGAACAAATGTTCTTGTGCAGAGAAAATCTTCTTGAGTTTGGAGGTTCTGTGGGAAGCTGGTCACTGGGATTCTCTGTCCCCGAGGATGGGGATTCACAGCACTTTCTGTAGGAGCGAGTCCTTTGCCATTCCTGAGACCCTTAGGGCTGGCTGGAATTTGGAGCTGTTACCATGGTGCAGAGAAATAAATAATTTTAGTTGAAACTGGGGGAACTTGTTTGGCTCAGAAAAGTTTGTGCTGAGGAGGGATATAGGCGAACTGAGCCTCTCTCCTTTTACTTGCTCCCTGCAGGCAGTTGTGCCGTTCCGGGCTTGGGCTGCTGTTTAACCTGAGGGGCCTGCTGTTGGTAATTACAGCTTGCAGGCATTGAGAACGGTTTTCCCCAGGGCTGCTGGGAGGGGTAAGCTTGGAGAAAGATGGGGGGGGGGGGGGGGGGGGGAAGAAAAGTTTTGCTGTGAATTCTTCAGCCATTTAGTGCAAATTCCTGTAATTACCGTCTTTGTGTCCTGTCCCAATGGCACATAATACAGCAGAAGCCTTTCCTAATTGAGACCTTACAGGAGGTACAAATCCCTCCTTTGTTCAGCCTGACAAATTAGTGCCAGAAAGTGGCAAGGTCCGAGTGGGAATCAAAGGCAAGCAACACAAAGATGGAACTTACGGCTACAGTAATAACCCTCTCTAGTCCTGCAGGGGTGGGAGGGAAGGAAAAGTAATGACCAATGAAAAATGAAGGGTTTTTTTGTTATAAATTCTCTTGACATGACAGCACCTCAGGGCTGCTTTATTTATTTAGGAAAAGCGATTAAATAGTAATACAACAGGGCAGACCATTGTCTCTCGAGCTACCCCCCTTCCTCCAGACCCCTGCTGCCTTGGCTAATTGATTGACAATGAACCTCTGATAAAGAAGGTTGCTGGGAGGACCTGATGGGGACAGGCTTTTTAAAATTTATTTTCTCTTTGCAGTCTTTGTGGGGTTCCCCTCCCCGTTTTTCCTGTTTGAAATGCTCTCGGCATCCCCCTTTCCTTTTCTCCCTCAGTAAAAGCTTTTTAAGGAACTGGTCCCCGACAAACAGCTGATATTCACAAGCAGGTAGAGAAGAATGTAAATGTCTGTGCCTCGCTATTGACAAGGTTTATCTTGGAGTCTGGCTAGCACTTTTCAACTCGTGATAGAAGCCAGGGCAGTGGTGTCAGATGTAGTCATGGGGCAGGGAGGACAAAGTGTTGATACCCTGGAGTCAGAAGGGCAGTTGGAAAAAAGTTGTCTTTTGCTTGATCAGCAGATACAAAAGCTTTTCTCCACATTTCTAACTCCATTTTACTGCAGAGGGCAGGGCATTACTTGTTGTAATTTGAAAAAAATGATGAACGGGCCACTGATTAGCAGTGGAGAGGCAGGGAGTTTATAAGCCCTTTTAATTTTGTGGCCATTATTTATATTTTTGGCTTAGAGAAAAGCTTCTAGGGAAAGCTTTTTCCTGGAGGAGTTCTCCTGGAGGTCTGTAAGGAGCAAATATCCCCAGGTGCTCTTCACTGTCGTTATTTCTTTGTCACGGGACATCACTTTTCTCTAGATGGGGAAGACAAATGGCCTTTGCCCTTGCCTCCTGTTTTTGCATAGCTCCTGTTCTTTTGATGGCTCTTTTCTGTTTCACCTTTTGTTTTCTTTCCCCCTGTCCTTTATTAAAACAGACATTTTTTCCAGCGAAGTCAGTTGTGTCTGCCAGGAACTCTGTTACTTAGATAGTAAGTCCTAATGGATGTGGGAATTTCTGCCTTCTGGAAAATGTGCTCTGCACCCTTTCATTTCTCTGTCTGGCTTTCCTTGCTCCTCTTCTAGGGTGCCTTCTGTCTTTTCCTCCCTGCTTTCTCCATGTCTTCTCACTTGCCAAAACGATAAATACTCCTATTAAGGCTTGAATGACTTGGCTGGTTGAGCTGAACACTAGGTGCAGAGAAGCCAGGGTTAGTAAATGTGCTATTTCCTGAGCTTGCAGCCCTGTCAAATGAAGCCGCAGATGGAGAGCTGTTGTCTTTCAAGGAATCATTCTGCACCTAGTGCTGTGATCCTGTGTGTAGCTGGGGGACAGCCCAGTGCAACATGCACGGGTCATGCAACCTCTGCTCTTATCTCAGCCCCTTGGTCTGGAATCAGTCCCTACTGCAGTAAAAATAAAATTCCTTTTTTTCTCCCTTAATGAAAAGAAAATATTTCCTAATAGGTTGCAAGGCAGCAAGTGTATTTTAAAAACAAAACAAAATAGTCATGTGCGATGTCAACTTTGTTCAACTTCTCAAAAAGCCTTACAGTTGAAACTTCTCAAATACAGATAGTTGAGAAGCATCCTTGAATTTAGCAAATCCTTAGTGAACCGTTGTTACACCCAACACTTATTTTGTAGCATGTCACTGAAATAAAAATGCTAGAGGATAAACCTAGAAATGCAGCACAATAATAAAATACCATAAGGTTCTTTGGAAGGTTTTTAGCACTCTTGTCACATTTTAGTTCTGAATAACCATTGTTCTCACCTGTCCAGGGCTTTTAGGCTTGTACTTTTTCTAAGTACTGTATTTGTTTTGTGCTTGGTTTCATTTCAATTGTTCTCTTTCTTCCAAGGCTTCAGCAGCTTTTTACCTTCCCTGTATTTGAGACTCTGTAAAATGCCCTAGGAATGTTTTGCACTGTAGAGGTTTTATTGTTTAGGTATCTTCACTTTAGGCTTTAGTCTTTTAGTCTTGTATGTGACTTTCAAGCCCTATTTCTATGCATTTAAAAGTAAAACTTCCACTGCTAGCAGTGGGATTTCTAAACCAGCTGAGCAGAAAAATACATGGTCTAAGTTAGTATTTGGAAAATACACCACGTTTAAACAAGGTCACTGACTTGTTGGGAGGAGTGGGGGGAGTGTTTCCAAACAAGGGTGACTGGAATTTGTGTAGCAGGGAGCACTTTATTTGCCGTGGACCTACATGTTTCAAAACACGAGTGTGCTGGGCCACAGTGCTTTGCCATATGACAGCTCATTTTGGACAAAGGTCAGAAGATACCACATACTTGGGTTGATTAAAACTGTTTATCAGTGATCAGTTATGATCACAGAGGATATTTAATCTTCATTGATGAGTTCTTCAGTGCAGTTCTAGGATGGCATGACTAGAGGAAGTGACAGTAAAAACTATTGGCTTTGTCTGGTAGAAGTTGGGTCCTTCACCCTCCTGGCATTTGGCTGGCACCTTCACAGAGTGAGATTTTCACCTTCATGGGATTTGGTTTGGGGTTGGCCTGCTGCTGCCTGGAAGTGCAGTTTAGATAAGTACTTGATCAGTTCAGTGCCTTTTCTGTGCCCTGATGTGCACTTTGCAATCAACTGGTGTTTAAGTGACTTCTTTGTCTCAGCCCTACAAGAGGAACTGCTGATACAACTGTCTTGGCTGATTAATGTACATATTCCCCCGGCACCCTTGAAGGGTGCCTTTTCTGCCTGCGTGGGGATAGGTGACCCCATTGCTCTAATCTGCCCCTGTCAACAAGTCTGCAGCGTGCTAATTTATTGTACTATTGTGAGTTCAGTTCTGCTGGGTGTGAACGTGTCTCTATTGTAAGCATGGGCTGTTTTTGGCTATGCCGCCTTTCTTCCTGGCTTGTGGGTGCTAGGTATGAGTTCCTCTACCCCCAAAGAACTCTTGGTTGTCTGGGGACCTTTTTGGTCCATTTGTTGTATGAAACTAGTCTTGAGGGATCTTTTGGCTTAGAGTTCAAAGAAAAGAATGCCCAAATCAGGCAGCCTAAATGTCCAAGTCTCACCTTTGTTGAGATGGAAAAAAGCTGCTTCTGGACAAAAGGAAGTATTTTTCAGACGTGAAAACTCCAGCACTTATACACCACCCCCACACCCCCACAGTTCTTCTCTGGAGAACCCAGAGGTTCTTAGAGAATTGTATGCAACAGAGAGCTTTATTTGTTGGGCTAGCATCTTTTAAATCAGTCAAGCCAATGCTGCTAAAGACCTTACCTTCCCAGAAAGGCACGGGATCTGCACAACACTTTCTCTGCAGTTGCAGTTCATACCAGGTTCCTGAGTTAGTTTGGGCCATGGCTGTTAATTTAGTTTCCTAAGAAAGCAAGGCTTATGTCGCAATGCTGTTTGCTCAGTTTTACTCTTGCCCCATGAAATTTGGATCCACCTGACTGTTCTAACAAAATTTGACAGAGGAGAAGAGGTAGTAAAGATGTGTGCATCTCAGACATGTCAGGGAAGCCAGCATCACAGGGAGCCCCTCCTAATGCTGTTCTGGAAAAAAAGTCCTGTGAAGTGCCCTGTGCATTTGTTTAGCATAAGAATGTCCTTGCAGATGTGCAGCCTTGAGGGACAAACACTGAAGGAAAACGGCTGCTTTAGGGTCCACTGCTGCAAAACTAAGGCATCTGTGTGTGTATTGGCAAGGCTCTCCCTCTTCTGTCACATGCCAAAGCAGTGTATTATTACAAAACTATTGCGTGTGGATCAAATCAGGGGCAACGTAAAAGAAATTACAGAACAAACCAGAGGCCAGCTGCTAGGAAGGGTTTAGGTTCTCAGTCTGGCCTTTTGCAACGTCTGTAGTCTCTGACATGTACCTGTGCTGTGTAAATCTGGGTAGTTCATGTGCCCGAGGCAGTGCTGTGGTAGTGATGTGTGACCAAGAAGAAATTCAGCCAAATAGCATTGGTAAAAATATGTAACCACACTTAGTGCACCGTTGTTCCTTCTGTTAAAAGAAGAAACAAAACCAGTTGTGTATTCAAGCAGAAACAGAGCTGGTTATTTCTAGGCATGCTAATGCTGTATTAAATAAATGAAACTTGGCAAACCAGGTAGCCTTCAGTGTAAGTCAGGGAGTGAGCAGTGCAGGGGTAAGTGGTCTTCAAACTAACTACAGATCAGAATTGAAAACTGGGTTAAGTAGAGACTCATTTTGCTAAATGACCTGGCTAAGGGTGCTGGCACCAGTGTTTGTTCTGATCACACAAATGGCTGGCCTGCTCTTTGCTCTGTTCTCTGGTCTGCCTTCTCAGTGTATAGAACCAAACATGAATGTTTGTATAAGTGGGAATGCCATTATTAATTATGCTTACATTATCTCCTTACTTCTAGCTGGCAGGCAGGCTTCAAGAGCTGGCCCAGTGTTCAGTTCCCATTCCTGACCCAAGAGCTGGTGAATTACTGAATCCTACCAATAAGTCATTCCATGGTAGATCCCATTTCCTTCTATCAGGGAGCACTTCAGAGTCTCAGCAAAGCACCCTTAATCCTATAAGGGCATGGGGAAAAGAGTACCAGATTAGTTTGAGGTGTATGGTGTTATTCCTCAGCACTGTTGTCCTGAGAACACAGGGAAAAGATTTGAAAATGTACAGTAGGAGAATGCAAACTGGCCATGTGTTAAAAGGGTCACAAACAACAGCTTATGTGTAAAGTATGTCTTCAAATCTGTTTGTAATTTCCTCACAGCGTATTTTCTGGGAAGAACGTAACTTTGCCACCTCTTAGAATTTGACACAAAAGGTAAAAGAATCTATCTTCTGGTAAAACTCAAGAGGGGAAATCCAAGCACATGAAAAATTAGTCTCCAAATGTATAGTTTTGTTGCTTGTCATTTGACACAGCTAGGATTTTAGTTCTCATTTAGTGATGAAATGTTACTCTTGACTTACATATGTGAAATGCAAGCTTACACTTTGACTTTTAAGTTTTGGTGTTATATTTGCAGGCTTAACTACTATTAGTTTTACTGGGAAGGCAGAATTTAGCTGTGTAAGCTGCAGCACGCCTGTATGCTGTCTTCTACAAAGGGCATGTACAATACAGGCATGCAGAATGTTGTGTATGCACCCACATGTGCTATCACCTGACTTGTTTCCAACATGGGGTTTTTTTCTTGATTGTTCATCTTTGCAAAGAAAGTCACAGCTCTGTGTGTTCAGCATGACTGATATGAAGGGTTTTGTTCACTTTACCTACCCCCAGCCATCTAAATATTGGATGTCTACACCAATCCAATCTTTGCTGCTTGAAGAAAGACTGGGTGCCTAGGGAATAATTACTCTCATGTTCCATGGAATGCTGCTCTGAAGCTGGGTGCCTGTGAGACATCTCCCATAGGGTGGGATGGGTCACTGTCTGGAGTGTCCAGTCTCCTCAGCCCACAGCCACCAAGCCTGCACTGGTAGGCTAAGTCAGCTGAACTGGAATGTGTAAGACAGGAAAGACAAGCATTGTACCTTCAAATGGTGCTAAGATGGAAAGTCTGTTATTTTAGCACTTAGTCCTGAGCTATAGCTGATAGTCAAGGTTTCCATTGACTTGGAACAGTTTGGCCATCCTTTGGATGCGTGAAGCCTTCCTTATTTCTGGAGAAGCTAGTCTAGTTCATAATTAAAATGAGATGTGTACATTGCTGACATGACAGGAGTTTTATATGTTGCTGAGGTAATTATAACTTGGTCGGGTCAAACCCACATGGTTTCAACACAGTTTGTTTGGTGGGTTTTTTTTTTTTTTTTTTTTTACTTTAATCTGTTAAAGTTTTGTTGTCTTTTTTTAAAGTTCATAAGAAGCTCACAGAAAATGTAGGCAAGGTGAGTAGTGTCAGACTTTGCTTGGAGGTTTATAAGTTTTTAATTACTTAGTTGAAATAAAATTGCTCTGGAAAGTAATGGTGGGAAAAGGACAAAGCATAATGCAAACCTGTGTAGACATAAGAGAGAACTGAGTTGGATTGTTAGTATATCTTCCTTGTGAATTTGAGTTTTCCCATGGTGGACTGAATTGGGATAGATGCACAGGAATAAAGATAAGCAACTGAAGTAATTCTCACCTTATTTCTGTTGGTGCTGAGCTGATAGAGCAATGTTGTATGTCTGATCTAACACTGAAAATTTGTTGCTGTGTTCCTTCTGCTTAGTCTGCTTTATGCCTTTATCAAGCTGAAAGCCTTTTGAAGTCTGTGGATCATTTTCTTTTCTTTGTATTGTATGTTGTTTCTAAATGAATTAGCTTCTATGCTAATCTGTCACAGATTTAATTATGGCACACAATCACAAGGGACTTGCTTTTTCCTGTTACTGAGCAAGGAACTTTATTGAATAAGGAAAACAGTTGTGTACTTGATTCTAATTTGGTCTTTCACTTTCTCTGTTTCAATGTGGAGCTGCTCCAGTCTTTTCTTGCTAAAAGATTAAAGAGAAAGGTATCTGGATAAAAAGGATAGCTGTGTGTGTCTTCCTTGACCACAAGAGTATGCAGCAACCTGAAAGTGGTGTTTTCTGTGCTTCAGAGAAGAGGAATTGTGTTCAGATGTCTTGGATTCCTCCTCCGTACTTGTCTACCACCTTAAGTCAAGGAGAGAGTTTTGTTACAACTTTTTAACCTCACCTTCTGTACTATTTTCTTCCTGAAGGCTTCACACTTGGACATGAGCCTCTTGATGTTGATACTCCTGCTCTGCTCACAAGACGTGTTGTTGAGAGAGATTCATCTGTGCTCAACAGCACTTTCTTGCTGCTATTTTTTCTAACCCCTATTTTCTTTCCTTGATTCCAAGGCTGTTTTGTTGTATTTTCCATGATGAAAGGTTTGGGATGATTCCTTCCCTCTCTTTGCTAAGTATACCTTACAGCTCCACTTCTTCCCTCTGTAGCTTGCTCTGTAACGTTCTTTAGGGTAGGATGATCTCTTTGCATTAGGATCCGGGTTTGCCAGACCTTTGTACAGATGTTATATAGATAATATTCTGTGTGAGCATTAGGAATAGGTGAGAGAGGTTTGGTGAAAGTTCTGCTGCTTTTTTCTCCCATCCTGTGCATGGTGCTTTCTCTAGTTATGTAGGAAATTAAGTGTTTTCTCTGCAAACACGGTCCCTTTCCCAAACCCTAAACTATCTGTTGACTTGTGTTATCCATCTTGGAGATGGTCAGCTACATCTGATTGTCCTGCTGGGAGAGGATTGTCCTGCTCAAGAGTTTTAAGCCAGGAGTCGGTACTAGCTTTGCTTCTGGTAAACATCATGGCAAGTCAATGTACCTGAATGCCCAGGTGCAGGATTTCCAAGGTCATTAAACCAGTGGCTATTCCTTCTTCCTCTTCTTTCTCTCTCATTCTTGATCTATCTTTTTTTTTCCATCTTAAAAAAACAAAGTAGCATAAGTGGTTTATGCCACAGAAATATGTTTGTCACACTACACCACTTTGAACTGCATAACATCAAAGAAAATCAGTGCTTTGATAACTTGATTTGAAAGGGTTGTAGAAATAGCCATCATTATGAATCACAACAGAGAGGAATGGAAAAGATGGTGATTTTCAAACAGCAAAGCTTGGAAAGTAGGGGAAGATGTAAAGTGGATGCCAGTGCCATATTATCATCTAACAAACCCCAGCTACACAACTGTTATGTAGCTTTGCAGAACATATTTTCTTGAGGATATGATGAGGAATGAAAAATACTAGGTGTAAAGAGGAACAAGGGAATAAATGTGGGCTCAGGAAAGGGCTGTAACAAGCAAGAAAGAAATGCATGCTGCTTGGGTGCAAATTTCTTCCACTTCCTTCTCTTCATAAAACCACCCTTTCTGAAGATGAAGGGCATCCAAAATTGCTTGCTGAGACTCTCCTCACCCTGAGAGGAGACCTCAGTTCTTACGGGCTGGATATAGGGAGGAGGAGAGAAGCCCCATAGCATTTCTGTGCTTTATCACTCTTCTGAGAAAACTGTCTCTGTGGACTGGAATGAGTTTCTGGCTCTAGGAGGCTGCAAGTAATTAGGCCTTAAAGTGGTTACTTCTCATCTGCAAATGTTTTAATCTAGACTTTTGGCAGTTCAAATTGGACCTTTTCTTATTCTTGCCTTCAGTCTAACAGACAGGATTTAGGGCATTAAGACAAGGTAGCAGCCAGTGGAATGCATGGTGCTAGTTAGGTGAAATCAGTATGTCCTGTCCCATCCTCATCCCCAGACAAGTAAGTGTTGGGTAGTGGGGAATGTTTATAAGGTTTCAGTGACATTGACTTGGGAGACTGCTTGCATTCAGACATAGCTTTATCACTAGAACTTCATCAGTACTTATGCTCTGGTCTTATGAAGGGTAAAGGAGAAGATAGGAACATAATTATCTCTTTTATCAACTGACCAGTTTACATGTTTACTTTTTCCAAGAAACTACATGTCCTTTCTTTAAAAAAAAAAAAAAAATAGGGCAGGGGAAGAAGGGGATGGAAACAGGACATGTCCCCTGATTCACTTGGTAGTGCAGAGAATCAGTGGCCAGATGGCTCTGGAGTGTGAAAGAGGTGGAAATGCTAATTGTGTTGGTAGGTTATATGATTTTTATTAGAGCAGAGGGGGACATGGTGACATCATTTGATGTAGGAAAGGAGGAGCTCAGTTTGTGCCTAGAATAGCTGACCTGCAATCTTTCCTCAAATCAGTGTAACTGGGAGAAAAGATGCTTTCAGCTGGAGAAGTCACATAATTACACAAAATGAAATTAATTATATTGACAAAAGCAATCGGTCTTCTATCTGAACTCTGTCTGAAAAACTCTGTTTAATCAATGCTTTTGCAGTAAAAGTGATGTACAAGGATTCTGCTACTCAGTATTTCTAATCAGCTGCAGGAGAGACCGTCTGAGCATACAGCACATGCCAGAGTGGAGCTCTGGTGTTCTGGCTGAAACGATAAATGTCATACGGGGACACCGGCATTTGAAGGAAAAACAGAAATTCTGTCATGTGTGCTGTGTCTAGTGGTGTTATTAACAACCACATGATGTATTTTACCCAAACATTTTTAACCTCACTTCCTGAGCAGGTTGTTTAATGTGACTGTGCTGTCTGTCTTCAGCCATCTACCCTAACATCATATGAACCTTCTGGCTCATTTTAGTCACTATTGAAAGACAGAAGTGTCAAGTACGTTGAATTTTTATGTTTTTTGTGAAAACAGGTGGTCAGGTGAAGGAGATCTCTGCATTAGTTCTTTCCAACTAAAGCAGCAGCTTTTGAATACATTGTTTTTCCCCAGGGACTCCACACAAGAGAACATGGGAAGAGGCAAGGGATCTAGCTGTGAAAAAAGTGTCAGGCAGACCTCAGACCTTGTAAGACACAGAGTAATGCAATTGTAAGGAAAATAAAAACCCTGCTGGAAACTGAGCTGTGGCACTACTGCTAGTCAAGAACTACTCATTCTCAGTGTGACTGCTGCTCAGTTATTATTCATGATCTGACGGTGGTTTGCTTTGGCTGTGCTAATTCTGTGGCTGAGTCTTACCTGCCAAGTCAGCATCCCTTCTGGCTGCCAGCGGGAGCTGGCTTGCACTCCTGCAGGCAGGCGATGCTGGCCCATTCTCTTGTGAGGCAAATGGGAGCTCTCTGGAACAAGCATACAGTAGAATGTGGTCTGTCTACGCTTCAGGCCATGGTTTTTGGATGGCCATGGCTTTTAAATGACCAGTGTCTCACAAGCAAGTCTTTTGCCTTTGTTTCTTGAGAAGTGCTAAGTATCTTTTGACTGCTGTTTGAACTCTTTGTCACAGATGCCCAAGTTAGTGTGTGCTTTTTCAGTGCTAGTCCAAGAATAGTGATATTTATTTCTCTATTTTTTTATGGAATGAGAAATGTCTCTTGGGTAAAGTAAATAAAATATTAAAAAGATCTCAAACTTTTCTGACTCCATCCTGAATGTGTACCTCTATCTTGGTGTACAGACCCAGACTTTTGTTCCTCTCTTTTCTCTAGGCTGCCAGCGCTCCATAGGTTTGTCCAATGGGAAAGCCAAGGTGTGCAGCTACAGTGGATGGTATTACTGCAGCACCTGCCATGTGGATGATAGCTTCCTTATCCCTGCACGGCTGGTTCATAACTGGGACACTTCCAAATACAAGGTAATCTCCCTGCAGGTTGGAGTGCTAGCAAGTGAGCTGAATTGCTGATAGAAACACAACAGCCTGAAGCTTGCAGGCATTGTCTTCTAGTACTGTTTCCATTGTCCCTCTTGATAAAATGAGCCATGATCTCTTAACAAGACGTGTTTTCATCACAGTTTCCTTGGCCAGATCTAAGGTGTTCCTCCACAGGAGCAGTGATGCTCCTCCTTCTTGGTGGCATCTTTTTCATCATTGCTTATCTGGCTGTTCAAGGGACAGGGAGAGGTAGCACACAACAACTGCTCTAATTCTTGCAGTTATTGGAGCTTTGAGGAGTACCTGTTTCATGACCACCAGGGACTAAGGATTGGCACAGTTTACTGATGGATGCTAAATTGTGGAAATGCCTATAGGAAAGTGGCTTGCCAAATGCAGTGTTTGTGAGGCCCAGTATGTCCTGTCTCTTGGCATGAACATTTTGAGGACACTAGAAGGACGTTGCTGTAGCACTTAATTGAACCAAACAGATGAAAGTAACATAACAAGAAAATTTTACAGTTGTTCACTTGCCACACAAGAGCTTTTCTAAAACTTTTATAATCTGCTATTTTCTGCTGCCTCGGTGTCTGGTTGCTAGATAGAGGCACTGATTACATGCCTCAAAGCATTATACCAGCAAACACAGTAACAGTGTTGTTTTGCCATCTCAGGCAGTATATGCTGAAAGAATAACAAACTCATAAGGAATCCAGACCATGCTAGAGCTTCAGACCTAGCAGCCACTGTTAGGAGAGGCTGTTTGATGTTTTGTGTCTGCAAATATTATTATTATGTGCTATTTGAAAAAGAAAAAAATAACCAGTAAATGCTCTATTAGAGGAAAAGCAGGTCTCTTGAAGAAAATTTGTCAGATGGGGAGATTATTAAAAGGTAGAGCCTGCTATCAGGAAAATTATAGTCTTGCTCTGTGAAATGCAAGATTCTTCAAAGTTGCAAAGCTCCAAGGTGTGGAGACTAAAAGCCCTCCCATGCCTAGAAGTTAGGAATATTTAAAAGTTATTTTTTTGAATGCTTTTACCAAGGACTAAACTTGTTACCTCATGGTAGTATAGCAGACCTGATATGGGGCTGGTGGATAGTGAGGCAAAAACCTCATATCAAGTAATATTGCCAAGAAAATTAACTGGGTTTTTTTCTAAACCTGCAGTGTAAAAACCATGCTCTAGTCTATTTCCTGTGGTATAGGCAGCTGAGGCACAAAAAGAAGTAGGACTTTAAAGCTTAAGCATTAATTGAAAGCCTAATCTATTGTCATCTCACTGTAATAGTGAGAAATTTTGTTTTGCACTTTTTGTAGACAGAACAGGTATGAGGTGCCTTGGAAACACAAGCAAATTCTGTGCAGCTGCTTTACCTGTCTTTGTGTGAAAGTGCTCAGAGAGGTGAATTTAACAAAGGAACACAACCCCTCAGGTAGGAAAAAACAACATCATCCCCAACTATTAGAGCAAGAACTAAGGCAGGTAGGGAAGGTGAAGATAAGCACACTGCCCTGCCCCTTGTACGTAGCACAGCACTGCCTGAAAGTGGAGCTTCTGCAGAGGGGACATGTTCCTGGCTGTACTTCTGGCCACACACTCCAAAGAGGTCCTGCAGGAAATAAGCACATATCACATTTGATGGTCAGGACTGAGAGAGGACTCCAGGATTCAAAAGCTTCTTTGTTTTTACACAGTCTGAAATGTGTCTGTCAGTCCACCAAATTGGAACCAAAATTGAATGAAGAGTTTGCAAACCTGCTTTTTTTTCCACTGCCACCTATTTCCCACCTCCTCAGGGGTTTCTGGAGTCTGTCCTGTTTCTGGTAAAGCAAGGACCAAAAAGTACTGTAAGACACAAGCTTTTACAGTGTAATTGGGCATGTTTCTCTTTTTATGTTACATGAGCTCAGCATCTGAGGAGCAGCTGTAAAATAAGCTGTGGCATCAGTTAAGTTTGGAAATTGAGAGGTTCTTGTCTGCTTTTGGCAAGAGGTCATGAAAATCAGAAACAATAAACCTCTCTAGAGCTGTCTTTTCCCATATCCAGGATCCTGAAAAACAACAATGCACTTAACATCTGGTAGCACATGGGTAGGAAAAGAGAAATCTTGGCTGCAACAGAAGTTCTTTGAAAGGACTTAGCAGTTAGACATGTTTCTTCTGTCAAAACAAAGCTGCAGCTCAGTCCCCAGGTTCACTTTTTCCCCCATGTCTCCTACTGTTTTTATATTTGTATTTTTCATGTGTTTGTGTGAAGGCAAAAGAAAAGAGGCAGTTTTGTGAATACTCTTTCTTCCTTTTGCTTAGGCCAAGTGTTTTCTCTGTTTGCATGCAAAGCCCTCTAAATATGGCAGGTTGTTTCAGGTGGCTTTCAGGCTGCACAAAATGCCAGACAAACACAGTAGGGAATGAACTCCCTGTGCCAGAAGGTTTCAAGCTGACTGATGGTAAATTGAATTTTGAACTGTAAGTTTGCGGGCTTTAAAAAGGAAAAGTCTGGAAATGTTAGCATCCATCCTTTTATGACATTTAAAGCTGAAACCCTGTTGCACTTTGCGTCTTCTCACTCCTTCTGGCTGATTTAATAGGATTGTTTTACTGCCCAGTAAAGCTGGGGGACTGTGAGTATGCTAGGATGTGTACTAAAATAATGAATTACTGTGACCGCCCAACCCTTCCTGTTTCAAGACTGTGTTCAGCCTCTTGTAACACTGCTGTGTTTGGCAATGTGAGTTAATGTTTTACAAGACATGTTGTGCCTGTGTCAGCCATGCAGAGTGGACTGACACCTATCTGTCAGCCAGTGATGCTGGGCAAAACTACTTTTCCTGCAATCAGCACTCCATGGGTGCATTGTATTGGCAAGGAGAGGGAAAGGTTTGCTTTGCTCTTCTCTCCTTAAAGGCTGCATTCAGACCATGCAGCACCAGTGGTGCACAGGAGTACTTGGTCACCATAGTGTATGCATATGGCAGAGTCACTCAGGGGATCTCAATTTGGCATCTCTTTGTTTCTGTGCTCCTAATGCCTCAGGAGAGATGCCCAATGTGGGGTACAGGTGTGGGTGCAGTATTTGGACAGGAACCACCCTCCAGTTCCCAAGACAACAGGGCAGGTGGATGAGGAGTCCATCACCTCAACAGAGGCTTAAAGCAAGGAGATAGACAAAGACAGAACTGAGCACCGGTCCTCCTGATGGGGGGAGCTAGTCACTCATGTGCCAAGCATTCACACACCTCCTCAGGAATCATGGAATACATGCTTTGATTTGCTCATTGGTGGAAGAGGTCTAATAATTACTATAGATGCAGAAGTTGTCAAGGGATTGCTGAGATACTGCAGTCAGATGGTTAATGATTGTAAAAGTGGGTTGTTTAACTGCAGCTTATAAATGCACTGCAATAAGCATAATAAAATATCAATGTTGCTAGTGTTAAAAAAATTGATAAATTTGATAAATTTGCTAGTGTTTAAAAATTTGATAAATTTGATAAAGTGTTAAAAAATTTGATAAATTTGAAAAATTTGATTACATTTGATAAATACAAAATCTGAGTTGCTTGTGTTGCAGTGTTTGCTCTGATTCCACTCAGATGGCACATTTCTTTGTACATGCAGGATATTTAAAAATAAAAAATTAGTGGGGTGTTTAATGTAAATAGGTGGGATATTTAATACAGCTTCAGGGCCTGGGAAACCTATGTAGTTATGGTCTGCTATATTTAAAATTGCACATCTTGTTATCTGTGTAGTTATTTGTGGGAAGGCTGGTCTTGGCATATTTCTTAGATTTGTATTAAATGTTGTGAAAAGCTTACATCTGGGGCTAGCTTCCCCTGTCAGTAGCCAGTTACTTGTGATGGTTTTGGAACTGGTACTATTTATAAGGATGTGTATTGTTCTTACCTACAGCGCCAGAAGGGAAATAACTTCCTAAATCTCAAGAGGCTGTGGCATGTGTGCCCTTTCTATTTTTGTTAGCCTAACTCATCCCTCCCTTGTCTTAGAGTAAACATTGACTTAGAGGTCCAGGAGGACTAATTGAATTGTGGAACCAGTAATATTTCTGTAGCAGAGTTTCAGGTGATTTGCAGCTCATTTAATGTAAGCCCATCTTCTCTTTTCCAGCTGTGATAAAATGCAGAAATCAGAAATGAGAGGGAATTTGACCTTTTCACTTAAGGATCAAGAGTCTCATTCATTTATCGAGATTACAGTAGCTTTTTGCAGGTGTAGATAAAACAGGGCACTATCATGAAAAATGCACGAAAAACTTCTTGCAGATGGAACTTCGGGAGTAATACTAATAAGATTCAGTTTTATTTATCTGTATTTTACAAAGCACAAAAAGAAAGTAGTGAACAAACAGAAAAATATTAGCAGGGAAGAAACTGGTTATTCAGATATTAGACTTCAAAAAAATACAGTAAGCTATGTTACTGTGCAGCAAAAGTATATGTGATTGCAGATATCACTGTACTTTGGGTAAGTAGCTATCTCATACATGCAATTTTGAAGGGCCTGATGAAGTTTGACTTGGCTATAAGCAGAGAGAGTTGGATCTCTCTCAACTCTGTCTCCATTTGTAATTGTTAACAGACTAAGTTTTCAGATGCATAGAATAGCTGACAGATGACAGAGGGGGAGATCTGCTTAAAAAGAGTTTGGAGAAAAGCCTAACTAAACTGCCTTATTTTTTAGGTATCAAAGCAAGCCAAAGAGTTCCTGGAATATGTTTATGAGGAGCCATTAATTGATATCCAGCAGGAAAATCCCATGTTGTACAGTCATGTTGAACCTCTGGCAACTGTGGTCCGCCTGAGACAGCAGCTAAAATCCCTGCGAGCCTACTTGTTCAGCTGCAGGGCAGCAGTGGCTGAAGATCTGCGTAGAAGGTAAGAGCCACAGCCAGCCTGCAGCACAAGGATGGAGCTTCCTTGGCATGTTGCCTCTCCTGCTGCCTGTTTTGTTTTCTCTCACACTCTGGTTCTGTAGGCATTACCCATTGAGAAAGATATTGTGTGTGTATCTGACTTTCCTGGGAAGCTGGGTTATCCTCTGCTGAAGAAAATTATTTTTTAGGGTCTGAATATCTGAGATTGTTCTTGACAGCTATTAGCCCTGGGGCATCACACATTGTGGTGAGCATCTTTCACTCCACCTCAGGCTTTCTGGTTGTGTGTGAGTACTTTCAGTCAGATCTGCTACCTCATGCCCCCTGTCATGGCATCACAGTGAGGTAGCCACTGCTGGGACCTTTGAAACACTCACAGTGTGGTAAAGCATGAGGAGGGGCAGAGTCAACCACCTTTCCAGCACTTCTGTTCTCCTCTGTGGTATGGCCTCAGCCAGAAGCAGAGGTCAGATGTAGTCCCCTGGCACGTGACCCAGCATATGATTTATGTTGGTCTCTTGCTCAGCTGGTATCCATGAGATGGCTGCACTGAATGTTTTGTTTATTGGCAAATACATAGTCACAGCACAGCAAAAGGGGTTTCATATTCAGTTTGCTGTGGTGGAAACAGGAGTTTTATAAAAGGTAAACTTCATTTTAGAAGTGCTGTATCTTTGTCCATTCAGCTGCTGCTGCATTTTTCTAACAAGTTAAAAATGAGCAATTTTCTTAAAACTGTCAAGCCACTGTTGTGATCTTAAAAAGGCCAAGTAGTTTTTGCTGTGGATCTCCAAAAGAGATGGGAAGATGTTTCTGCCCATGCCATACTGTGAAGTGAGGGGCTCTGGGCACATGCAGGTGACCTGATGGATCTGTAAGCATTGTATACCCCAGTTTTTAAGACAAGATTTCAAGTAGGAAAGCCACTGCTTTGAAATTGTGAGCTGCCAAAGGGCAAGGAAGCAGGTGCCATCAGTGACTGTTTTTTGAACACGGTGTTCTAGGGACCTGAATTCTTTGGAAGGGAGAGGAGGCTGCACCAGTGTCTTTATCCCAGGTTAGGAGAGCTGGTCTGCTGTTGGGTACATAACCTATGTCATTGCTTTGATGAACTGCCTAGAACAAGTAGGAGAAGGATACAGCAACAGGTTTATGAAGAGCATTCCTGAGTTCTTGTGTCAGATGCACTGTGGGTTAATATGTTTTTGTGTGTTATTACTCAATTCCTATTATTTGCTAGGGCAGCTTACAGCATTTTAAAAATTAAGATGGTTTTCTTTTATTCCAGAGGATGGTATTTTCTTGCAGAACTGGTTTTCTATGCCATCCTCTTCAATAAAACTAAAGGGAAAGTAAGATTTTTGAAGGTTACTCAGAAAAAGTAGAAGAAAGAAAATTATGCTTTCTGATTAGTATTGAAAAAAGTAATTCTCGTATTAAAATAGACAGAAGGAGGCAAGGAACTCAATGGACTTGGGTAAGACAGTAAAAGAGAGTTCAAAGGAGGCCTAGCATAGCAATCAATTGACTAGAGGTAAAAAAAGGGATGAGGGAAAGCCATCAGAAGGAGTTTCAAATAAGGAAGAAATCTCAGGAAATTGAGTTAATGAAGAAACCAGGACAAAAGAGGAACAACCCAAAATCTCCAAAATGGAGAGATGACAATTGCTGAGGAAATAGAAGAGAGAATGGACAAAATGTATCACAGAAATGTGAGTCTGCTCTTTTCTTGGAGCAGAGAGGAGAGAGAAGACATCCCTGTGTCAAAATGAAACGGGTAGGAGAAACTGGGAAACAATACTCCTAATGTTCATTTTTCTTATTTTTCATGCCATCTCCAATTAAAGCTGTGTGGTGGAGAGAAGGACACCAGCCCAAGAAGGATTTGGTTTTGTACTATAGGACTTGCTGAAAGTGTAAAAGCTCCTGAAGGAATGTACAATACACACTTTGGAGTCCAGCTCCTTCTTTTTTTTGTAATTTCCATTGAGGTGACTTTGGTGCTCATTTGTTTCCTCAGATGTTCCCTAAGAGGTTTGCAGAGATGAAAAGAAGGAAGTTCTTTTCCCATAGGAATTTATTCCTTGCACAAAATGCTCCCAATGGCTTTCCTACCTTTATCTAGTATCCCAGTGTGCAGATGTTCACTACCAATGTGATGACTTTATAGAGCACAGCTGAAAAGTAAACAAAGAAAAGATGTGATTTTAAATTTTCCTTTGGCTCATCCCAGGGGCAAGTTGCAAGAAAAGGAGGAGTTTAAACAATATGGTGAGACAGCATTCCTAAATTTAGTACTGTTTCCTAATTAAAAGTGAAAGGTGGTGAGAGAGAATACAGTTATCTGTCCTCCTCTAAAAACATTCTTTTTCTGCTTGGTCTTCACCTTAGTATGTGAATAACTATTAATCACAAGAGAGTGAACACAGCATCTTGAAGACCTGTCAGACCCATATAAACAGACTGAAACAAACTGTTAATATTGCTGTCTACAGAGAACTAAAAACAGACTGATTAATTGTATTGGCACCTTGCTGCCTCTGGGACACTGATAGAGCCTGCCTTATTAGGGAAAAGCAGATCACTCAGAGGTTTCTTTTATTAATACTATTTGCATTATCATCTACTTTAAATCTATGCCTTGCTCTTCAACCCAGATCACAAAATGAAGATGGCAATGAAGTTGGAAACTCTTGGTGTCCTCTGTGAAGACAAAACTGTTTACAATGCTTACAGTCACTTTTTCTGAAGAATTCCAGATGGCTATAAACCAGGTTAGCTCAGGATCCAGTTAGCTTAAATGTGGAAATGTTATTTATAATGTTTGGTGTGCCGAGATAGGTACTTTGAGAACTTTGAAACTTGGCATCTAGCAGGGAGCTCAGGACTGAAACCACGTTGTGAACCTTGAAGATGCAAGTGACACAGTAGAAAGAAAGGAAGAAAAAAAGGGAGGAAGGAAGGAAAAGACAGAAGAAATCCTTAAAGTAGTTAGAAGGCTCACAGTAAAAACGGTCTTCGTCAGTTATAATGATTTATTCTCACCTATTGCTCCACTGGATTCTGCGCTTTTATATGTGCAGGGGGTAAAAATAAGGAACATGGACTTGGCAGGGAGGTGAAATAAGGCCCTCCACCAGCACTTATCAGCAGTGTTCCTCTGATGTTAGCCAGATGAGATTCCCAGCCTGTTGCTGAGCTCCCTGTTTTACAAGGGATGTTGTTATGCCTAGTTAACTGTAACTGCCACCTCAGTATTGCAACACATCATTTGCCTCAAATGTCTTTAGGGAGCAAGTTCTCACTTGTTTTTATTGCCTTGCTTGTGTGGATGCTGTTCATGGAGAGGCATACAGGACTGAAACCTAGAGCCAACACAGAATTAGTGCAAGTGGAGCTGTACAGATTCCACCACTGCCTGCAGTTGGTGAATGAATGGCCCAGACAAACCAAGATGGAGTCAATAAAATGGATGGCTGGGAAGGAAACAGAATCTGAGTCCATTAAATAATTAGGGTATTCTATGAAACTGTGCTGAATGATGCAAGTTCTGTTCTGGGTTTGCTTTGTTCTTGTCATGATTGAAGATTCTTCAAGTGAAGGAACTGTCAGAATGATTTTTGGAGTACTGTTCAGGTGCCTGCCTATCTACTGTAAGGTAGGGTAACCTAGGCCAACCTTCAAGCTCCATCTGGGAAGCCCTCTGGGCTCTCTGCTCTCTCAGCTGTACATCTAAATTTGCAGTTCAGAACAGCAATACATCAGTTTTACCCCAGCAAAACTCCAGTGCTAGATACATCACTTAGCAGGCTCTGGTTTGGTCTTCCTGTATAACAGGAGGTTAAATGTGCACCTCCAGTGCTGCAGACGTGGTCATGGCTGAGCTGGCTGGTCTGTCAGTACAAGGTGAAACAAGTCCAAATTCAGTTATGCTGAACAATAGAGTCCTGTCACTTCCAACAGCGAGGCCTTAGACAGAACACTTCTGACACAGGAATAGATTACTTTCAGAATATTTGTGTGGCAATTGGGGAACCTGTCTAAACACATCACAGGAATACTGATTATCTAATGCAATCACTATACCTCCAAATACCTCATGTATGTGAAGCTGGAGCTATGTCATCTTTCAGGCCAAGGACAACAGAAGGTCATTAAGTCATCTCCAGACTGTTGAAGGAGACTCTCCATTTTCTTTGCAATATTTTGCCATATGGGGAGTGGAAAATTCCAAAGCAGGAGAACAAAGATACAGGTTCTGAAAGCAGTAAACTGCAAAAAGAAAGTTTGATCAGGGAAGAAACAGGTTTCGGGGCTCTGAGATAATGGCAAGACCAACAGAAGAAGAAAATTTGTTGCATGGGTGGTTAGAAAGAGGCTGAGAGAGAAACTCATTCACAGAGGATATTTACATATCCTGAGAAGAACCAGTGTTAAGACAAAACAACGACCCAAGGTGAGGAAAGGTGAGAAAATAAATGCAGAGAAGTATGCACAAGCCATTTGTTGTTTTATTTAGATCCTGTATGCGTGTAGTCATTGCAGTAGCTGAAATAAAATTGCCTGTTGGTGGAGCTCATACAAACAGACTACCTTCAGCTCTTCGCTTCAACTCTTCTCTCTTTTGGAAGAGGTAACTGCATGTAGGATCTTGCAAATTAGCCTCTTAAAAAGTGCATGGCTAAAACTGAGGGGATGGTGTTAAGGTGGAATTTGAGCTTTCATTTCAACTAGAGGTAGCAAACAGCTGAAGCATTGAGATGTGTGCCAGAGCAGCCAGGGTGGAGGCAGTGCTGCTGTCTGTTCATGTCAAGGGAAGGTCAAAAGCACAGGCTAATGCTCTACCGTGGTAAGCATCCAGCTGAGGAACCTGCCAAAGCTTTCCATGGTAAGTCTTCCAGAAGACAGGTGGGTCTTTCAGTTCACGTTAGCGTTTTACGGTCTAGGGGCACACCTGCATCTCCTTGTCAAAGAGATGAGTGATATTACATCTCTTTCATCTCTTTTCCATTCACCCTTTGAGACCAAGTTGCTTTCAAAAAAACAATTCTTTAAAAACAAGTTCCTGTTAGATGTGGACACCATGTTAAATATGACTTGTGCCATTTTTGTCCCTGTGTTTTTATATCAGAACTTACAGCAGCAAAGTGCAAAGGTTCAAGAGTGCCTGACAAAAGCAAAGACCATTTTCTTATTCTTAATTTCAAGTAAATTGGGGGATCTAAACTAATTTGATTTCAAAATGAAACTGTGTCTCTAATTCTCTGTTCTGCTTTTAGTAACAGTGGTACTTGATTCATGAGTTAAATCTGTAGTAATTCTTGTCTTTCACAATGTTCCTGTAACCTTGCTCAAGGAGCCACAAAGGAGAGGGAGTTGGTGTACTGCATTTCAGTAGGAAGTTTATAAACTGGTTCAGGATCGCTGATGGATGATAAGAGTAACTGTTTTAACATAGGGGTGCTCTTGGGGAATTTCATAACAACATAAAATAATACCTTACCTGGACATGCTTGCTAATAAATCTAGCACTTAGTGTGGGCTGAAGATATGTGGGAGTGACTGTTCCCAGAACATAACCAGAAGTGTTCATACCTCATGAATGTGAAATGATTCACACATGCTTTTCTGCATAAGCTCATAGAATTAGGAGGAAAAAAAAAAGAATCTGGTATAATGCCACAAGAACTAAATTAATAAGTAGTTTTTTGGTTTGGTTTAAATTCATTAATTTATTTTTACTTTTTGATTTTAAAGTCACTAAGTTCCCAAAGCCCTGCTTTTCTGAGTAACTTTTGTTGGCTGGAAAGTTTGGGTTCTTCTTTCCCAGCAAACTTCCAGGAGCTAAGATTTCCAAGGAATCACAAAATCAAAAGCTTGAAGAAAACTATAAGAATTAGCAACACTGGAAAAAATCCTGCCTTTTCCCCTCACCTCTGATGCTGTTCTCTCTCTACCTTAAATTGACAATGTCCATATCAAATGAATTGCAAGAAAAAACCCAGCAAATGTTATTTACCTTGCCTTGTATATTTGGGATAACTAGCAACTCACTGATACCCCTCTGTACTTCTAGAACCAAATAGTAACTGAAAAATTTGAGCTACTCTCAGTGAGATGAGACTGCACACAGGTCCTGCCTGTCTGCTCCACATGTGGCTGCAGCTGGTGCTGGTGCATGGCTGCAGGGACAGGACCAAAGTGGGCTCTTGCCCCTTGTTCAGGGCCAAAAAGCCACGGGAATGGCAATAATCAGCATGTGCTGGCCTTCAGCTGCTTTACTTTTCAGTGTAGTGCAGTAGCTCCAAAGGTGTAAGTTGCAGTGCCAGGGTATGAGCTGTGCTGGATGAGGAAGAGGACTTGGTACCCTGGTGCTGTGCCAGCTGTGGGTGTAGCAGCTTCCTGCAGAGGGGTGGAGAGGAGGCTGAATGCAGTGCTGTGCTGGACCGGGTCATCTGTGTCCCCTGTGAGTCACAGCTCAGTCATACACTTCTCAACCTGGTCTAACCAGACACTCCTGGCTGGCACATGAAACCCTGGTGCCACCTTCCCCTCCCTTCCCCCTCACATCCTAGGTTTTAAGAGGCTTTTTGCTATGAAGGAGACTTGGTTGTGCCCACCTGCCACCTAACTTGATTACTTTTGATTGCACTATAAAAAGAAGAGTTCCCCTTGCTTATCACGTTTGTACTTTGGTTATAGTGTCAGGCATAGGCAGATTAATTGGTTGTAGCTTTAGCAGAGCTGTCAGGGTATTTAACCCATTGAAGAAAAATTACCTAGGCTGGTGATAAACAGGCTTTAAATGCAGAGCAATTACTTAGTGCTAACAAAGCACCATGACTACACACTTTATCCAAATGCAAAAAGTAAACTCTTATCAGTGGTTCTGTTTGCAGGAGGACACTAAAAGATAACCTTCGTTTGTGCAAATACTTACCTGATAAGATCACCCAAGAAGGAACAGATGAAATTTCTGTCTTGCCTGAAGGTTATACTTCAGATTACAAAGTATCAAGCAAAAAAGAATAATAATCAGAAACTGAGAATGCTCACTTCTTTCTTTTAGTTGGATCAAAAGTCTTGGATAGTGTGTTTCTTTTCTGCTTGTATTGATTGTGTTTATATCTAGGACATAACAATAAAGCAATTTAGAGACCTTTAACCAATAGGACTTTGGATTTCATTGTTCACAATAACTGGCAAAGCTAGAGGCTGGATAGCATTGAACTTGGTTTGTTCATTGCAGGTTAAACCCTGACTGGTAGCCAGGGTTTACAGCACAGCAGTCCTGTGACTCATCAATGGTGAAACTTGTCCGGGAGTTTCCAAACTGGGAAAGCTTAGGAGGTGCTTTTAGTGGGACGTGCACTCGATACCATTTGCCTCTCAAGGGTCACAGGTCCCATTCTGAAGCTGCAGAGGTTTGAGTTTTTATTGTGATGAGACTTAACATCTTGCATTTGACCTCTGTCTAGTTCACTCCAGTTTCTTTACTGTGTTAAGATTTGACTGAAAGGCCACTGTTTATTGAATGCCCTTAATTGACCAATTAAAAAAAAATCTAGTTATTTGTAGCACATCAATCAAAAGATTTACAAAACTGACATTTTATTTTGCTTTCAAATGACTAATCAGAGATTTCCCATTTGGTGTTTATAAAGGACCTTTATATTAAGGGAAAAGTAAAATTCAGACATGTTTTGGTCTTTTTGTATCAAGGCCTTGTATTAATCTAAGCATGCTCAAAGCTCCTGATGCAACCTTGTGCAGAAACAAAATACATGTTTTCTAGTGAAGTGTTCCTAAGTGTCATTATCTTAGCCTAGTCTGGGTCTCTGTGAGATTTTTGGACAAGAGTGTGATTTTAGGTTGATTTGGATGCCTTGTAGTACTTCGTCTGGATGCAAATGCTGTGGTGTGGTGTTTGTGTGAGCCCCATCTTGCCTGATGTTCTCTACTGACTTTGGCTTCCTTTGAACAGTTTCAGTTGTAGATGACAGAGTGACAGAGAGAGCATAGACACTACTTTCCTACTGGCTACATGGGAGGAGGCCTCTGTGTTGGGAAGCCAGAGGCTCTGAATTAGTCCCGTGTGCCTCCTACTGAAAAGGACTTTATGTCAGCCGTGACCTCATTAGGCTCAGAGAACCTGTGCAGGCAAGCAAATGGTTGGAAACCAGGCATCAGTCATTTTCTTGCTCACTGGAGTACCTGATCTGTATGGATTTCCTGCCCCAACTGATTTGCTTGCATTTCATGAGTTTTTTTGAAAATGTGTTTGGGTTTGGTATTTTGGTGCCTGTTATACGCTTGTTCCCCACCCACTAGAGGCTGACAAAAACTGGTAATGAACAGATGCATTTTTGGGAGGTGGCTTCACCAGTTACATTCAGGTAGCTGTTGAGCTTTGGATTTTTCTTTCCAAACCAGACTAATAGAAATTTTCTGGAGAAGAACTTAATTGCAGACATGCAGCACAGCAAGACCTGTTTTTGAAGCAGTTGCTCAGCATGCCACAGGTGTGGTGAAAGCACTTCATTTATATGAGTGGGGGCTGTGCTGCCTTGTTCTAGGCAATTTCAGGGTTTCACAGCCATGGTTCTATATGGTTTCCACCTTTGGTGCTGTGAGCATATGTTGAAGGAGTGTTTTGCATCTCTGCATTTATTGGGAATCATGCAGGGACTGGCCCAGTTACTTAATTTACAACGTTTACTTCTGTAAATGCTGTTGCATTTGGGAGCTTTGAGTGCCCGGATATTTCTCTGTGGCCTACCACAGAGAACCAGTTTTAATTTTTCAAGTCAATAAGAAGGGCTGCAAATCAGAAGCTGGACCAGCCTTACTTACTGAGGGTTTTTTTATGTCTCAGTTTCTGTAGCAATGGAAATAATCACTCCTCTCACTTGAGTGCTGAGTGTGTATATATATATATATATATATATATATATATATATATATATATATATGTGTGTGTGTGTGTATTTTTTTATATGTACACATGTATATATATGTTTTGCATAAAACTGGGAGGGCAGTGCCTACTTTTTTTTTTCCTGGAAGTAGATTTGGAAGGGAGGAGGTGCATTGGATACCAGCTCTGCAGAGCTATTGCTGCAAATTAGTATGTTTTAAGGAACGGGACAGGTATAGAGATAAGATTTGTCACCAGGGCCTGTGCTGGCTGACACTCGCCTGACAAAGGAATTTGGTTGATCATGAGTTTGCTTTTCACCTGCACACTTTTTACTAGGAGTTAGAACTTGCAGGAAATGAGGAAATAAAATGCCATCCTTGAAGGTAGGGGAGTGTGAGGTTAGTCATCAATACTAGTCATTTACAGGTTTTGCATTATGGACTATTCAGGCTATTTCCTGAACAAGAAATGTTTCATTAGCTAATCGTTTTCCTTAGCAGTGCTCTAAGGACATCAGCAGATAATACAGTTTCTGCAAAGCTGTTTAGTGCCTACCTGATTGATCAGGGAGAATGATGATAAATTTTAGTGAAAGAAGTACTGTCTGAGCTGAAATGCTCAGATAATGCTTTAATATGCTGTTCAGAGTTGACTCCTTATCTTTTAGTAAGTCTACTATGTGCAAATGAGCAATTCCAGTCTCATATGTTGTCTGATGTCTGAATTTTGACTGTTTTCCAGTGGTCTTTGACATTGTGCCAAATGTATTCTGAAGGTGTGCTGCAGCAGAGCCACTGCAACACAGTCCCCTGAAAAAGGAGCAAAGTACAACCTACAGAGCTGAAAGGGGAAAATGGCAATGCCCTAGTGAGATTGCAGCTGAGAATTGGGTGGGTAGAGTGGATAGACTTGATGAGGAGAAGGAGCAGTGGCACAGTCCAGCTCCAGAAGAGCTGGTTGGTCTGCAGTTGTCAGTGCCTTGCTTGCAAAACTCTCTCCTCCTACCCCAATAAATTTATTTTCAAAAGTACAGAAGGAATTATGAATTATTTGTACTGTACACCTTAGCAGCACTGAAAGATTCTAGTCCCTTCAGTACATACAGCTTTGAAAACTATCAGTATAAGTCAGTATAAGTATAGTTGTTTAAGACAACTAATGGAATACCAGAAACAGAGTTACTTTCATTGTTTCTTAGAATCCGTGTGCTGTGGAGAGATTGCATTTGGTAGTCTTATTCTCTTCATCAGTGGTTTAGCTGATTATGTTGTTGTAGCTTCTCAAATCTCTTCTTTGAGCTACTATGTGCTTTCTCAATAGTCTCATATCAAGATAACATGTAAGTTCATATCAGCCTTTCACTATCTTTGGGGTTTTTGAACATGTGCAGTGGTCTCTCTGTTCACTGCCATTCAGCTCTACCATTACAAACCAGTCTTTGCCAGAGCTTTGTTCATGCATTTAATAATATGAAGAGTTTGATTTCTGTATTGCCTTAAAACAATGTGATGGAGATTTAGGAACTGGATTTACAATTCCTTCTCTGAAAGAGAACATGTGGTGGGAAATGGTTTCACTTCTTAAGATACTCGGTTGCTTTTCTTGCAAGAGTAATCTCCCCTCCCCAGGAGAGCTGAGTGTGGTGATGTATTTGTTCTGTGTAGATGGAAAGTAAAGCTGGTCAGATTGTTGTTTCTCTCTGCGTGGACACAAAGATAGATGTTCTTTTTCTGTTCTTGACATTTTTATAGCAGATACATTTTCATAAACGTTTTTAGTTAATATCCACTTAACGTTCCAATGTCCTTTTTTTTTTCTCTGTGATGTTATATTAACCTAGTTTTTCATGTTATTGCTGATCAGTCTAATTAGGGCATCTCTTCTCTGTTCAGTTTCCTGTAATTTTGCTTTACTTATCAGGTCTGTCAGTATATAAGCAATGGTCTTGCCTGAAACTTGGCTTACGTAAGGTAAATACTGCTTTCTTAAGTAAGTCATTATAGAGTCTATACCAATACATATATTTCTGTAAGGAAAGGGGAATTGATATCAGTCAACTTGATCTTGGAAGAACAGTACCTATGTGGCCTTTTTCCCAATATAGTTATTTCAGTTACAAAACCATAAATCACACGTGAAACTAAGTGTTACAGCTTTGTAGCAGACCAGGAATCTTATCTGAGACCATAAGAAATACTTCTGATGTGTTATTTGCATTATTTGTTTTTATTACTGCATTAATTGTTTAAAGAATCATCATCTGTGATCAGAAAGAGCTTTCAGTGGCTATTAATGTCTCAGTATATGACCTGACAATATGAGAATGACACTGGCACAGAAATTATTCTTATTGTGGGACTGCTGTGCCCATGCAGAAAACTGTAAAAATAGCTTGTGCTTAGAGGGTGATACAATTCCAGTTTCTTTCTCTCTAGTATGACTGTCCTGCTGTTATTTGGTGGGGAGAGGAAACTTATGAGTTTCCCAGTCAAAAGGGTGTGACACATACCCATTTTTCTCTTTTCAGGATCTTCCCCAGAGAGTATCTTCTTCAACAAATCCATCTTTATTCTCTGGCAGACCTTCAGCAGGTGAGTGTCTTTGCTTTATTCTACCTGTTACACATGGAGCCTGTTCTTGCCTTCAGAGCTAATTGTGCATTTCTCTTCTAGCTATTCATAGCATAAATACCTGCACTTCCAAGTTGTGTCTGTGGTTTGTAGTTTAGTATAAAAATGGGTTAACAGTGGCATCAATTAGGGATGGAAGCCTAGAGCATCAGTGTTCAAATAAGGATGGAAAGAGACTGAAAAAAACCTGTAGTTCGTGAAGAGAACTTTGCTATGAGAAATTTTTCATCTGCTCAATAAATTCTCATCAAAGTCTCAGCCCACAGGTGACAAGTAGTATTTATTTTTTTACTTGAAAGAGTAGTTGCTTGGGAATTTTGAAGTTTGTAAAGTTCCTAATGCAGCATGATTATTTACAAAGTCTGCTGAGCATTGCCATGAGGAAGGGGTGGGGGGAACCTAACTCCCATCCCCCCTTCCCCCCAAACCTCAGTCAGCCCACTACACAAAGCTGGGCCTTGCAGTGTTACCATGACAGATGTGACCATGGAAGAGGTAATGTGCCAGCAGAATTTGTCTTTGCATTGTTATTGATTCAACTAAGCAAGAACCTTGAAGTACATTTACCTGAACAGCAGAGTTTTATTCTGTAACAGATTAAACAAGACAAAATTGGAAAAAAGAGCTGAAAAGGGGAGAATAGGGAATCTAAGGTGAATGTGCTGCAATGCTCAGATGCACAGTGAAAGAAGCAATGAGGTGAAGTGTGCTGGCTGACCTGGGCACTTCTGTGTTCACACTAATGCTGTTGCCAGTGGCGTATAAAACAGTATTTTAAGCTTCTTTCACCTATGTTTCCCTTCTCTAGTGGTGCCTTTTTAGCATAGTCAGTTCTGGATATTCAGTTGACACATTAAGTTGAGGTTGTTCAGATGCCCCTCAGAGCTGGAGACTACGGAACAACAGGAAGCGTGGCTTTTGTTGGCTGGTAAAATCACAGGATATAAATGATTCCATATATAAAATAAAAAGGCCAGTTGCCTGAGGTTTCCACATCTTTTCAGCATGTTCTGCTATCTCATCTTTAATAATCAAGCCATGAAAAAGTGAGCTACTTAACTCCAGAGCTGCCGTCTCCCTGGTGGGCCTGTCTATTAGCCCCCAGTGCTTTGTAAGCTGCTTAATCAGTTCCTAACATTGGTAGTAGATATTTTAGAAGCAAGCAGCAGCTTATCAAGCACCCTGGGGGAGAGAAGGAGGGTAGAAGTCATAATTCATGCATTGATTTAGCACTTTCCTATAACATGTTTCTTTGTGTTTGTGTTTGCAAGACACCTTCTCTTCCCCGGAGGGGCCCAGTCCCAAACTTATCGTATTTAGAGGCAATATAATTTGATTACCATTTCTGCTGGGGTGGGTTAAATTACATTTACCTTTTAATCTAGCTATATCCTTGTTGTCAGCATGGAGAGGGTTTTCCACATTTCAGAGGCTCCAAGTTTGAAATCGGATTGACTGTTTTTGTCGAAGTGGATGCAGAGTGGAAAAGAAAGGAGGGCCCCATTGAGAGAATGAATCCAATGGTCAGATAAATACTAATAGCCTTAACAGCCCCTCCCTCCTGTCTGCTTTGCCCCTTACTGCTGCTTTCTCCCAGTTGCTCATCATTTTCCACTGACCTGCAGTTTAGGTTGTTTTAATCCTGAAAGTTTTTCCTCCTTTTGATTCCTTTGCTGCCTATTTCCTCATATCCATGGACTGCTTTTGCACTGTTTCCTGCTGTCATGTAGATTGCATGTATTTGGGGAATTAACTAAAAGGTTTATTAAAGATTAATGGAAAGATAAGGCATGGTGAGTGAATTAGAAAAGCAGAGAGGGGTAATCTGCAGATATAAGCAATCTTTACCCTGGTTAGTCCCAGCTCAATTCTGATTTGTTTCCTGGCCAGGTTCCCTTTAAAGATCCTAGAAAATATGGTTGTTTCCTACCAAGCAGCTGAGTTTCAAAAATGGGGTTTGAGGGTCTGTTCTTAGTTGCAAAAAGGTTGAAATGCCTGTTTGGCAGTAGATGAAGCAGCTTGTAATACTATTCTAAAATAAAATCCAATATAAATATCTTTCCAACCTTAACAAGGCCTAGATATTATGAATCTAGCAGAGTATATACTTGGGCTGTCTGGTGTCACTTGGATCCATTTGGATAGGGCTCTAGTGGGGAAGACTTTACTGTAAGGTTAAAATCAGAGTAAAAAAAAAATGGAACAAACTCTCCTTAATTTTGGAAATTTCCCAAATCCTGGTGAGGCAGTGGTTCTTGCTGGTAGTTGTGTTGTTAGCAAAGGCTTGTAGTGCAGATTGAGTAACCAAAGAGGCAGCAAGTGACAGTATTTATTTGTATGTACACAGAAATGCATCCATGGGCTATGGAAGGTTTTGCTGCAGACCAAGGCCTCAGGGATTACATTTAAGTTTACAGAGGTCTATCTGTGGGCATTCCTGTGGGGTAGATGTTCTTAGAATCCTGGTGTCAGCAGATGAGATAACTTATTAGGTGTGTTCACATTGAATAGGCAGAAACACCAAGTGTGATTTAACAGGCACAAACACCACAGCTTGCCTGTTCTGCCTCATGGGCTACACTTGTTTGTCTTTGCAACCTCATATCGTCTGCCCTGCATCACCCATAACCCTCTGCATCTCAGGCAGTTTATCCAGGGTTGTTCCAGTCAATTAAAGCTTTCAAGAAGGAGATCTCCTCTTGCTAGGAAGCAAGAATTCACTCCTGATGCTGGTGTTAGCAGACATAGTATACTGGAAAAAAGAATTAGTCTTATAGACCATGATGTGCTGTCAACAGTCCAGCATAGTTTCATCCTAAACCTGCTGGAGGTGTGAACTCTCTTCTCTGCTGACATTACTGATACTTCTGTGCAGGTATGAACAGAGTTCATGCAACAGGAGTTAAAAACTGTCCATTTAGATTTTACAGACGTGATTATGGGGCTGCTTTTATTGAAACTGACAATTTTTACACTGTTAGATATTGGTTTGGACCTCAGCTGACTCAGACAAGAGTCTTGTATTTCTTCTGAAAAGTAATTCTTGCTCCTTACACTACATATAGCACGTTGATGGGAGCTTTTGAAAAGACTAGAGTGGGCTATTGTGGTGATTTCCAAATTCAAACGGTTCATCCATAGAGAATTAACTAATATCTTGCCTCTTTTTTATGTTAAATAACAAGATACACAAGTGTGCAAAAATTATTGCAGCGATGCACAGGAAGTTCCACCTGAACATGAGGAAGAACTTTACTGTGCAGTGACCATGCATGGGAACCTGTTGCCCAGAGGTTGTGGAGTTTTCCCTCTCTGGAGATATTCAAGAACTGCCTGGACACAGTTCTGTGCCACATGTTCTGGGATAACCCTGCTTCAGCAAGGAGGTTGGTCCTGATGACCCACTGTGGGCCCTTTCAGCCTTACACATTGTGTGATTCTGTGATGGTCTTTACTGTAAAACTCTCTTAATCATGGCAATTATTTCATCCTGGTTATACCAACTCTAAAAGATACAGTAAAATGAAAAGGTTCCACATAAGGACAAAAATTACTGCATGTCAAGGATGGAAATTGTGAGCAAGATGGGAGATTTAAAAAGATGATAATTTGAAGACTTGTTTATACAGGAACACTCAGGGAAAAATAATGAAGTGACAAAATATGGGAATTTAAAAAGATGAGTTGAATTACTTTGAATCACTGTGTAAATACTGTTATTGAAAATATAAGTGGCTTTCATTTGGTTTATCTCCATTTACTTTGGAAGCAAAGTGACATAAATTGCATTAAGGCCATTTTCATTCTGAATGTGTATGTCCATAGAGGGATTTAATGTAGTATAATTTATTCATTTTAACATTGTAGATAAACTAATCTGTTGAAATTTAGTTAAAACATTATTGACTTTGGATCAACTTTCATGACTACCTATAAATGAACCTACAAATAATGTGAAGAACAGTGCAAAGAAAGAATGAACAGGAGAGCCCTGTTCTCACAATAATATGGCTCAGATCATATAGTGAGTAAGAGGGACGCATAAAAATCCTTAATGGAAATGCTTCTTTGCAAAACACAATGGGTATGAGGAGTTTAATGCCACATAGTGTCACTGAGGCCAGAAATGTATCATCTTTGAGAGGATTAAGTATCCATAATGAGAATATCCACAGTTACAGTACATAAAATAAAAGGATTATAAAATTACAGACTAGATGTACTATACTGAAGGGATTAGGAAGATGTCTCCCCTAGTGACAAACAGATCAATGATTTCATCTTCCTCTGACGTTTGGAACACTGATTACACACAGCACTGATTACAGCTCCTGGGAGCATTTTGGGCTTGCTGGACTGTTGGTCTCACAGAAGCATTCCTCCCTGGGAAATCTTAATGTTTCTGGTCAAGTTTTTATGCATATGAGGCTTCCTAACAAGAGTGCGGGGAATAAAAATGAGCTTCAATGAAACAAAAGTTCTACCTAATTTGAGCCTAATATATTGTTAGATAAGGATTAGAAAGTCTTAGAAGAGCAAAGAAATCATGCGGTCTCCTTCACTCCTCCAGGCTTTTAACCCACACTGTACTTTCATTGCACCTCCTAGACACAAGTGAAGGAGTAGATCAGAGATGCTCTTTTTTTATGTATGCAAAGCTTTAGGTTGATTTAGACAAGTTGTTTCATCAGTCCCAACAAAAGCAAGGAATGCAAGATGTGGACTTCTTTTGCCTTTTACTTGCTGTTTTTTTCATAAGTAAAACTTCTTTTCTGATAACTCAGTCCTCATACCATTGCTGATAGATGCTTAGTATAGATTTGTAACATACAGCCTGATGAATTCCAAGCCCATCAGTGGTGGTGCCCCTGCCCAGCAGTTCCTTTTTATTGATACAGTAGAAGAATGGGATGTAGCATCTAACCCACACAGAGTCTGTGCATGTGGCTGCATTGATTGATAAAAATGGGATTTGGCTAACATACTTTGGGCTTGCTGTAGTTTCAGAAGTGTTACTGAATTGGGTATGTGACAAATGCCCTCCTGCTCTTAGTGTACGTAGCTGAGCCTGTGAAATCATGAGTGCAAACCCAGTTATATCCATGAAAAAGTCTGTTGCTGTCATTTGTGTCATTCAGTGATTCAATATAAGCTGCATCATCTTAAACTTCTATTTACCAAAGAGGTTTATCCATGTAGCTGTACCAGCAAATTCTTTTCATTTTAGGCAAGCCCTTTTTCTGCTCGAGGGGCAGGAGGTGGAAAATGAGAAGGAGAATTAGGTTTTGGGCAGGCCTGGCTGTGCTGAGATGACTGAAGATTTGTCTGTTACAGTTCTCTGTGCAAACTGACTGTGCTCAACAAGGGCAGCAAAATGCCAGGCACATCATCTGTGCCATAGCTGCCACAGTTCAGAGTTCAGCACTGTTGGGAAAACACTGATTCACATCCCCAGCCTCCCAAGCAAGGGTTGACACAGCATGTGTGACAGAGGTGTAAGTCCTGCAGTGTGTTACTGCAGTGTAATAATACCAGATAGTTCTCTACATGAACTATGTAAAGATGCATCTTAGACCACAATGGCATAATGTACATCCTTTATGAGCTGTGCCTGATTGACAGTGTTCTAAAGTAACTATAGTTCTAAAGTAAGTATATTAGCAGAGGAATATGAAAATGGTTAAAAACGGGAACACACTCCCGGTACTAAAAGTTATTTCAACATTTATCGTAATAAAAAAAGAAAGGCCTAAAGCAAGGGGGCCCGCGGGCAAGCAGGAGCGTTCCCGTCGAGGATGCTGCAGCGTCGGCTCTGGGTCTTCTGAGCAGCGATGTCCCCGATGTTCCACGTGGAGCGACACGGGTTCAGTGAGTCAGAAGCCCCCTTTTTATCCTGTTTTTTGTCCGTTTGGATCGGTTTCTTTTTGGATCCTTCATTTGCATGAGGGTTTAAGGCACTTGATTGGCCCATTACAGTTCTGTCCAGGCTGGCTCGTTTCGCTTGGGGGTGGTGCGCTTTACTTAGGTGTAATACGGTACGTAGAGTACCGTATTTCTGACAACTACCCCTTTAAACCCCTTTTACTGTAACCAAGCTAACAGTACATGCTTAACAGCTATCAGCTATTTTACAAGAGTTTCTAACCTATTTTTAACAAAAATAGTCCTAGGATGGCAAAAACACACAATATCTCTCTTCATAAATATTAAAAGATCTGATAACAAAGCAGCAGTTAAACAGCTTGTCTACTTTCCTGTGGCTCCTTTATCACTGAATCACAGAATAGGTGAGGTTGGAAGCACCACAGTGTGTCATCTGGTCCAACATCCCTGCTCAAGCAGGGTCATCTTAAAGCACCTGGCACATTATTTATTTTTGTCACACTCTGGAGTTTGCCAGCACTGAGCAGCCTTTCAGCAGAACAGGAAGCTTCAGGTTAGCTGATATTCCCGGTGTGTGTGTAATCCCCCAAAGTGCTGACAGCTCTGGTTACAATTAGTGGTAATGGCAGTGATCTTACTGGCATTTCCTTTTTACCTCAGCTCTGCTGGGGAAGGGAGTTGCTGTCATTCAGAGTGGCTCTCAGGCAGAGAGCATGGGAGAGCCAGCCAGGCTGGGGGATGAAGAGCTGGTTAGGAGCATTTTGGCAGGTGGCTGTCAGGAAGACAAGTTCGTCTGAATTAGGTATTTCAGGCAAAGTCTAGAGATATAGCAAGATCATTAGTAGATATTTTTAATAGTAGGACTGGTTCCAGCACTGCATGAAACCAGAATTTTTAACAGGTTTTATTAAATACTTGTAGTCCTTTTGAAATACTTGTAGTCCTTTTCCTTGTGAATATATAATCTAGGCCACTTGGGATAAATGTGGCTTTTTAAAATGAAACTCTGTTTAAAATGACCCCGTAGTGGTGCCAGGGATTCACAGGAGCTTTTGAGTTGAGATCTCCAGAGATATTTTAATTTTTTTCAGCCCATAGAAGCAGCAGCAGTCATGTAAGTTACCCTTTTTCTGCTGCCTTGTGCTAAACAGGTTTCTTCTGTTATTTTCTGCTGTGCAGAATGAAAAGCCCAGTACTGGAGATGCAGGTTAGCAGTGTGAAAGACTGAGCTCTAAACTCATTGCTGTACTTCACATAAAATGATGATTTGGGAGAGCCAGCTGGGTGTTCCTTCAGGACTAACATCCTGAAAAAACAGATTTCTCAAGAAATAAAATACTATCTCAGGGCTACCTGCTTGGATGAGAGAAGAATATTTTTAAAAGATTTTTCTTTTAAATATACTTTGTACTTGCAGAGGTTTTTTTCAGAGTAGCCCTAGCCACTTTCTTGGTATGTTGCTTTCTTGTTCTAAAATCCTTCAGAGGACTCCTCCTTAAAGTGCCCGGATCCAGCCTTATGCAAGGCAGGAAAGTTTCTAATTTTATGCTATCACTCACAAAATAACATCTTGCTCAGTGGGCATGTAGAGTCAGTTAATATCTCTGCATGCAATTGCTTGCTTAATCTTAAAAAAAAAAAAGTGTATATATACTCTCTGCCTGAATGCATATTTGCTTCTGTATTTAGAGTCACGTATGTTTTTAAGCTAAGTAATGTGCTTTCTGTTTTCTACTGGCCAAATTCCTGGTACTCTTTCAACCTTGTTTGATTAAAACAGCCTTTAACCTTTGCTTGAATACCTTTTTCTTAAAACAACCTGTAATTCATCCCTGCAACAAGATCAGGAGAACTTGGGGTGTGACAAAATTGACATGTAGCTGCCTGGAAACCTTGAGGGAAGGAGAAAGGAGGAGAGACGATTGAAACACAGTGAGTGTGAGTCCTGTTGCAGAGCTGGTGGGGGAGCTGGCACAGGTGATTTCCAGGCATGCTGTTTTTATACGGAGACAATTCCATCTCCTCTTCACTTGTGTCAGCTTGCATCCAGAGACCTGCTGAAATTTCTGGCATTTCTTCCTTTCAGTGAGAAGAGTGGGGGAGGGCTTGGAGGAACTTTGTCATCCTCTCTGTCTCCTGCTATAAATTGACTTGAACTGTCACCAGTTTGTTTTTCCTCTCCCCCAGCCAATGTAAAATTCCATCTTCACCTCACCCCCTGCCTATGTGTGCTTGTCAGAGATTAGCAGTGTTTGCTTTTGACCTTGTATTTCTTCCTCTTCCCAGTGCCTATTTTAGTTAGGGGCTAATTTGTGGAGTAACTCTCTAATAGCAAATTAAAGTGAAACATATTCAGGGGTTTATTCCAGAAGGACTGTGAACAGCAAATGACTCTGCCATCGGTGCAGACTGCCTGATGCAAACAAGTCAAAGGGGGCTTCTGATTTCTGTTTATTCAAATCTCATTCATCTAGTTTGCTCTGCTGTAGTTTGATTTATTTGGCACTTGGTTTTGTGGGGTTCTTTTTGTTCTTTGCAGTGTTTATTGCACGTTTCCTTTCGGTCTGCTCTCTGCCCTGTGTGGGTGATGAGTTAGCGCGGCACAATGTGTGCTGGTGTCAGCAGTGGGTGAACAGAGTCCCTGGCCTCGCCTGCTCCTGCCCACCCTGCTGTCACCTGTACCACAGGCTGAACAGGCTTTTGGGACAGCGGGGGACCTGTGGAGGGTGTAAAGGGAAGAGGAGGGAGAGGGTGAGGTGGTATCACTCTTGCTGTTGGGAGCTGAGATTGTGGCCTGTAGCATGCCTGTTGCAACTGAAGTTACTGCTGTATTCTTTTTTAATTTGTTGTATAGCAGTGCACAGTGACTGATTTTAGTGTGCATGCACACAAATAGTAAGATATCATTTTTCCCTTATATCACCTGTAATTTAAATAAACAAGACAGGCAGTCTGAAAGAGGTGACTGGGAGTCAAAATGGAGCAAGGAAAGCCAGCTGATTAGTATATTGCACAAAAGATCTGATATCTGCTTCTCTGCGACTTTTACCTCATGATCATCCTTCCTCCTTCCATTTCCTTTTCCTCTGAACTAAAGATTAATTGTGCATTGAAATCATAACAAGAATTTGTGGTGTTAAGAATCTGGCCAACGGAAGAGAAAAAATCCTCAAGGAAATTAGCAGTCCATAAGCATTGTCTGTTCCCTAGATATAAATGACTGGGAACTTCCCAGCCAGGGAATGTTTTCCCTTTATTTTCTCTGCAACTTGCATTGTCCCTAGCTAAGTATATTGTAGCACGCTTGTTTCCAAGTCTGTGTTTTTATCACAGAGTCCTGACCCCATTGAAATCTTGGTGAGGCAGAGATTGCATTTGCCATTTCAGCTTTAATGCTCAACTTGCATGTTTAATGAATGCAGAAAATACCTGCTTGTTATCCAGTAAACAAATAGGTAAAGGCAATCATTGTATTTTTCCTGCAGTCCCAGTCCACTTTTGCTTGTCCTGGCTTGTGACAAAGATTACTTGTGACTGACAAGAGAATTGTCAGAAAATGGTTTCTGAAATAGATGTTGCAATGTAAGAATAGGAGGTAGAGGGTAAAGTAAAGTTCCTGACTGCAGCAAAAGATCTGAGGCAGGCATTAGGAACAACTTTCCAGTTGTTCTGAGTACTGGACTGTTGTGGTATCTCTCTGGTGAGAAGTTTTTAAGCAAGTCAGACAGTCATTTTGGTTATGCTGGAGGGTGAGGAACAAACTAGATGTTTCTAAAGGTGTTTTTTCTAGACCTGTTTTCTTGTATCATTGGTAGTTCCTTTAAAAGCATATTTCTCATCTGTCCTGGAGATGAAGAAAGGTTGTTGAATGTTTAGGCCTCCTCCACAAAGCTTCCACTGATGGAATTTGGAGGGTAGTGAGCATCCAAGTGGTGAATTGAAGACAGTCTCTTCAGGATATTTTATCTGCCCTTTCATTCAGTCCAGGAAGCATATTCTCTGTGGTGCTTCAAAGTCCAGGCAAAGCTGGAGCTTACCTCTGAATTTGTTAGGAAAAGGCATGATTCAGACTAGCTGTTTCTGGAGAGATAGAAAGAAAACAACCAATGGGGGCAGAAACCTTTTCTGTAGAGGATGGTGGAAAGCTGTGCACAATTGTTAGACTGCTCCTTTGGGTAGCTTCCTTCTGCCAGACATGCTTGTGACATTATTCCTGTGAATTAAAGTACTTTCTCCTCAATTTATGTAATTGGGGATCATGAATGAGTTTCATGTCCACCACCCCTTCCATTTTCTCAGTGTCTCTCGGCCTTTCATGTCTCTTCTGCATTGCGTCAGTGCCTCCTGGCAAATTCTGTCTGTGTCTGTCTCTCAGAGCCAAGTGTGTGTCTGGCCTTGAGAAATAATCATAAATTTTGTTCTGTCAGGAGGAGAGGCCAGGACAATCCAGTTTAGATTTCAACCTGTAGTTCAAGGTGTTTTAGGGATTTCATATCACTTAACCCATACCCTCCAGGCATCACTTGTGTCTGACATGTAGATCAGACTGGAGGAATAAGAGGAACAGATTGCTCAGTGCTCCAAAAGAAGGTTATGAAGCAAACCTGTGTCTTTAAAGAGAGTGCCTTCTAATAAATGTTATCTGCAGAGAAATACACCAGTCCCTGCATAAGTAGTTAATGTTACTGCTTCAGTGTTGGCTCATAAAACAACTTTATCGCCTCTATGACGATAATGATTAACAAGCTGATTTACAAGGGCGGGGTCACAAAGCCATTTGGCAAATTTAGCTTGTCTCACAGTGGCAGGAATACAGAACCTGAGTTTTATAGTATTTTTACCACTTTACCTAGAATACTTAACCCTGGTGGCCAGGCTTTTAGGCAGAGCAGTAGCAGCAGGATCTCCTTTATGAGGATAATAACTAGAGTTTCCTCCAGTGCTTCTGATACCTGAGAAGATTGCAGGTCTCAGTCTGAGGATTCAGGAGCACTGGGGATGTTTCACAAGTTTCTATCTCAGTGTTTATTCCCTGATCACTTAGCCACAGTGAACTGACAGTCTTTACAGGCACACTGTTACATGATGCCTCTGGTTGATTGCCCCTTGTGCCAGAGCTGGCAGAATATCTACCCAAAAATGTGTGTAGATTTATCTTCCTACTCTTAGATTCTGGATAGCTTCTGTTAAAATATCCTTCATCTGTTGATTCTCTTATGTTGGATCTTAATAAGGATTTTTTTTGTTTAGATTGTGTCCTATTTTTCTTGTATTATCATATGGTAGGAATTACTCAGAGTGGCAGATTTAATTTGAAAAGTATTTTAATCCAGAAACACTTCATGTGGCTCTAATACACCATGATACTGTTGAGAATCTAGATTTCTTAACCTTGGCAGTTTCTCACAGTGAGCAGAACAGTGTATCTGAAAGCTCAGCAAGCTGTATTCCCTTTACTGTCTGTTCTGACAGTCCTAATGTAGGTGATCAAAGGGATTTATGATCTCCATTCTATGTAAACATCTACTGCACTTTTAGAAGTTGGTAAAAATGCACAGACAGGGTAGGAGTTTTGATGACTCTCACTCAAATTCACAACATGGACTCCTGCAGGGATGGAGGTCTTACTCAGTACCTTTTGCTTCTTATCTAGCAATGCTGACAGGAGCCCTGCCCTCAAAACAAACACTCACTGACCTCAGAAATATCTGAAAACTGTGCTGGTTTTTCTTTCCTGTCCAGAACGTTCATCATATCTGATAGACTTCAGTACTGATTTATGTGGCCATGATGTAAAGTTTGGGTATTTCTGTGGCCCTGATCTACTAGGTGGGTGGAAGGCTATTGTGAAGTGCTAGTGGATTACAGCTAACTCATTTGTCCTTCTGTTTCTACACATCTCTCCCATAGTTCCTGCTAAAGTTGTTGGGATAGTTCATCTGTGGAAATGACACAGTCTGAGTTAGGAGGGGTCTTGCATGCTTTATCTAATCAATATTTGTATTGTCTAATCAATATTTGATTGCTTTTCAGTTAGTCCCAGCCAGAGGCTTCTATTAATGTCTTTTGCAATTTGAACAACTCTCAGGAACAAACTCTAGTTCTGTAACAGGGTTTTTTCATGCCTAGTTTTTGGTCTTGCTCTGTTTCCCAAACAGAAAGCTATTACAAGTCATGAGTTTAGGCTACCATCTCTGGATTAAAACTCTCAACAGACTTGAAAAGTCCTGCCACCGTTCCCTTGGCCACTTTTCTAGTTTGGTTTTTAATATGAAAACATATATTGCAACACCATGTTCACTGTATTACTCTCCCATGGGACTGGTTTGTGCAACCCTCCTTCATGCTGGTAAGTAGGTTCTCATACAAGGAGTTTTTGTTGACTGAACAGGGAGGACAAAGTGACTTGACTTCCCTGCTGTGTGTAATGGGGGCTGGGGGTTTGTGCTGCATAGAGGCACAGCTGGGTCTGGGCACTGGGGCCTTCAGAGGTGGAGTCCTGCTCAGCCCAGGGAGCCAGGATGAGGGATGGAGTCAGGACTGAGCTGGAACTCAGCGTGTGCCAGAGATGAGGGGACTGCCTCTCCTCCAGTGCAGGGCAGTGCCGTGGGCTCAGAAATGCGTTGTGAAGGTCAGACACAGGGACACTGGTCACAGGCCCCTGGGCAGCACCTGCTGCTTCTGAAAGCTGTCTGTGAACAAGAGCCCTGTTCTGCACATAGTGGGCCACGCTGGCTTGGTGGATGCTCTGGTCTATGGCATTTGCAGGTCTTGTTCTCTGGGGACAGCTGGCTGTCCATTTGTTTGTGAAAACATCACCTTGATAGAGCAAGGGAACTATGAGTAACTTCCAGTCTTTGAATAGAAGGATCAGGATACCTCTGGGGGCAAGCAGCCCTCCTAACAAATAGTTAAACTTTGACTGATCACACATTGCCCTCATAATCATATTAATGTGATGCATCCAAAGGGACTTCAACTGGTACCACAGCCACTGCTGCCTTTTATCTTCTGTCTTCCTGGTGAATCAGGAAACACATAAGCCAGAGCACGTGTCCTGCCTTCTCACTGCACAAAGACTCTCGCAGCCTTTGCCAACGTTGGCTTGTCTGCCGGTGTTTGGCAGTCCCTGCATTTTCCCCTCACCTCACTTACTCTGTGCAATTGTTTCTTCAGAATTATGCTGCTCCTCAACTGAACACAAAGATATTCCAAGAATAAAGTTTGATTTACCTTTATTCACAACATTAACGTGTATAAGAAGCCTCTGTTTCAGAAATAAACTAAAATAATGATGCCACCACCCTTTCAGCATGTGTTCTTCAGATACTTGTACCCTTTTTATTTCTCCCATTGCTGCAGACAAGTCTCTGCCTTCCCCTCTTGCTCTTCAGTACAGCTTGAGCTTTCCCAGGCTAGGTTGAGGAGGCTGGGCAGTGGGGCAGGTAGCTGCTCTTGCTGGATTTCCTGGTTTCTCCTTTCTTCCTGGCAGCCCTGGCACCTGCAGCCAAACTCTGGCCAGAGGGATGGTCTGCAGTGTGGGCAGGGAACCTGTATGGGAGGCTTCACTGAAACACAGCTTGTCCCATTTTAGGTGGAAGATAATGTGGCTGTTATTGTAAAAAGCAGTGTTTGCTTTGCTGGTTTAAATTGTAAGTGCTTTGAGGGCAGGGCCTGGCTTTTTTGTATGTACATGTGGGTGTGTATTTTTATACAGTTCCTAATGTGACACACAGAGGAGCTGCTGTGTGTAAAGCCATAGCTTTCTGTCTTGTGGCAGCTTAGAGAAATGTTTTTCCTGATCCAGAGAGGTGAACAGTGATTCTGATCTGAACACTGGGGCTATTCAGAGACACAAATTGCTTTGGACCTCTGGACACAACTGTTTTCCTTCTGTTGTCACCAAGTAGTGTACCCCAATGTATTCTGGGTACAGCAGTGATAAGCATGGCCCTGTGTCTACAGTGATGTTGGGATGGATTCCTTGACCAGTTAAGGAAGAAAAAGCTGCATTGTACTCTCTGTCATTTGCTGACTGGGATGTCATCATTAACCACCTCTCACCCATAGTTTTGACCAATTAAACAATTGCTTGCTGTACAAAGAGTTTGGATTAGAAACAGACCTTGCTCGTTATGTGTGCTGTAAGTAGAAGAACTCAGCAAAATTTTAATTTAAGCTTGATGCTGTTTTCTTTTTAAGAGACAGGCATATATTTTTAATTCTTTGCCAGGTGTCTGCTGAGACATCCCCTACGTTGAAGAGATAAGTCAAAGGTGAAAATTTGGTTTCTGTTCCTTTGGCATACTCTTAACTTAGTTTATGGTAAACTGCCACACCTCTGAAATGTGATGTATTTTTCTGCAGCTTGTAGCATGTGATTTCACAGTTTCTGTTTCGTAAACTGACTTGTAAAGTGAAATGTTCTTAGGAAAGGTTCAGGTCAAAGCTTAGGAGTGAATCCAGCAGTGAGAATGGATGGGTGCTGGATTAGACCACATGGGGGCTATGAAGTCTTCATCCCTGAAAGGCTTTAGGAGCAGATACAGCTGTAAAGAGTTGATGTAAATATTAGTGGCTCTGCCAAGACAGCCTCTTGAGGTCTTTCTTTTCCTCCCATAATTTCCATGATATCTGGGTAATGCATTACATTTGACTATCACACTTCTATTCTTTAATCACTTATGTTCCCTTGAAATTCAAAATCAGATTCTAGTAACAGCTAGGAGAAGATCCTGGGACTCTTCCATCATGGTTCTGGGATGTCTAAACTGACCAACTCTGCACCTCTGGCAGTCACAGGAGAAGTTTTAAAACCTTTGATGACATGTTCTGTGCTCCTTTTCCCAAGCCAAGCCATAAAGCACTCACTGTGAAACTTACCACAAAACAGAGAGTAGACAGCAAGTAAACTTGGGACAGCAAATAGAAATCTATCTTTCTGCTTGCCTAGCATAAATGGAGATGAGGATTTTATTCTTATTAGCTACAAACAGAAATGAGAGAAGGCTGCAAGGAAAAAATCATCCTGTGCACAGCCTTGAGGTCTCTGATGAAACAAAATAACACAAAATTTACAGATGCTAAAACCAGTGATAACATTGATGCTGCATTTTGTCTTCCTCCTATAATACAGTAAAATAGCCTGTAATTCACATTGCAAAATTGGCATGCATGGCTCTTTGAAGGTATCATCTTCCTCGTATGTCTGCAGTGGCCAGAATAACAAGCCCACCCACTACAGTGCTACAACAAGCCATACAAATAAATAAATAAGGGGGACAAATAACACCATCTCCTCAGGGCAGCTGCCTACTCGATGTGTCTTGCTTAGGTTGTGAACTCTTCAGCACAGGAAAGTTTTTGTTCCTTGTAGCTTTAAATTCACCCCCAGTGCTTAGGAAGGGAATAGATTATGATAATTGTGTTTATTACATTATATAAAATGTTACTTCAATTCAGATATTTAACTTTTAAATTGTTGCTGACAGTGACATTCGTTCAGATTTAGAGAGTTTGCACTGTGTCTTTAGCCTGGCATTTTAAACTGAGCAGTTGTGACCTGAGGTCACTGCTATAGCATGAAAATTCTCTGGAAAAATGCGTATGCATTGTGGTTTATTTATTTTCTTTGTATGTGTATTTCATCTTTTGGTGCCTAAGTGGGTTTTTGGGGGGTGACTGTAGCCTTGTCACTTGCTTGGGTGGCTTCACTGTTTCTTTCTTTCTGTTTATTGAATATTGTCAACTTCTTTGTCTCCCCTCTGTAACTGTGGAGTCTGCAAGCAAAATATTTCTTCCTTCAAAATGAAAAACAAACCCTAGCTTAGGGGAGCTAAATTAGATTCTGACCATCTGGTAGAAGGTTAGCAGTATCACTACCTTGAACTATGGCTTCATTTTTGTATTTAATGCAGCAGCTTCTCTGCATTGTTTATATTGTGGTTGAAGGGGATCTTCCTATACCAGGATGCAATAGGAACGTCATTTTTCCTCTGACATGAGCAGATGTCCTATCTGCAGTAGCAATAACATTGCTGCTTCCTGTTGTTGCAGGTGTTGTTAGCAGGCTGGAGCTGAAGGCAAAGAAGGGGCACATTTCAGCCTGTGCCATTCCCTGCCATCAGCACCTCCTTTTCCAGTTGTACTTGTTAGTAGTGGCTTTCTTGGCTAGTGGGCAGAAGTTGCCCTGGAACACAAATTTATTTCCTTACTACCTGGCCTTTGCTTCCAGACTCTGTTGTTCTTCCTAGCGTTGATACCTCTGCTTTCTTTAGATTTGTTTATACGAAACCCAAATTACAAGTGGTGTTACCATATTTAGGGAAGGTGTACCTGAACTGAGTGTGACACTAATTTAAGTGTAAAACTCCCCACTCTTGGGTTCCAGGGCACAACCCTGTGCAACTCTTCAGTCAGCAATTACTGCATTCTTTTTTCCTTTTTACAGGAGGTTGCTATCAAATCCCATGACACATTTCTATCACTAATCTGGCAAGCTGCCATTCAGACCACAGGAAGCCCAGAAGAGAAGAATATCCACTTAGGGCCTTATTCCATCTTCATTCTTCCCTACAGCAGCAGAATTCCTTAAAGTCTCTAGAAGTTTGATCTGAATGGAAAGTATTTTGCCTGAATAGCACCCCTTATTGAGGCATTGTCTCCAAGTCACAAATTTAGATGAGTATTGTGGTTAGCAGTTTAGGGTTTGGTAATTTTTTCCACACCAACACAAGGAGTGCTAATAACTTCTAATGGTCTAGCAGGATTCTCTGGGACTTCTTGATTTGAGAAGTGGGCACTAAAGTGGGAAAAAAACCCCAAATTCCTCTTCAAGACTTTACGTAAGAAGTTACTCATTTTGGCAAGGAGCAGGATATTACATTTGAATGGTTTTCAGTGGGAAACACAGTCCTACTAAAGGACTAAAGCCAGGACTCTGTTCACAAAATACATGCAAAAACATTTGTACTTTGAAGGAAAAGAAACAACTAAAATTGTGATATGTGCATAAAAAGTAAGAAGAAATGAAAAATGTAAGACAGTATTCATAGCTGTCAGAGATAATGTGGAAGCCTTAAACTCATTTCCTATTTACTTCTTTGTGCCTTATTGTATGAATGCATTGTTGTACTTAAAATTACTACTAATATTTTGTTATTGTCATGTAGAGATTTACAAAAAGATAGTAAGTTAGTTTTCATGTTCAGATCATTGCTGCTTCAATGGTTACTATTGTCACTTGTGTTTTCGTGGAGTATAATTGTTGGGAAGTAACTTTGCTATTGTTTTAACCAACAGCATGTACCTTCATTTCTGTAGTAAGAAGTATTGTCTCAGTCCTTCAGGTCATTCTGGTTGTTTCTGGGGGTTCATTCAATATTGTCTTCTCATTCCAGGTTATTGAAGGAAAGCTGGCTCCTTTCTTGGGGAAGGTGATCAAGTTTGCCACCTCTCATGTGTACAGCTGCAGCCTTTGTAGCCAAAAGGGTTTCATCTGTGAGATTTGCAACAATGGAGAAATCCTTTACCCCTTTGAGGACATTTCTACAAGCAGGTACTCCAATGTGGTAATGTCAGTCACACATTTGATTTGAGTGTTAAAAAAGCCTTGAGGATTCTCAGCCTCATGACCTTCTATTTAAATAACTAGGGACTAGATTCCCCTAATGTACATTTCTGTGTAGCTACAGTAGATCACTGCTCCAGGGAGGCCACCATGAGCAAACTTGGAAACAAATGAGAAGTGCTACTTCCCAAGGTCCTGTAAGTCTCAGAAAAGCCGTTCAAAAAGGGAAGAGCCCCCAGTATCATCACACAGTGTGATTTATACAAAGCTCTTTTGAGTTTGCAAAGTGTCCTGAAAAGCCAAATGACTTTTCTAGAGTGATCACAGACATCTTTCTGTTCTCTGGTATCACTGGGCCATAATGTACAGGAATCATCCATTATGAAATGATAACCATCCATTCTGAAGTGTTTTCCTCATGAAATGTAATGGCTAGATCTTTGCTCTGTCTGCTTATTCCTCTGTGCCTGTGTATGCAAGATTTTTTTTTTTTAATGATATTGCTATTCTCAGGTGGCAACAAAGTTAAGTGTAAGTGCAAGTCCTAAACTAAACAAAAAAAAACTTTATTTCAGATTGTATAGAGTACTGGATGCCAGGTCAGGGACAGGAGTCACATGGGAAACCTAGAAGCAAAATGCAGGCAACCAAAGCAGACTTGGCAATACAGCAGTGTTACTACTGTTTTTCAGCAGTGTCTTGGATTTTGAATAAAGGAGATATACTTTCTTCCACCCTTAACAGAAAGACAGTATATCTGACAGCACAGCGTTCATCCACAGATAAGTATTTTTTGGCTGTTTCGAATACAGTCATTGTAATTTGTTCTCCAAAGTGTTCATTTGAAAGGGGCAAAAATCAAGGACCCACCTTTGGAAACAATCAGGACCAGTCTATTAAAAGGGTTTGTTAAGAATCTGGTTCCCTTGCATGCACAAAGATGTTAAATTACAAGTAACCAAGGACTACTCTTAAGGGATTTTCGGTCTGATCTGAGTTTCAAAGGTTGTTTGCACATTGTTTTTCCAGAGTCTTATTCTAAAAAATGTATTGACAAAGCAGTGGATAAAAGCTAAACAAGGTATGTGGCTGAGTTTATAAACAGTTTTTAAGAAAGAATGTATCTAGGGTGCATGGTGAGATAGGCTGAGTTAAAAGGCAGACTAAGAGTGCATAAAACGTAAGATGTCTGTGGAGACTGCATAGTAGGCAATTGAAGATATTCCCAAAAGATTAATGAGAATGTGAAGGAACATTTGGGAATACAAGTTTACATTAAAATTTGATTTGTCTGGGGGATTTTTGGTCACAAAACCATTATTGGGTCTATATTGTTTCCCTGCCCTTCAGCTGAGATCAGACATACCTTGCAATTACAGAGTTCAAAACCCTCTGGAATCAAACAGAATTTGTCGGCAGTTCAAGCCAACAGAAGCTGCTCTAGCTCCTGTGTTTATGTGAGTTAGAAGCGAGAAAGGACTTGTGTTCATGTGTCACAAATGTGAAGTTATGTTTGATGTCATGCCAAAGACAGCAGTGTTTGTTAATAGTTTCAATTAAAACACAATCAGCATGAAAGGTTCTCCAATATTTCTCTTTCTTTTTTCATCATTCTGCTAACTCTTTTTGTATTCCTTATAACTAAACCTTGTTTTTATCCCCAGCATTTTCTGTTTCCCCTCCTAGTTAGTTTTCCCATCTCATTACTACACATGCACCTATGTGGAACTAACCAGATTATTTCAGTTCCAAATTTTTGCTCTGGAGGCAAATTATGCCAATGGAGGAGCTTGTACGCTTTACTGTGCAGCTTCATCAGCTCCAAAGCAGTGAGGGAGAAGGCCAGATTGAGGGATACAATTTGTGTTTGTTTCCATCTCTTGAAGATGAGAGAGGTTTCTGAAGTAGGTGTACTGACCACTGCAAGACAAGATAAGGTTAGGAGGCTAGTTAGAAATAGAGAAATGTGCAGAGTAACCTTTGGCAAATGGAATGGCAAGTCCTAAAAGGTCCATGTGAAGACTTGCAATTATACCTGAAAATTCTGATCATGTGTTCAGAATTTCCTTGTCAGTTGTCATACAGAGCTCTGAGTAAAACAGCTCAGATTTGTGATTTAGTTGATTTAGTTGTACTGTTCTGAGTCCGCAGTGTACAGAGATAATTGACTACAACTCCCTTTTCTCCATCCTGGTTTTCTGGAATTGCTTTCTATAGCATAGTATTCATATTTTGTTCACAGTAGTGGACTGCCAGGTACCCCGGCTGAAGCTGGTGAGTTGAGGAGGAAAGAGCTGCTGAACTCTAAAGACCATATTTTTCTTTTTTCATTTGAATGTTTGTTCACTTTTGAGCTATTAACTTTACCAGCAAACTGGGCTGTTAGGTTAGAAATATTCAAAAGTGGGTGCATGACATCTTTTGCAAACTTCAGCTCTTTGCTGCATGTTTGAAAAGCGAAGCCTGCTTTTGTGCCTGAGTGTATGTATATATGTATGTCTGTATTGAGCTGGCATTTGGATTTTTGGCTACCTCCCTGACCTTTCTTGCTCTTTGGAGAGAAGAGTGATAGCTGTCAGAGTAGCCATTGCAGTTCCAAGGTGGTTCTCAGTTGGCTGTTAACTTTCCATCCTCATGGTCTCTTAGGTCAGCTTTGAGGTGAAGAGATTGTTCCTCTCCGAAATACTCTCAGCAGTTTCTGGCACAGTGTTCAGTAGGAATTTATGAAGGATGGGTATTCTTTAGATAGATACAGCTGCGAGAAAAAGAGGGCCCCTCTTGAGGGCTGGAGTTTCTCTTTGGTCTGGTTATTTGCTTGAGAGTCATTTTTGTCAGTCCTTGGGCAAACAGAGTGAATACCTGGGTTATGCACTCGTCAGGGTTTGAATACACATATATTACATACCCTTCTCTCACTAATCAGTGTGACACATTCCTTTGTTGGCAAACGGTTCCAAAACAAACACAATCAGTTCACTTAATTAGCGGGTCTGTGGGCTGTGCTTGGCAGGCTCTTTACATCCTGCTCAACAATGCAGTGCAACAGTTTGCTGCCTTGGATGTAAGGGTGGGCTCACAAAGTCATAAGCTTTCTAATGATACATCCTTTCTCTGGCTGTTCTTGGGAGGTGGCCATTCTGCACAGATCTTAATGAAAGCTGTGATTCAGTAGTTAAACAATTTCATAAAAATTGTCCCATCCTTTTGATGCCTCTTCCAGTCAGTTTGATTCTTCTGTCCCTTATTTCCCTCTTTTCTATCTTACCCATATTTATATAATACTTAATCAGGGTTCTTTCAAAATTTCATAATTTCACCTTGTTTTTGAAGGCCTTTAAATCATGAGAACTATTTAAAGCCTCTTGAATTAATTGCACATTTCATGGACCAAATTTTCAGCTAATGTAAACTCTCAGAGCTCTGCTTTTGCTGGACTTCCAGCAACTTAAACTGAGCATCTACCTCCTATTTTATTTCTTGGGCTAAATTTGCCTCAGGCTTAAATTCGGTGAGTAAACATATAAAATTATCATATTATATCACTTATTTTATATTTACAGTTGTTGTGCAATGACTTTAAATATCCTTGGCTGTAAATTTTGGCTTGTTAGAGCTATCCTTGCCCATTAGCAAGCAGGCACTTCCCCTCAAGTTGCTCTGATTTTGCTTGTTCTTCACTAATGTGGGGAAAAGGTTTTGTTTCTTTCTCCTAAAATTAAAAAAAGACCCAACAACCCAACAACAGAAGTGAAGTCTGGGTAGTGGCACTGTTGTCTATAGTAGTGGCTGTATTTGTTTTATAACTTCGAACAATTTTAATCAATTTTTTAATCTTAAGGAATACTGAGAAAATTACATTTGGAATGAGAATAGAATTTATTAAAACATGTTTTCTGTCCCATCAGATAATTAAGCAATCATGGTTATGATTAAGATTATGTTACCCATTTAATAAAGTTTTGGTCTTGCCTGTCATCATCCTAATGATTACTTTCACAGGCAATTAAATTTGTTGTGTTTTGCTGGTAAAGTTACTTGCTTGTTAAGAACAATTTAATCCATTACTTTCCTTTTATGTGCTGACTGTAGATGTATGTGAACCATGTAGAGTTGCTCTTTTGTGCTCATATTCATTTATCAAGGCTAAACTGTTTTCACTTTGTTAATTTGTTCTGCTGATCAGTTAAGACATGTAGGCCTTTTAAGATACAAACCAGAAGGCCCAAGTTTAAAATAGATGTGCCACAGAACAGACTTGACTATATCAACCAGCTTGGATGCCTCCATAATCTTTGGCCACCATCCTGATAAGACCTGTGAATGCACTTTGCACATAGTGACAAGTCTTACTAAAGCCTCTGGGGCTGTGCATGCTGAAGTCTTTGCAAAGTTACAGCTTACTGTGTTATGGATGCTGTGTCACGGGACAAATGCAACTTTGAGCATTTGGGAGAATATTAAAGATAGATGTTAGGTGGAGAAATATGCAGTACACAGTATTTGCAGGAAATACCTTGGCACAGGTCAAAGGCATCACTCAAAGTACATAATTTTCTCTCTTGCTTTGATTGGTTTGTCTTTTGCTAGAAAGCCTTTCCCCAGGCCTGGCTCACCTGAGTTGTGCCAGTAGTTTAGTACCTAATTTTTGAAAGAGCTTAGTTTATCAGATACTGATAGCTAGTTCAAAGCACTCTGAAGTGATCTGCTCAGCACTTCTTTGAGGAAATGTAGGCACCTAAGTAGATGTTAAGTTCTCTTGGTAATTTAATTTCACCTGAATCTGTCAAAACTGATCAAAATCATCTGGCCCAGATTATCTCATTTTTTGTTTGTGCAGGGTAGCACAGTAATGTTATCTGGAATATGTAAACAGAAGACAATAAAGTATACCAGCTTTTTCATCAAGTATTGTCTTTTGCAACTGAGTTTGATTTAGAGGTTGGTTTTACTTGCCTTATGTCTCAGTGGTTTTTAACTAGAATGTTCAATCAATGTCATATTAATGCCAACTTCCTTCCATTCATTTACCATGTGGGCATCCCTCCCTAGGCAGGCTACTTGCATTGGTTCCTAGGCAACTGGAATAATATTGCTGCACGTGTGTGTCCGGCATTGATTGCCTTTCGGGCTTTTTTTGTATTGTAAGTGAACACAGGCTAGTCCTTTTTCCTTTTCTTTGTGTTTTGCTAATGGCTCAGAGTTTGAAGGGCCTGTGTATGATATTCACAGCTGAGCAATTCAGAAATGCTTGCAGACAGGCACATGTGCATAGTGTGGGATGGTGATCATGCTGGAATCCCCAGGCAAGGCTTACTTCAACCAGTGTGGTTTGCTCTTTGGGGTTTTTTAAAAGCCAGGTTACAGGTAGTTTAGTGTTTTGGGTGCTTGGTGAATGTTTGGCATCATCTAAGGAAAACATAATGAATAACCCCATTTAATCCTGCTTTTACTCTGCATGGTAGGAAAGAAGAAACTGAAGAGTTTAGTCAGTGAAAGGTTCAGCCCTAAATCAAATCCTTGCTGAAATTTGTTTCAAGGGATTACTCACTTGACCAAAGGTGTGCAAGGTCTGGCACAAAGGAAGGGAGTTTTTAAAATGAAAAATGAAAGCTAATATATAAAATTACAAAAGAAAGGGTGGTGGGTGAATATGGCACTACAGTGGGATGGGGGAGCTATTTGCCCTTCTCAGCTCTGCTAAGAGCCCCTGGTTGACCTTGAGCAAGCCAGTTCACCTCTCACTTTCTGTTGTGAGGTGGGAATGGTGTTGTATCTGGTACAGCCAGCCCCTGTGCATGAGACTGAAGGTATCCTCATAAACCTTGTTGGTTCCAGCAGCTTCATCCCACCTTTATACCAGTCACATTGGTAAGTCTGTCAACCAGTAAGGTTCCCACAAGACAAAAACCTGGCTTTCAGATGACATCCTGGGCCACCTGTTGATTATCAATCCTTAATTTTGTCTGTTTAAGGTGAAAGGTCTTTGTGTTGTACCCCCCACTTCAGGCACCTGATTCTGCTCAGGGGCACTTAATGGTGGTGCAGTACAGAGGAGAAATCTGAGCATAATCAATTGGTTGTACAGCATCTAGAATTACTTGAGCTATAATCCTGGGAAAAATAGATGGGAAGCATGAAAAGAACATGCCAGAATTTACAATTTGCTAAATATTTATATGTTTCAAATGCCCAGACTTATTGGGAGGTACTAACATCAACATTTCCTCAGCATACAAGGAATGATTATATGCTTTTAATGTAGAAAGGCTTTTCTTTTGTAACTAGTGATGATAATAATAAGAGCATTATAATGCCTGTCTGGCTGTGGAGAGCTTTGCCCTTTCTCTTACACTCTCCAGTGCAATAGAAATTATTTAGAGGATTGAATTATTCTCTGCATTTTTTTTTACTCCATACAAGTAAAACATCCTTAAAACATAGAACACCCCCTAAAGTCTCAACAGAAATTGAGTTAGGTCAGGAAAGAGGGAAAAAAACCCCAAAACAAAACAAAACAAAACCACCAAAATAGAGAGGAAGCTATTTCAACTGCCTTCTTAGAAGACTGCAAGTCTGTGTGAAAACAACATGCAGTGTTCACTAAGTCTTCAAATACTGTTTGAAAAATAGCAAGATGCTATTAATGTGCAGTGTCACAATATCATTCATTAAAGAAGGAAACATGAAAGGCCTGAATGGCTATGGGCTCATCAGCTTATTATCAGTGGTGAATAGCATTCTTACAAAGGATGTAGGGACTTTTTGGCCTCTAGACAAAGAATAAGTCAGGATTCAGAAATAGCACCTGAACTGTGTATTAGCTATGACAACAACAAGGGTTAAGAGAAAGATAAGTAAGTGTAGTGAACTATTAAGTGGGCCTTTTATAGGCTACAAAATATATTTTATTTCTCCAGAGCAATAAAATCATTTTAATATACTGAGGCTTGAAAACAACAAAAGACCCTATGAAACTCACATGTGGAGATAAAATTAGATCTCAGAATTAACTAGGAAGCAATCTGTTTGTAAAAGTCTAAAAAGGAATATAATGTTGGTGGAGTATTTGGCATCGCTGGAGAATCTCTCGCAGTGAGGTTAGAAACAGCAACCAGTTGGCATTCCAGGGCCCGTTAAGATTGACTGTATTTGACATGAGGAAAATCAAAGCTGTGTAGGTAGCTTGGGGTAGTATAGCTCCACCACTTTAAAAGGAGTGACTTCCAGTTGCAGAAGGCAGATCAAGATCTGCCTTGTCCCCCTGCCCTGCTGACTTTGTCAGTGAGGGGGACACAAGCATGCAGTGAAGGCTGAAATGAGTGTCCTCTGTACTTGTTCCTGTGCAGAGCTAGAGGCAGCTTTGTTCTCCAACTCAGAGCACCCTTCCTCCAGGCTGCTGCTTTGCTGTCATCTGGACCCCTTGGTTGGGCTCAACCTTCTCAAGAGAAGGCAGAAAATAGGTCTTCAGAGCAGCAGTCAGGGGGCACCAGAATGGACCCACGATGACAGCAGTGGGTGCCAATGCAGGGACTGTGAGATCAGGGCTGGCTGCTTGCTCTGCCTCTGCTTAGTGCCTGACAGGGTGGGGTCCTGGGCACAGCTTCATTTACTGCACCAGTTCTAATGAATAACAGTTCAGACAGTTTTTCTCTCTGTTTTGACTCTGAGTGATAGGAAAAAAAGTTTTTTAATCTTTTCTGCTACTGACCTTATTTCTGAAAAATGAATTTGTATAAATTTGAACACCATCAGTCTTTGTTTGCTCTGCTGATGGCCTTTGACTTGAGAGAGCAGGTGTGCTGGCTCTTTTCTCATCCTGCTCAATCCATTTCAGCAGTAATTTCTGATAGGTTTTGTCATTTCCATGCGTGCTGTAGAGAAATACTGGGCTAGCATAGGGGGTGGTGATGTGAGAGCACAAAATTACACTCCTCATCAATCATTACCCTCTAGCAACTTCCAGGGCACTGTAAACTGCTGACTAACAAGGGAGAATTAGCTTGATAAAATCACCATTAGTGTCAGTTCAGAGTGGTGTAAAGTTTTAAAGACACTGCTGTCTTCTGTCTCTTCCTTGCCCATTAGTGTGTCTGTTTGTGGAGATCCCAACCCAGCAAAGCACCTAAGCACACTTAATGCAAGGCAGATCAGTAATCCCAAAGAAATCAGTGGGGTATGAGTCCTAAGCATGTGTGTATGTGCTTCAGTGGATAAAGGCAATAACACATTCTCTGAGCACAGAAATTGTAAATATCTCTGCATGAGCCGGTTTCTTGATTCAAAATCAGATTTAGACTGAGACTAAGAAAGAGACTGGGCTGGGAAATCCAACAGTCAAGTTTTACTGCAAGAGAGCATGGAAGCCAGTAGATATACTGCTTTATATGTAGCCTTGTTCACCTGCCTTTTCTTACTCATATTTAAGTTTTATCAGTTTATCCTCATTAGAAATGTGCCTCCTTAAATCTCTGCACAGCCTTCTCAAAGCTCTGCAGTTATTAAAATTTAGGCCATGTTTGGACCCATGCATAAAACATCAAGTGCAGCCAGACCAGGAACAGGTTTTTTAAAAGTTGCAGGTGAGATACAGCTGACACAGCTAACAGATTGTGTTAGCTTATGGACTTCTCTCAGTATTGTCAGACCACATGCCTTATGGCTTCTCACTTTTTGGGGGTTTCTTTCTTCACGTTTTCAATTTTTCTTCACAGTCTTGAAGACAAGAACCTTATTTCCATGAAAAACAGGTTCAAAGCAAACCAACAAAAAAAAACCACTAACGTTATAATGGATTCTTTGGGCACTTGGATTCTTATGTAGTCATTTGACTACAATAGCTACAAGAAAGGAAAAAAAGTGCAAGGCATTTCAAGATGTCCTACAGAATCACGAAGGGTGACCAACATCCATTGTTTGTATTTCAGGATTACTCTAAAGTTTCATGTTTTGTTGCTTTTATTATTTGATTATCCAGCTGAAACCTAAGACTTTTTACCTCTGACAGTCCTCCTTTTACTTTTTCCTTTGGTTACAAAGCTGTAGTGACAACCCATCACTACAGATAGATATTTGCATTGAAAGGCTGAGAATGTCCAACTGTTGAGTTGTAGCCCACTCATGATCGCCAGATGTTTCATTGCTCAACAACATCTGCAGCTGGGGCTTGATCTGCTGTGACATTAAGTTCATTGTCTCACGATGCCCCAAAAGTAAACCAGTCATCTTGTTTGAGCAGTTGATTTGTTTGAAGTCTTAATGTCACATTTGAGAACAGAATAACACAGCTTTGAATGCCAGAAGCATAGCTCAGTGTATTGATCAGTTGATCAACATAGATCAGTTGTGTTCATCTAGTCTAGTCTTCCATAGGACACAGGGCAGACAACATCACTTACCTCTGTTTCATTTTTACTTTTGAAATGACAGCTTCTCCTGCTGTTGAAGTGGACTGTTCTTTACTCTTTCCAGAACAGCTGACCACTGGAGCTTCAACGAGAAATAAGTCATATCATGGCTGTTGCAAATCACAGAATCTGTTTCTGCAAATGCTGAAATATACCTTATTGTAAAATAATATAGTCACTCCTTATTTACATTCAAAGCAAGACTTTTCTTTCATAAAACAAAGTTGATGTCTTTTCAGTGATATACCTGAATGCTAGTTACTAAGAAGATAAGTATTAATCCTTCTAAAAACTTGTCTGTGAAGTACAAGTGCTGGGACAGATTCTCAGCAACTGCAAAATGAATGTAAGTCAATTTATTTTAGTGCTCCTAAATAGCTTTACACCAGCAGAGGTGTGGCCATGCCAGTGTCTTTTACAATGCCACTCTAATGAAGCATAATGCTTTTGAGCTCCCAGAATGGTGTCAAGGAATACCTACTGCCCACAGTCCACGTGAAGCCCATTGCATGCTCTGGTCCTATTATGTGATTCAATTTTGACACTAATTTGTGTTTGCAGGTGTGAAAGCTGTGGTGCTGTCTTCCATTCTGAGTGCAAAGTGAAGGCTGTACCATGTCCCAGGTGTGTACGTAAAGAATTGCAGAAGAAACAGAAATCCTTCTGGAGGCAACTGAATATGGACGAGAACTTTGAAGAGTCTTGCAACATGTTTGAATTGTCATATCAGAACACATGAGTTCCTTAAGGCAGTGGCCAGCCTGAAGAGAATCCCTCTCCCAGCTGCCAGCTCAAGCAAATTCTCTGCTTAGACAGGCAGAAATTTTTTGAAAAATATTACCTGACCTTCTTCACCTGTGAATAAGAGCTGCCAAAGTGGCCATAAAGCCTTGTTGGCTTTGAAATGCCAATGGCTAAACTGCATTCAAGTCCAGCCGTTAGCTCTCATACAAAATGTGGTTTACGAGAAATGCTTTAGGTCTAGCTAATTAAGTACCATGTTTCTTCTTCACCTTTGGAGAACACTTTATCTCAAGGCAGAAAATATTTGCTGCCATGACTGCATTAATTTTTATGTCATTCATTTAGAATTGATGAATCATCTACTTATTTATATGTATTATTTATTTATTAGTAGCCTTGGCAGGGGTTCTGGTGAGGTGTTTCACAGAATCCAATAGAGCAGTAATTATTTTAAATCCACAGTCTCCTTCTGATATGGACATTTGGTTCCATTTCCTCATGTTTTCAGAGAACTATCTTAAAGGATCAGTACATTTACATTTTAAAGGATCTCCCATTAAACATTATTCGGGGTGCTTACAAACATAAGACACAGAATAATTCCTTCAGTTATGTTTATATATTTATAATCACCTCAGTGAACTACTCCATATTCAGATAAGCATGGGACTTGCTACTCTTTGTTCAGGCTGGGAATATCAGTTAAGCTCTGTCACTGAAGTCCTTTGAGATTTGTGCTGGTTACTCTTGATTTATGGGAGGCTATGTCCTTGTCTGTAGTAACATGATGTTGGTTTTCCTCCTTCCAGTCTGAAACTTCAGGGCATTTTAAGTGTTCACATTGGTTTTCTTTTTATTTCCTAAAGTTTACTTCAAATGTTTTTCTAATCTGGACCTGTTAAACTGATAGTCAGGAAAGTGGTCTTGCCCATTTTAGTTAGCAAATACCTTCAAAATTGTGAAACACTACTTTGCTTGTTTTCATATGCAGCTTGTGTCCTGCATTCTCTTTGAGCTCCAAGGCACTTATAGTTCTGTAATGACTTCCATGGTGGACAGTGAAGTTCCTCGAGGTATGGTTCTGCTTCACACACCTGGAATGCAGGGAAGTATAAAACACTGAATTATTTTGTAAAGGGAAGTAGATGATGGATTTAACTGGGGAGGTGTGTGTCGTTACTGGCAGTATGTTTAATTCATGGTGAGTTCACTTCCAATGAGCAGTTAGATTATCTTCCCCTCATTTCACATTCCTGACTCTTTTCCACACCCTGCAGTGATATGTGTATTACATACCTATGAAAGCATTCATATATATATATATATATATATATACACACACACACACACATCTGTATATAGAAAGTAAATATGGTTTCAGGAGAATAATGCCAGTTGCATGTGTATTTTTCCTCTCCTCTCACATAGGTTTTTGAAAATACGGAATACTGATTTTTGCTTCCTATATAATCTACAGACTGTTGCATTCAAGGCAGAAAGCAGTTTTGATTGTTGAAGCATCTCACTAATTGCTGAAGTATTTTAAATAAAAGAACAGGGTACATCATGCTTACAGTAAAAGGTAAAATGCTACAATGAGTTGCCTTGTACTGGAAAACAAGTGGTTACCTTTTTCAGCCTCCAGTCAAAGAAAAAAGTAGCTTTCTGAAATTTGAGTGCAACTACTATATATATATACAGAAGCATGTTTATATCTCTATACATTAGACGACCAGTGCCTTTCTTTTCCAGAAATCCTTCTTTCATTGGGATTCTTTAGAAGGAAGTGAGGGTTCTTCCATGTTCTTGGCAAAGTGCTGTAGGGATTCCCATACTTAATAAACCTGGTGAATCATGCACCTTTGTCACTAAAATTAATACTTCCCATACACAATGGTGTCTCTGTCTCAGCTCACTGTTCCTCATGTGAAATGAGTTGCTTTTGGCTATCACCCTTAAAGGTATAATGTTCCTTGCAAATCCATTCCCATGCAAAGAATTCCCTGTGTGTTCAGAAATGCAAACACTGGGGAAGTATTGTGGAATTAGTCAGGCAAACAGGAACTGCACTGGTACTGGCTGAATAAACAGAACGCTCCCATGTTTTTCAGCTTGTGTCACTACAATTACTGCTGTGGCAAAGCCAGTAGCTCTGAAACTGTCAGCATCTGGCAGGTACTATTTTGAATTACCTGTAGACATAATGTTAGGTCATTAAAGAAAAAGTGGTGGTGTTTTTCATATCATCATGCTCTGGTATTTATGATACCTCACAGTGCTGGTTCATGTCCAGCTCACTTTGGAGAAGGCTGCTTGAGTGTATTGTCAAAAACCATATGGAGTCAAGGAATCAAGGTTCAGACATTGCAAAATATTAGTTACTTTGACAGATGTCTTATCTCCAAAGTACCAGTCATGTGGGTGCATAGATATTAGATATTGGAATATCTAATTCCAATAGATTCCATCATAGATGTTAGATATTGGAATTGAACTCTGGAATAACAACATAGACAGCATTGGAGTTGCACAAAAAAGGTGTTGGCAAAACTGCTGAAATTCATCATGGGTCTGGAACCACTGCCATTACAAATGACATAGAGCAAGAGCATGTTATGATATTCTGTCAGTGCCCAGAGCTTTATGTAAAAGGATACTGTGCAATAGAGATCATGCTACTTGCTTTAAAATCCAGTGTTGTTGTAAAGCAGCTAGTTCCTAAAATGAATAGATATTCATTTCTAGTGATACAGCTTCACTGTAGCTCTATGAGCAGGCTGTAATGTGGAAGATGATGTCCTCTCAGGGATGCCTAGCTCCTATCCAAAACCAGTTATTCCTTATGAATGGGTAAGATAAAGTATTCTGTCACCAATTTTTGCAAGCATAATGAAAGGCTTAATCCTGCCCTCAGTTGATTTTCAGGAGCCATCTGCAAGCAGGAGCCTCAGCCTGGGGTTCTGCAGGTGGTTTGGGTTTCAGACAGCATTGTACCCTTGCATGGCTGTCTCTGCTGTACTACCAGTGCTCCATGCTGGTCCCCACTGCTACTGTCTGCCCATTCTGCAGCCCACAGCCTGCATGTGGCTCTGCGCTGCAGACTTCTGGATGAGCATCAGCTGGTAAAGTTCCTGGGGACTTGGCAGATTGCACGACTCTGCCCGCACCCTCCGCCCACCCCAGGTGAAATTATGCATTAGTACTTCAGCCTTGTCCTACCCATGCACGATTTGAGCAATGCCATTTCATTGTGAATCAAGAATAAAATACACTGTTTGTCTTCTTCAAAGAGAAGATGCTTTCATAACTGACTGAGAAGGAATTGATCTGTAATTCGGTTACTGCTTTTGCTTTGTACAGAACTTGTTATCAGTGTAAAAATAGGATGTTTAACTGCAGTGGACCATAGCTTCACTTTCTACAGGTACTTACAGTTGTAAGTCTGATATTATTTTAATCTAGGACACTATTGATATCCTTACTCAAGTCTCTTTTCTTCTTTACCCTAACCATCTACCTTTCCTTTAATGGGAAGTTGGGCCTACTTAGGGGATGCAAACTGCAGCTCTTTTTGTATTATCAATCTATAAAAAGAGAAATTTGTATTTCTTGTGTAGGAATCCTCCTATTGCTTTTCTTGGTTTTTGTCTGTCTAATGTGGTGGAAAACGATCGGTTTGTGATGTGACAAAATATCCTGGCTGGCACATGCCAATATGAGCTCACTGCTGGGATTGTAGGAGTTGGTATGTATGAGGGAAGGTACTTTTTTGAGAGGAACTTAAGTTTTTTGCAGTACTGCACAGGCTCTGATGGCCCTGTTAGGAGTGAATCATCAGGGTATCTCTAGAGCCCCTCTTGTCAAGGCTTCTCTTATTATTAGGATAGTGTGTGTATCACAATAGATTGATGATAATGCCTTGAAAGATTTTTTAAAAAAGCAGAGGATGTCTCTTTACAATGAAATGGGGAAGCTGTCCAGTGGAATTTTGCTTTTTCCCTGTAGCAACAGCAGCCACCGAGTTTCCTAAGCTTCCCAAAGGTCACTGCCTGGATTGCAGCGGACTGTTGATCTGTATAAAAAACTAATTGAATAATCATCATAAAGGTCTAAATTTTTTTTCTGCCACTGAGTTGCAAGCCAGTCTCCCCTCTCTCTCCACTGTATCTGTCCCTGTCCTTACTCACAGTACTGAGCCTATAGCCAGGCTTGGAGCTTCATAGGTCATTGTGTTGCATTTGAACCAGTTGAGTCCACTCATTCTCTCCTTTGTAATTTACCTTCCAATTTTCCCTTCCCAGTAGGAGTGCCTTACAGTACAGTATATTAGTGTCTCTCTTCCTGTTTTGGATTTCCTGATTGCATCTGCTGTTTTATTAACTTGTAGACTTAAACTGAAACACTCTTGTGGCTGGGCCTGCTCTTTTGCAGGAGCAGCTGAGTAAATCAGTTTGCTTGTTCTGCCTTCATGAAGTTAGCTCTACAGGCTTCATATACCAGCTTTGAAGACACCAAGCTGTGTGGGAACTCCTCACTTTTGCTCATTTTGGTGCCTTAAATTTTGAGAAGTGAATGATTTTTTTTAGAAATGCTCTGCCATGATGCAATGTGTTTGGCATTGGAGCTTAAAACCCTTGTTTGTGACAGTTTCCATCGTGCTAGGAATGGTAACCATAACATTTGTTTACTGTCTATGCTTTGTGAGGGCATTATGAGAGAGGATAGTGTGGAGATGGTATTGGTTCTTATGTGTATTTTTGAGACTTGCTGGGCTGCTTAGCCTGAGATGCAGTTGTGCAAGACCTTCAGAAGCTGTGCATATATAATAATGTCAAGTGCAGAGAATTAAAACAGGGTCAGGTCACAGGTAGTTTTGCTTCTCCTGGAACCCCTGGCCAGTCCACACAATGTGGCCAGGGACTCCCATACAGAGCCCCCTGCTCGCTTGCACAGCTGGGTCCAGTGCTGTGGGAGTGAAGGTGTTTCCTCAAAGCTCAATTTTAATTGAGCTTTGGCTCCCTGAAGGCTGACCCAGTGAGGGTTTGGTCAGCCTCACCTTAGAGAGAGGGTTAACCCGTTGAAATTTTAGCATTATTTGCTGAAGTATGTGGCATGTGTCAGCCTGGGTCCATACTAACTGTGAATTTGTAAGTCCACATTTAACACCAGTAGCAGGAATCCCCTTTAAGAGCAGCAGTGCTGTTACTGCATTTTAGCAGTACAGTGAGGAAGCAGTCTGGATAACGATGTGCAAAGTCCTTCTTTACTTGAAAACCCTGGTGTGGCTGTGATGGCTTGAGTCATATCTTAAAATGCCAATTTCACCCAAATTCATTAGGGTGGCTGTTAATCCAAATTGCAAACATGCCGCTTCTGGTCAGCATTAGAGATATCTAGGTCTGGAGAGCTATCAGCTGTCTAGGACCAAAGTGTATTAGACTTTGTGCACAAGTGTCAGTGGCTCAATTATTTATTTATTCCTGTCTAATCCACATGTTAAACCATTATAAATCCTTGAATACACAGTATTGTTTTGGTGGAAAAAGGATTTGTTTCAGTTTTGCTTATGCACTTGTCTACTAAGTTAATTTTCCTTAAACTAAACTGTGCTTTCAGTTTTGATTTTTAATTAATACCTGTGATACCAGGTTACCTTATATGAATCCCTGCTATACTTGATGTAAGCAAAAGTAAATTAATGAGCAAAAAAAAATGTATGTTTCATAGGTATTAAGTGATAAAGGCAGCTTCCAAATCAACTTTAGTTCAGTCAAGGCAGTTAAAAGCCAGGGAAAGCCAGGTGTGAGCAGCAGAGCACAGTGGCTGATGTGGTCCCTGGCAGCCTGTGCTTTCCTTCCTGCCAGAGCACCAGCTCACCTGCACCACTTACAGTGAATTTTAGCATTGCTGGCAGTGCACCCTGAGTTTTTGGAATACCCTTATGTGTGTGTTCTGCTGTGTTAACTTATTTGCAACATTGTTACATGTGTTTCATTGTTTGCGTTGTTTGGTTTTTTTACTTTTGACAAGGATGTTTTTTAAATTATCTGCAACTTCTGGGCAATAGTCTTAATTTATTATTGATGTGTAATGATGTTATAATTTAAATCCATTGAGTTGAATTGCTTGTTGACACTTGAGCAGGGTTTATTTGGGTTCACTTGTGACTGCATCAGAGCACTAGTCCCTCCTGTATAAAGGCAACTCAATAAACACTAAAAAAAAGTTACGCGTCTTTTTTAATTTGCCTTCTGGTGGGTACTGTACCATGGGTAGGACAAGCTCTGAAAGAGTGCTAGTTTTCTTAAAAATGCTTCTCTGCTGGTTAAAGTCTTTTGAAACTAAGAAAATATGATACTTACTGTTCCCAGATCTCAGCCAGGAGGGCCTCTGGAACTACTGTTGATGTCTGCATCAGGCTCTGGGGGTTTGGATTCCCAGTTAAATCTTGTGTTTTTGGAAAACCACAAATTCCTAGATTTTTAATGGTGCTGACCCCTGCCACAAGCTCCCAGGGGAGCTTACTGTGGCTTTGAGGCACCCCTGGAAACAGCTCCTGGGAGGCTTGCAGGAGGCAGCTGCTTACTGTGTAGCTGCCACATGTCCTCTGCCAGAAGGGCCCAAGGTCAGGGCCTTGAACTCTAAGTAAAGGAGGCATCTCCCAGGTGGACTGAGGGGACCACTGAGGGTCTGGAAGGGAAGGATTTTGCCTGTTATGAGGGTTCTCACACCTATGGATGTAGGAACAGGGAAGATTCTTGTTCTTCTTGGTTGTTTCTTCCAGTTCACCAGCTAAGGAGCTTCTGCAGCTCCTTGAATCTGGATTTGATGGCTAAAGATTGCAGCACAGAGCTGTGGTGGAGCTCATGGGTCTAAAACCCCTGCCTGAGACTCCCGAGAGCATTCCACACCCAGCCCTATGCTCTGGCAGCATATTTCAAAGAGAAGGATATATCCCCTCCTTCACTATCTTCCTGCCCCTCCTCAGAAAGACCAGAAGTCCATCAGGAATGTCACTCCTCTCTCCTGCAGGAACCTTTGGACTTCATGCCTGTGATGAAATCAGCTACAAGCAATGAGTTAATGTTTGACCAGGACCACACAAGCTGCACAGGGAAACCATGTGCAAGACCGTCTCTTCCTCCTTATTTGCTTTACAAGGTGAGCAAGTTCTGTTATGACATCTCCTTGCCCTTTCACTGCCACCTCCCCTCCTCACTTCAGCCTGTAAGAGATGGTGTGAAAAAGCATCCACGCAGAGCAGAGACCATGGGGTCTGTGGAACCCTGGGAAGAGCATGCCAATCTAAGCTCTAACTCTTCTTTTAAAGTCAGGATAATTAATTTTAAAAGAGCTACCCTTCTAGCTCTCAGACCAAAATTAAGACTATTTGGGTTAATATGTGAAGTTGACTGGTTTTCTGAAAGAATAGAGCTAGCAACCTCCTCCTTTCCTTAGGGACTGAGGGGGACCTTCCGGGTGTGAGGCTTACCATACCTTTTCACTAAGAGCATGCTGAGGGCAAATGAAAATATTCTGGGAGTGTGTGTACATAGCTCTGGACTGTCTTGTTAAAAGAGTTCTTGTTTAACTAAATACTCTCCAAAATAGTGATCCCATTTAAAGGCCTGAGTATTACCACTATGAGAAGGTGGTGAAAAGCATCTCAGATAATCAAGTGTTACAATTAAAACCAGACAAAGTCTTCAAGGCAAGCAGGACTAAATTCCATCCATTTTAAGCATAGACAAATATAAAACTTGGCATTGAAGCTGCAAACATGCTTTTAAAAAGTCAGTCCATTGCTTATAGTAAGTGACTTTCAATTTTCTATAATTTAGTTTCAAGGCATTAGCATTCATATAGATATTAAAAATGAAGTTGTGAGGCTCATCTAGAAAGCAAGACAAGTCAGATAAGAGCTTGTGTTAAAGGACTGAACTTTCATTTAGTTGAAGATCATGTTTATCATGATGCATTTAGAGGTAAGTAAGAAGGAATTATAATTAAAGTTAGGTACTGTTTAAAAATAAGAAAGTGCAAATTACTGAATCAGTGTAAGAAAGTAATAGATGTAATCAGCGTGCATGAAGCAGTTCAGTCCAAAGTGCTTTTCTAGCATTTAAGATTATAAATGAATCTTATTTCTGACTGACACTGCAGGCAAATATCTGAAGTGCAGCAACAAAGTAATGAAACACAAGGAGTGTGCAGTTTTGGGCACCACAGTACAAGTAAGATGTTAGGGTACTAGAGAGCATCCAAGAGGAGGGCAGCAAAGATGGTGAAGGGCCTTGAGGGGAAACCATATGAGGAGCAGCTGAGGTCGTTTGGTGTGTTCAGTCTGGAGGAGAGGACACTGAGGGAAGACCTCACTGCAGTTACAACTTCCTTGTGAGGGGAAGAGGAGGGGCAGGCACTGATCTCTGTGGTGACCAGCAACAGGACCAAAGGAAATGGCCTGAAATTGTGTCAGGGGGGATTTAGGTTGGATGTTAGGGAAAGGGGTGGTTGGGCACTGGAACGGGCTCCCCAGGGAAATGGTCCCAGCTCCAAGCCTGGCAAAGTTCAGGAAGCATTTGGACAATGCTCTCAGGCACAGGGCTGAATGACTCTTGGGGATGGTGCTGTGCAGGGCCAGGAGTTCAACTCCCTAGTTCTTGTGGGTCCCTTCCAACTCAGCTTATTCTGTGTCTCTCCCTCAGTTTGTACCTTCCTCTGCAGTGATTTCTGAAAGCAGTGGTACAAATGCCCAGGAAAGCAAGGCTAGGGTGGAAAACAAATGCCAGCACCATCCTGTCATCAGACACTGTCACACAATGGCTTGTGACATTGGTGGATGCTTTCTTGTGTACGTATTGCAAAATGTCCTGTTCTGCCTTGGACTGTGCACTTCTGAAGGATACTTGTTTCAGATTTGACAGACAGCATGTTTGATCCTTTAAGCAGATGCAAGATCTGCTGGCTCTAATGAAAACTGCAGTTTGTCAAAGAACCAGAGCTGGGCTCTTAGTATTTAAAGACGGGAGCTGTAGCAGTGTATAAAATTGGCAGGTTCCTTGTGAAATACAAGTGCATCTAGCATAGAGTTAACCCTGGGTGATAACAGGTAAAAGAGGGCAAAAGCATAATAAAATACAGGTCTCTACTGTAGGTATTTACACAGTATCAACATTGTTAGCTGTGCTTAGAGATTTATGTCAAGTGTTAACTGCACTGTCATAAAACAATAAAGTACTTCTGTGAAGGGCTTAGGGCAAAGGGGAGGCAGAGAAGTCTCACTATATAAAGCCCTCCTCCTGCATCTGTGGCAATCCATGGGAATGTTTCCATAGTTGTCAGCAGCAGTTGTGTGGAGGCCTGTTATGGGAGGGCAAGCAGAAGCACGTTTACTATGTTTAGAGCAGGTAAAGAATGATTTTGTCTCAGGGAGGATATTGCCACCACCACATTCTAGGAGCTAACGCAGCTGATAAGTCCACCTTGCAATAAGTGGAGAGATTAGGGTTCCTCCTGGCAGCAGGGATGTCCTTTGGTGTTTCACAGAAATGCTGAACCATAAAACCTGAGAGATTACAATAAGAGAACTACTGTGCTCTGTGTGGCCATGGGGTGAAAAGGGCAAGAGTCCAGTGTCCCAGAGTTTCTACACAGTGTACCCTGACTCTGCACACTTCCAGCTCTAGGCTGTTGCAACTCTGCTACTCACACTGGGCTCACAGTAGGCTTCCCCTCAGCATTTTGGCTGCAGGACCAGACTTCTCATCTGAGTTTAGTGTTTGTAGTGGACCAAACTGAAACGCCAGTCCTAATCAGTCAGAGCACCAGGGAGTTTAGATCCAGGCACGGTGCCTGCCTGTCCATGGGTCTGTAGCTCCAGTTTGTCCTCCCTGCTTCTTGTGTCTGCCCTTCATGAGGTTATGGCAAGATTGCTTCTCCACGCCATGCTGATACATGGGACTTACTAGAAAAGTATTGCTCTTCCACTAGAGATGGTTCCTATGGAGTTGTTCCCTGTTTAGATGCCATTATATGGGATGGTGTTTTCTTGCTTCTTTCCAGATGCAGGAAGTAATTCTTCTTTATCAAAACATCTAGTAGAAGTCCCCCCTACCACAGCAGTCCCACAGCTGTCCTGAGAGGGGGTAGGAGAATTACCTGCTTCCTGACCCTGCTCTGGACAATGCTTCTCAAAGGTTAGTCAGCTTCAAATAAGAGAAACATCTTTGCCCAGAAGATTTTTCAAAGCCCCTCATAAATTTGAATATTGCTGCCAGCCTTGCTTTCTCTGTCAGGAACCACAGTGCTCCACACCTGCTGGTCTTCACTGTTCTCTGAGGGAGCTGATAGGAGCTGTATGGAAAACAGATGGGTAGGTGTTGAGCACTTCAGCATCTGACCCAATGTCTCTCAACTGTCTGAATTAATTTTGAGCCAACGCAACTGGATGACCCTTCCGTACTTCTTTCTCAAAAGCATTGTCCATGACATTTCTTGTCCCATATTTTATCTTAAAAGCTAATGAATAGAGCTGAAATCTGTCCCTCACTTGTCAGCTACATCAGCTTTCAAACTCCAGGCCTAGCTTCATACTGGGACAGCTTTCCAAGTCCATGGGCTCATTCCTGCCGTATTTTAGTGTGAGACTGAAATACCACTCCTGAGTCATGGGTGGTGTCACAGTGGCAATAAGCAGCTTCGGTCCCATGGCACTTGTTGTCCCTTTCATACCTCTATCCCTCAGCTTTGCTGGTGCTGGAGATGTGGCCCAGATTCATTCCCCTGCTCCCAACAGCACCACAGGCTTCTAGTCCACAGGACCAGTACCTACCCCAGCAGAGTGCTGTAGGACACCCTGTCCTTGCATCCCACTGTCCTGGTACAAAATACAGATATGTTAAACTCAGTTTAGAAACAGGTGAGCAGTCTCCCGTGTGCTCTCTCTCTCCCATGTACTCTACCAGGGCAGAGTGCCTCAGCACCAGCATCTTCTTGGCTGTGTGTGTGACCTTTTCCCATTAATATCTCAGTAGTGTCCTCATCACATGAGTTCTTCAGCCTCTGGTATGGTGAGACAGCCTGGGAGATTGTGATGACCCTCTTACATTGCACATCTCTTGCTCTGCACAGCCACGCGTTACAATTTTTCGCTTTACACTTCCATGTAGGAATGCGGGAGCAAGCTGCCTGGGACGGGCAAGGACGTGCCCGCGGGAGAGACGCGGAGCAGAGCGCGTTTCTCGCTCCTCACACTTTTCTTTTTTATTGACCCGCCTCAGTGATTGGAAAGGACCCATGTCCCGTGTTCCACCCCACCCCCCCGCGCGGCCCCTCTTCTTCCCCAGCCGCACAATTGTCGCCGCCAATTAGTGCATTGTTAGGGCACACAATGGCGCTGTGGCCACTGGAATGGGCCGCTTTTGTGCGTCTCCAGTCGGCTGTAGGGGCAGTCAAGATTCATTTAGGGCCTTACACAACATGGACAGAAAATACTATCAGAAAAGCAAAAGGGGGAAAGAAAAAGGGAGAGGTAGCGAGGAGGGGCGGGGGGAGCCCGCTATTCAGGGGTTAGCCCAGCCGCATGAAAGGCCCAAGAAGCAGTGCCACATTGAAGACGCCCCTTGGAACACAAAAAGGAACCGGGGCTTAATAGTAATTAGTGGGCAAACTGCAAAGCGCACCGTGGCTCTCCAGTGAATTGTTCCTGCACTTACTGCCATAGCTGCCCCTTCCCCCTTCCCTCCGGTCTGCCTGGGAGGGGGGCAGCTCGGGGGTGGGAACTGGCAGCCCTCCTTTACCCACCGGCTCCGGGGAGGCCTCACCAAGCCCTTCTTTGTGGCAGGTAAATTGGATTTCATTCTCTAAAGCTCAGAGCCAGTTACAGGAGGTACTTTGCAGCCAGGGCAGGGGGATGGTTTCAGAGTCAGCACCGTGCCCGTGTCAAGGACCTTTAAGCAACCCTGTCCCTTCCTGCAGCCTGCCACGACACACCTTGGGGCTCGGCTGTTTGCCTATGGCCTGTCCCTCTTTCCCCAGCAGAGACTTGGAGGCCACTGCTGTTGTTTTGCTTCTGTTGTTTCCCCCCTTTGTTCATAAAACAATCACCTGCACGAGTTTTTATGATCTATTTAGGGAAAGGCCTGATAACACCTCACCTAGCTTAGTAAAGGTGAGGAATCTGCTCAGGCTGAAGACCAAACCTTGCCCATCCTTTTAAAAGTCTGCACAGTGCAAACAACACTTGCCTCCACCTCTCTCCCCTCAGATCTCTCATATCTGTGCCAGTTCTCAGTCACACTAAGGCCTTCATCAGTACATATAGAAATTCTTAAAGAACATTTTGGCCCAGCACACCTTGGGATTGTCTTTGGCAGCTGCATTAGGGTGCAGGTGAATGTGTTTAATCCCTACTTCTGTAGAGATCAGGTTGCTGCTGGTATCAGTCTCAGCTCATCTCTGAACTTCTTGTACTAGGTTTAGTCAGGAGCCTATGTGTCCCACACCACTGTGTCTTGATAATACACCAGATTAAAAGAGCCATAAGGCAGGTTTGACCCTACATAAATGTGGTTAAGTATTGAGGAGAAATTAAGGACATCTTAGCCCCCATGGAAAGTACACAGAGGCACAAAATTAAGAATCATTCCTTTTATGTTGTCAGGGAATCTAAATATAATCTATGGAAGAAATCTGTGGGGTGTGATGGTTAGTTTGTTGGCTCTTCTTAGCTAATGGATGTATGTTTCAGCTATCCTTGAAGACAGGGCTGCTGAACAGGTGCTCATCTGAAGCACAACCACACAGTCCCACAAGTTTAAACTGGGCTCTTGCAGATTAAGCTCAGTGTGGTTAGACTAGACACCAGCTGACCAAATTTAGTAGTCTCAGCTGGAAATGTTTCCAAACTGCAGCGTGTGAGATACACACACACAGCTCTGGACCACCATCTCACTGCTGGTAGAGATTGAAAATGCCTCCCTGTTTCCTCTGGTAGCTATGAGTACAACCCTCTCCTTTCTCCTGGATATCCAAGCGAGCCTAGGAAATACAGATGCTGCTCCAGTACCAGTCTTTTTCCATGACCTGGAAGCCACAGCCACTCTGTGTGTCTATACAAAATAGGTTTGGTTGTATTAGAACAGTGAAAATAAGATTTACAACCAAGACTTTTTGTCTGTCTGGAATCCCATCAAGGGTTTCATATGAGGCTGTGGGCAGCACAGCGGGCATCAAGGGCTCAGCTGGTGTTGCTGGGATGGCTCCTGCAGTACAAACACAATCAGGGAGCTCACTGTCTCACAGATAGAGCTGGTTGAAGGCACTGTCTCACAACACAGAACGTGTCTGTCTCTCACCAGCCACAGTACATCCTCCCTCTGCTAATTAGCAACGTCCTTGGCAAAGTCTCAGCTGAAAGGATTACCCTGTCTTCTCACCTTGTTCTATCCCTTCCTCCCCGAAAGAGGGATGTTTGGTCCTGTCAGGATGCAGCCTGGCTGGCCCAGGTAAGGAATCTGCCTTGTTTCCCTCCAGACCGCTCGTCTACCGTCTACCAGAAGATGGATTTTGTCTTCAGGACAAAAGTAAGTCTGTCCCTGACTGAAGGGAGGTGCTGCCTTGCCTCCCTGCAGCAGAGAGCAGAGGTTGTCAGTCTCTTGTGCTCTAGTGGAACAGAGACAGGGAACAGCATCTGCAGCAGGAGCCAGAATGGTATTTTTCCAGCTTAGCACTGTGGGATTGATTTCACAGCTCTCTCTGGCCATAGAGACAAACCACAGACCTTTTGTATCTGCAAAACCAAGGAGAATTACCTTTCCTTTCTCCTGTTTTTTGTATTCCCTGTCCAAGAGCAGTTTGAACTGCAGGTACATTCAGCACCTGGCACAGGTGGAAGCTTGCACAGGAATTTCTGTGAGTGAACCCACTAGAATCCTGTCTGCCTCGTGATGGTGTAATGGTTGGGGGTCTGGCACTGCCAGTCTGAAGGAGACATGGAGAAGGGCTCAGCTTCTCCTTTGTCACAAATAGTGGGACAGGTAATTCACCAGCATAAGGGAAGTACATTCCAGCATGAATTCTCCTGCAGTTGGACAGACTTTTCTGAGCTAAAAGCTGAACCAAGCTACTTCAGCTACTTCAGTTTTCATGCCATAAGGAAGATGCTGACCTACGTGAGCCCCATCTTTGCAGCAATTGTGCTGCCTTTTGTGTCAGCGTGTTGCTTTTACAAAATCAGTTTGATTGTATCAGTTTGGTAAAAAAAAAAGCCTGTAAGAGAAGTACACAACCTTGTCATCAATATTTTTGGCAATTCATAGCACTTGTGGAATATTTCGGAGCACTTTCTTGCATCACCAGGTCATATCCCAAGCCAGATAACATAATTGCATGCTCAGTGTTGCTGTACATGGCAGTGAGGTACAGGATTTAGAAAATGGATTCCTTTTTTTGCCCAGCAAATTTCCTGGTTTGCTCCAATTCTGTTAGCATTAGTCCCTGCCTTTATGGCCACAGAGAGCTGGGAAATCAACCACTCAGCCTTGAGCTGGAAAAAGACCATTCTGGCTCCTGCTGCAGACTCTGCTCCCTGTTTCCATTCCACTACAGCACCTAAAGGTCACTTGCACGTGTTAATCTTTCACATCTGACTAATGTCTGAATGGGAAGGTTGCTAGCAACATCTTTGCCAAAATAACTTTGACCTGTGTATTATATTATGCCATGAATGACTTGCAGAAGGAAGTAATCAAAATGTGTATAGTGCTAGTTAGTGCTAACTGCCTTTTCATCTGTTTCTGGCTCTTCTTATTGTGTCCAATAAATGTTGATTATGCAGGGATTTAAATCTGTATTTCAACTTAGTTTTATCCATGTGATGTGAATGACATGACTCACTAAATCTTAGTTCTAATATTCCTCTAGCTCTGTGTCAAGCACTTCAAGGATGTCAAAAGCAGACAAGGAAAATCTGAAGTGCCTGTTCTTAGCAAGAATGCCTAAAAGGTCAGGTAAAAGACATTGTTTCAGGAGGTCTCTGGCTTTGATACTTTCTGGTTCATAGAAACACAAAATGTGTGTGACTGTTCTCCTTCTAGGGTAATGTACATAAGTACACATACAGAATAAAGCTTTCAAATGCATAATTTTTGATTGCTTCTGATCTTAAGTGAGCAATATGGCATGTTGTAAAAGAGTCCAGTTTCTGGAAATAACAATCCCTTAAGGTTGCCTCAAGAGAATCCAGAATCACTGCATCTGGAAGGTCTTGATCACAGCATCTTGAGATATTAGTGAAGAAATGCAGTCAAACTGACTTACATGTTTGAAATCTATTTTAAATAAACTCTGTGTTTTAAGGAGAAGACAGACTGAACTCGAACTATTCTGAACACAGACTGAAGTTGCTTTTAACAGCAACAGTTGTTATCATATGTTTTGCACCAATTCATAGAATTTTAGGGCCAGGAGAGGCCACCCATAACTGCAGATGTTCATACTGAGAGCGGTTTCTTTGTAAAGTGTCCATTTGGCAGAGGCAGAAAATCTCTTGGAAATGTTTCTGTTTTGACTGACCAACTTTCTCTGAAAATCAAGCAGGACCTAAGAGACAAATGCTCACCAGGCAAATTCCTGCCTGAAGTCTGCCCAGTTTGCCAGCAAGATCCATCACTCCAGGATTTCCATGTCCCCCACTTCAGGTCCTCCCCCATCCTTTGCTCCTAAGGCTTTCCTGGGCAGGGGGCTTCTAGGAATTCTCCATGTTTTGAGAGGAAACCTTCTAGCTTTTCCTGATGCTGCAGGATTGCTCAGAAGTATGGGCAGCTTGCCCTGTTTGGAACAAACTGGTGTGTTTTACATTGTTTTTTAATGTTGGAATTTTCCACAAAGCAGAAATCATAAGTTATAGCCAGCTTCAGTCTAGGCTGCCTGACTGTTCTCCAGAGGATTAGCCATTAAGAACTTGCATCCTAACTCTGAAATACTTGCCACAAATTTTTCAGACAAAAACCTGTCCCTCTTTTTTTCTGCACTAAAAAAACTACTTAGTACTTCTGTCTCTGCAGCTGTAACAGATAATATGTCAATTTTATCAATCTATCAAGCAGATAGAAACAAGTCTCCAAAGGCTGTGATCTGAAGCAGGGCAGGCAAAGCATTTTGCCAAAGAAGAACTGTTTTGAGCAGTTTCACCCTGAAGGTTTCACACAGCAAAGGAGAGGGCAGGAAAAAGGCAGAAAAGTAAAGAACTATTTTTGAGATAGTGCTGATCAAAACAGTGTTGGTCTGAGGACAAGTCAAGCAGTAATTAGTCCATATTGTTATTGTTTCATAAAGGCACTTGATGGCTCCCATGTATGAGCTGGGGGTTTGTTTTACTCTGTGGTCAGTCAGAACTGGTGTAAGTCAGTGCTGGTCTTTGCTGGGCTGCAAAGCTGGGCTCCTTCAGGCCTGCTGAGGAGCCTAGCCAGGGATTTGGCTTCTCACTGCACTGGTCTTCAGAAACCAACACTTGTGTTCTTGCATGCTGGCCCCCAGAAGGTTACAGGGAAGTGGTGATGGCCCCACCTCATGTGCTTGTAGAGGGTTAGATGTGCTATGATGCAAACCACAGTTCTGTGGCTCTTAGGGTCACTTTTGCTGGACTTTCAGATCAGACAGGGCAAAACTTGTGTGGTTCATGGGAAATGCTCTGGTCTCTAAATTAGGAAAAGGCCTGAGCTGTTCAGACCACTAGAGTGGCAAGCACTGGCGCCTTGGTTGAGAAAAAAATATCAGATTTCATGCTTCAAGGCTGATCATTTTGCAGCTTTCCTGAGAGCTTGGTTCGCTTACAGCTATAGGCATACAAATATACGTGCCATACAATAATCCAGCTTGGAAATCCCACTGGAGCAAAGTATTTAACTCTGAAAAATATTTGGAGTATCTTCTTTGCAATGTATAGTGCAGCAAGAGTTTAAGAAACAATCTCACTGTATTTAAACAGTCATTACTGCTTTCTGGGTAAATAACACATGTTTTTAAAATGGTCTCTATACACAATAGGCACTAACACAATAAATCCTAATTGCTCTGAAGGACCCATTAGGCTGTATCAGGTCAATACATGGCGGAGCTTTTTTGAAAGTCACTCACCCTGTTGTTACATAAGCCACAAATTGAAAGTCCATAAATAAGTATTTGCCAAATGAAGAGTGAGGGCTTTGCCAGGGCCATACTAATTTATCATGTCAACTTAACTATGGAGACTGTTTTCTTTTGAGAGAAAAAGAAAAGAAAATAAAAAGCATAATGTGCTGTGTTTCAAAAACTACATATCTGAAAAGTTTCAGATGTTTCAGGCTGCACTATACCCCCCAAGAAAATTAGATGTAAGGAACTTCACTGCTTCCTCTTTAGCTCAGTGTTGTGAGTCACAGCAAGGAGATTTGAAGACTAGCCATAGCCGTGGCATGGCAGAGGCCCATCCTCATCACCACCAACCCTCCTGCAGCTCTGGGCCAGGGCCCTGATCCTGCCACTGCATGCTGTGGGTAGTGGCACCTCAGGACAGGAACATCCCTTCAGTATTCTAACTGTGGCTCATGGGAAGGTTCCCAGTTCCTGGGGTCCAAAGAAAGCTTATTACATACATTTTGTGTGCACTTATATGTACAAGTATAGTTAACTAATCAGTTATGAGTTTGGCAAGATTAGTTTTATGTGCAGCCACTCTGCCTGATTTTACTTTCATCTTATTTACCTGAACTTCTGGTGGCATTTTACAAACTGCAGCACTTGTGTTAATTAGGTGTTGCTAAAGTCTGTGTCACTGTTAGAAATCAAGTTTTGGATTTCACTCAGAAGTTTTCAAGTTCCATGTAACTTTTTGGATATGGCTACAGTTTGGCATGGTTTCGTTTTCCTGCAATATGTTAAGGTGTGTAATTGCACAGGTGTATATAAAAACAAATTGTATTGATGTAAGCTAGGATTTTTAAGGGCATTTCAGTAAAGCATGGTGAAAAGCATTCAAGTGATTTAAATCTGAATTCCTGTCCCCAGGCCGCAGCCTTTAATTCATCTGGGCACAGGAGAAATGTTCATCCCTGCTGCTGTTGCACTTCAGTAGGATTTGTGTGCAGGGTCCCTCTGCAAATGCAGGCAGTGATTCTCACTCTGCTCTGCCTGCTTGCAAAGGGCCAAAGAGTCCCTGTGTCTTCCTGCCTGTCAGGTCCCTCCTGCCTGCAGTGCAGCAAGTACCTTGATCTTATTTAGGAGCCCCCCGCTCCAGGTGCTGTTACATGAGGTCAGTCTTGGTGCTGGGGTTTGCAGCACAGGCAGCCTGGAGCTGCAGCTCTCGGGTGGGAAGGCAAACACTTGCCACGGGTGGAAGCAGAAGCACACCTGCCTTTGTGCAGCATGCAGCTGTGTCCTCAGTGTGGTGCAAACACTGATATCCTTTTGTACCAGTACACAGTGGTCTGCTGTGCTGGTGCTGCCTGGGGGCTGCACCATGATGCCAAAAGGGATGTCTGTTCCTGCACTCGTGACAGGCAATAAGGCACAGTCTTGTAGTGCTGCAAACCACCTTATGGTCCCCAGCACCTCCTCACTCAAGCAATTTGTTATCAGGGGTCACTGCTAATTTGAGCAATGCCTGAGCCAGCACAGCCTCCAGCTGGGGTGACTGGCAGGCTGCCCACCAGCACCGGGAGACCGGAATCACCTGTGCTAGGCCCCCACTGCTCCCTTCCTGGGAGCTGGAGACTTGTCAGCAGTGAGGACAAAACCAGGATTTGCTGCTTCAAGCAAGAAGGGTCGAGGGCCAAGGGGTGGTGTGCTGATCCTATGACAAGAGGGGCAGGAGGTTCCTGCCCTGCTTTGGTGCCGGCAAAGCCAAGAGCGAGATCAGTGTTCTCTGGCTTTGTCCCTGCCCAAAGCCTGGGCTGAAAAGCTCTTTGCAAAAGTCTGCTGAGTCCTCTAACAAGGGCAAGGGCAATAGCCAGTCTTTACAAAGGAAACTCACTTAGTCCTTTTCTAAAGTCTTTTAAAAGTCATGGTATCTTTCACAAAAGCAATTTGTCCAGGTAAACAGTGTACACTGACAGTCAGCAGTGAAAGAACTAAACACAGAAATATTATCACCTTTTTACTTTCTGCTTCTACCAGGAACCACTGCATCCCAGCTGAAAACACCTCAGTGGGTGGAAGGTATGTCTGTAAGGACACGTATTGTCAGTCCATGCCTGAATCCTCTGGGCTGGAGCCAGGAGCAGGGGTTAGATGAGTTCCCAAGAAGACCTGTCTAGTATGGTGGAGCTTCATGGACACTTCTGCACATGGATAAAAGGTAAAGTGATTTTTAATAATTTAAGAGTTTTTTTAACTACAAAAGCATTTTCTTAGGGCCAGGATACACTTCCTTTTTTGTCTGCAGGGTTTGACAGTAAATTTGACAGTAAATTTTGTGCAGACACATCTTCTGTTACTAATAGTGATGGATGCACATAAAGCGCTGTACTCTCATACTGTACTGAAGAGATGAGTAACGAACCTATCAACTGCACTTGCACTTACCCCATATTTAATCCTGCTCTGGTTGTTCTGCTACATATTCATAAAAAAAAAAAAAGGAAACAGAAGCACAGAACAAGCCAACAGATGTCTACCTGGCTCTTAATTGGATTTGATGTGTCCCCAGTGTAGCAAATACAGCATTATTTACAGCCAGGCTCTAAGAATTAGATACATCTGGAGGAGTGGCAAAACCTGAACCAGGCTACAAGAGTTGATAGATTAACTGAAATGAGGAGCTGCCCCATTTTCCCCTTCTTATCTTCTCTCTTCCCACTTATGTACCCATTCCCCATTGTGTGTCAAATCAAACTAAGACGTTGCCCAAGAGAATGCTCATAAAAATGAAAAATGCCAACAAAAAAGACAATTTCTGCTCTTATGGAGCTTCATCAGCATTTTCTAATTGTACAGCAATGATGATAATAAAAAGTCTGCCCTCTTCTCTCAGCTATAATTTGGATAATCAACTGACAGCTATAATGAAACTGTCTGTGATTGCTTTCTGCTGGGCTGCTAGTTCACAGAAACTCATTGTTGAGGAGAATTAAAAGTTATGACTCCTTCTACAAGGATATGCTACTGTCTTCCAAAGGAACATGTGACTTATAATTTTCTTCTATATAGCTCTATTACAGGGAAAACTTACAGTGTAAAGCAAAGAGGTATAAGGATGTGAGATTTTTTTTTTCCTTTTTTAAAAAAACGTTGTTAAGCATCAAAGTTGACGGTGCCAAGTAATATGCATGCCTAGGCTGGGTGGATGTGGATTTCAGGGGTGGTCGTGAGGTCTCTCGCCTTAAAATGACTGATGACCTTGGTTATCAGCAGTCAGTGCTCTGCCCCTGGTTACATCAGCTGCTGGCCTCAGAGCAGTAAGCAAGCCAGGTTTTACTTCTGGGAGGAAGGCAAGAACTAAGTCATGCTTTGAGTATTTGCTTTGTGGGCTCTGGGTGCAGTTAGGGGTATTTTGGGTGCTGGTGTTCCACAGCCCCAGGCCTTGAATGCAAGCTATTTGTATCTATGATGTGCTGTGGGTATGTTTTGACTAGTATATCCAGGGCTGGATGCAAGAACTCTGATCTAAATTGTCCTTCTATCCACATCCACTGAGGTGGAGTGAGTAGCTCCTGTGCAAGGGCTTGGGAGCAGCCTTCTGCCTTGGTCAGAATAAGGCTGTGCCATAGCAGCTGCAGTCTGGACCCCTAAATTTGGCTTCTGAAGCAGGTCTGCTCCCCTGTGTGCCCTGAACATGCCGTGGGCTTCAGGGCTTTCAGGGAAGCGCTTGAAAATCGGGCTGGCAATTTCGGTGTTTATGAATGCATGGACTGGAGGATTGGAATTCCTGGCAGCTGAGCGCGACCACCTCGGTGGTTCTGGCAGGAGCCCGCGGTCCCAGGGTGCTGGGCAGAGCCCTCTGCCCCAGCACGGTCTCGTCGTTGGTTCGCGCTGCGCTGCAGTGCCTGCCACCCGCCTGGGAGGGAAAAAAAGGCCTGGCCGAAGCGGATGGCGACCGGAATCCGGGGCAGGACTGTGGTAGCGCAGCTGCCTGCACCCGGGCAGGGGCGGTTTTCCTTCCCGCCGAGGCTCAGCGTTCCGGGAGTCGGGAGCGCTGCCCCGCCGGGCAGCAGCGGGAGGCAGCGCCGGTAGATGCTACAGTGCCCCTTGTACCCGGGCTGATGTGCCACGGCCGGAGCAAGGCAAAGCCGACCAGGACCCCTTCACGTCTTCCCTTCCCCTACCCAGGGTTTCCCCCGTTCGCCCCCATCCCGCGAAGAGGGGCTGAAGGGCTTGAGGAGGAAGGGGAGAAGCGGCAGCAGCGCCGGGGGCACCGCCTGCCCCCCTCCTCTAGGCGCTTGGCTCTTCGCGCCGAGCTGGGGGGGCCGGGCCGTGCCGTGCCGTGGCGGCGCTGGGGGGACGGATGGTCCCGGGTCTCGGGAGGGGCCCGGCGGGCAAGAGGGGAAGGCGATGCACAGATGCGGAGCAGTCAGTGGTTTGGCAGCACCGTCATCTTCTCACTTCGCCGCCTGCCCCCGGGCCGCCGCGGGACTCGGAGCGCCGGCGGACGGGGACCCAGCGGGACGCCTCCAGCAGCGGGGGCCGGGGCAGCGCGGCGTTTCGCCGCCGCGGGACTCGGTGCCCAGCGCGGGGGCGGCCGCGGGGAGCCCCGGCGGGGCGGGGCCAGCGGCGGGGCGGGGCCGAGGGCGGTCCCCGGGCGGGGCGCAGGGCGGGGCGCGGACCGGCGCGGAGCGGGGGCGCCCGCCCGCCCCAGAGCGCAGGTGGCGGCGGCGGCGGCGGCGGTCCGGATCCCGCTCTCGCTCCCGGCGGGGCCCCGCTCCCGGCGCGGAGGCGGCAGGTGCCCAGGACATGCGGCGGCGGTAGGACGCGCGGCGGCGATGGGCGGCCGGGGGCTGCCGGTGCCGCTGCTGCTGGGGCTGCCGCTGCTGCTGGGGCTGCCGGCGGCGGGGCGCGCCGCCTCCAAGGCGCTGGTGTGCCAGGAGATCACGGTGCCGATGTGCAAGGGCATCGGCTACAACCTCACCTACATGCCCAACCAGTTCAACCACGACACGCAGGACGAGGCTGGGCTGGAAGTGCACCAGTTTTGGCCGCTGGTGGAGATCCAGTGCTCCCCGGACCTGCGCTTTTTCCTCTGCAGCATGTACACCCCCATCTGCCTGTCCGACTATACGAAGCCGCTGCCCCCCTGCCGCTCCGTCTGCGAGCGGGCCAAGGCCGGCTGCTCGCCCATCATGCAGCAATACGGCTTTGCCTGGCCCGAGAGGATGAGCTGTGACAGCTTGCCGGTGCTGGGGGACACCGAGGTGCTTTGCATGGGATACAACCACACGGAAGCCACCACCCTGCCGCCTTTCTTTGGGAAGCCCACGCGCCCTGCCAAGGACATGGCCAAAAACCTGACGCCACTCGATGGGCAGCGCCTCTCAGGCCTGGACTGTGGTCAGACTTGTAAGTGCAGAGCGCCCCTGATCCCCATCTCCAAGGAGTCCCATCCCCTGTACAACCGCATCAGGACTGGGAAGGTACTCAACTGTGCCATCCCCTGCTACCAGCCCTACTTCACCCAGGATGAGAAGACCTTCGCTACCTTCTGGATCGGCCTCTGGTCCATCCTCTGCTTCCTCTCCACTTCAACCACCGTGGCCACCTTCCTCATTGACATGGAACGCTTTAAGTACCCTGAGCGCCCCATCATCTTCCTCTCTGCCTGCTACCTCTTCGTCTCCATGGGCTACATCGTGCGGCTGGTGGCAGGGCATGCCAATGTGGCTTGCAACCCGGAGCACCACCACATCCATTACGAGACCACAGGCCCTGCTCTCTGCACCGTGGTTTTCCTTCTCCTCTACTTCTTCGGCATGGCCAGCTCCATCTGGTGGGTCATCCTGTCCCTCACCTGGTTCCTGGCAGCTGGCATGAAGTGGGGCAATGAGGCCATTGCCAGCTATTCGCAGTACTTCCATCTGGCTGCCTGGCTCATCCCCAGTGCCAAATCCATTGCTGTACTGGCACTGAGCTCTGTGGACGGTGACCCGGTGGCCGGGGTTTGCTATGTGGGCAACCAGAGCCTGGAGAATCTGCGGGGCTTTGTGCTGGCACCACTTGTGGTTTATCTCTTCACCGGCAGCCTCTTCCTGCTGGCTGGCTTCGTCTCGCTCTTTCGCATCCGCAGTGTGATCAAGCAGGGCGGCACCAAAACTGACAAGCTGGAGAAGCTGATGATCCGCATCGGCATCTTCACTGTGCTTTACACCGTGCCTGCCACCATCGTCATTGCCTGCTACATCTATGAGCAGCACAACCGGGAGGCCTGGGAGCAGGCACAGAACTGCTCCTGCCCGGGGGACCCTCACCGCCCCAAGCCTGACTATGCTGTCTTCATGCTTAAGTACTTCATGTGCCTTGTGGTGGGGATCACCTCCGGCGTTTGGATCTGGTCTGGCAAGACACTCGAGTCCTGGAGGCGCTTCACCACTCGCTGCTGCCGGGCCAGGAAGCCTGCGGGCGCCTCTGTGTACGGCGAGGCCAGCCCGGCACTGGTGGGCAGGACGGTACTGCCCAGTATGGCCTCCTACCACAAGCAGGTCCCACTGTCCCATGTGTGACCAGACGGAGCTTCGGTGACCCCAGCCACAGGGAGGAGAGGGTTGCGAAGACCCTGGGCCACAGAAGAGGGGGTGACAGCTGGGCCACCCCTGGCATCTTCAGCCCCACTGTGGTGGTGCTGCCTGGGACCACGGGCACAGAGCAGCTGCAGCCCCAGGCAGGGCAGGAGGAGGTGCTGCCAGCTATGTAGGGGCAGAGGGATGGGGAGGTCTGGAGCCTGGCACTGCCATGTATGCCCCATTTGGGGTCCCACATCCTGGTTGGAGTCCTGGCATGCTGCTGCCTGTAGGCCAGTTGGGTGGAAGTAGGCCCTCAAGCACTGATTTGCGTCCCACAGCGAGCCTCTGGGCAGGTCTTGCTGGTGCTGGGGTGAAAGGCAGAGTTCTAGCAGGCAGGGCAGCAGATGGTGGCCTCCAACCCCAGGTGGGGGCTGGCACTGCCACTGAGCCCCTCACTAAAGCCCAGAGACTGGTCAGGGAGAGCTGGCAGGGGGATGCTGCTTCCCTGGGTGCCCTGGGCAGAGCAGGAGACTGCCCTCAGTGCCCCCAGAGCCCCGAGGCACAGCTGCATGTTGAGGAGGAGAAGCCTGGGGGCCCTGGTGCGAGGCAGCCGCTGGCCCTGCTCAGGCAGCTGCACGCTGAGCAGGAGGGGAGGAGCTGTGCGGGCCGGGGGCTTCACGGGTGGTGGCAGTGCAGGAGGAAGGGGCCGTGGAGAGGCTCTGCCACAGGGACAGGGTCCCATCTGTCTGCAGTGCAGACAGGGACCAGGTGATCCCCTGCGGTCCCTTCTGCCCTGGGCAAGCACATCTGGCTCCCTTCAGTCAGGGGCTTAGGACCGGGCAGGAGCTGGCTCCGGTGGGCTCAGCTGGGTGGCACTGTCCCCCTGCTCTGCGATGGGCAGCCAGCTGCACTGCCCATGGAGCCACTTGGCCCGAGGGGCTGCACAAGGGGCCGTGTGGGTGGTGAGGCTGCCGGCCCAGCACGGGGTTTGCAAGGAGTCCTGGCCCTGCTGGCTCTGGCACCGAGAGCGGGCTCTCCTGAGCTGTCCTTTGCCCTGGGAAGGGTCGGTGCTGCTCATGCCTCTCGCCTCTGCAGTGGGGTGAGTTCCTCGGCCCCCCTTGTCCCGTGTGGGTTACCTGGGGTGAGGGAGGCAGGCCCTGTGTCCTGCCCGCCAGCTGTGGCATGTGGCACAGCAGCTGAGTGCGGCACAACCAACCCTAAAAGGGTGCTTGCGCCCCTGCAGTGAGCCGTGACTGCACGGGGGTGTCCCAGCCAGGTGGCAGGCTGTCTCTCCAGAGCAGCAGCTGGGTTTTCCGGTCAGTCGGCTTCAATACTTGTTGCTGCTTTTTTCAAAGCTGTGCCTCTGCTGAGAGAGTACCAGGTTTGAGATGGAGCAGTTAATTTAGGAAAACTTAGCTGAGCACTCACACCTCTTTTCCTCCAACTTCCCAAGCCTTCTTCACTTCCCTGGATCAGACAGCAGCTGAACACTGACAAAACCATTGCCTGGCATTAAGCAGTGGTGACAGCTGGGTTTCAGTAAGTAGAATAATGGTGGGGGGGCCCTGTTGTCAAAGTCACTAAATGCAGCCAGGGCAAGGGGCTCCAGCTGTGGTGCAGGATGAGGCTGGCTGCCTCTGGCCACTTGTGAAAGCACTTGAGTATTAATTTTTTTTTCCGCCTGCCCTAAGCAGTGGTGATGTATGTAACTCCCAGCCATTACTGGAGTCCTTTTTGCCCTTCATCAAGCATGGCACTGTGACCCAGCTGTTCAAGCACTGGAGAGCAACTGCTGGCTTTGCTCCTGCAGGACTTCAAGGATCTGAGGTTGATCTTAACACCTTTGGACCACTTCAGTCAAAAAGGTTTCCGCCTCATTTTAAAACCAAAACCTGGGAAGTGAGGGAACTCTCAAGTGGCACATCTCCGGATAAAGGTACTGCATGAGTGTCTCTGGGGAGTCCTGGATAGAGGAGATAGAGGTGCAAGGATGGAGGGCTCACCAGGGATTGTTCAGCTGCACCCATCCACACTCTTGCAATAGGGCTCATCCCCTCTAGCAGGTTGGAGTACTTTATTGTGGACAGAATTGCACCATATTGTGTTACACACTGTGAATAGTTGTATTATAGCCTAATTTGTACATAAAGGAGCCGTAGTGACCTTTGATACAGGTTAGGGACAGGTGTGTTCTCAGCAATGAGGCAGGTCAGGCGCAGAGACACTGTGGGTAGTCTCGTGCTGTAATCCAGGGCATTAAATGATTCCAATCTCCTCCAGTCCGCACCTTGCTGGACTCCTCTGTCTCTTTAGTGCCTTTTGTAGATACAGCTAAACACACATCATGCAATACAATGAACAAAACCATGTCAAAGGTGGTATTTTGCTGTTTTTGTTTTTTCCAAAGTGCAACTGACTGTGTAAAGAAATCCAGGATTAGCTACAAACCGTTGCCTATTGAAAAATGCAAGAGCATTTTCAGCTTTGATGTAATGGTAGGGTAATACAATCAACTCGTGTTTGAGCCTGGCTTCTCAGCAACAAGTGGCAGGAGGGGGGAAGGAGCTGTTGCCTGTGCCCTGTCTGCTGTAGCCAATTTACATGTTGGGTTTTGCCTCTTCCGTTACCGATGCTGTTCAATGTTGCTTAAATAACTGTACTATATTATGTGAAAAGCTGAAGAAATTTTATTCAAAGAGAAGTATCAAGATTAGTTATTTATGAGGATAAAAAATAGCGTGTGTTGTTTTCTTTACTTCTGCTTTTGTTAGAGTGTTTATTACCTTAAAAGCTTACCTGTTGGGTGAGGGGGAGGCGTGTGCTGGAGGGCCAAGTAGGGCTCTTATCACTGGGGATCGTGGGGAACTGGTGAGGCAACTGCACTTGCGTGGCACAGGAATAGCATGTTCCATGTGCACGAACCCCACGCAGCGCTGCCTTTGGCACGGAGGATGTCACACATCCGTGCCCTCAGTGCCAGGCTCTGCCCTGTGCCAGGTTCTGTGCTCGGGGGCGGCCGTGCTGGCTGTGCCCGTGACCACGCTGACAGCGTGTTCCCTGACGGGCCAAGGTCACGCCTCACTGCTAAAAGAGGGTTAACTATCAACTTTTATTTGCATTCTGCAGTTTGCACAGTACGTGTCCCTTGCCCTGTGCTGAGATCAGGCCCTGAAGAGGTGCCCTTTGATACTCCTAAGGCTAAGCAGATGACAGCTCCTAGCCAAGCAGGATGCTGCATGCTGGCCCATTTGGGTGGCTGTGCTTCCATCTGCGAGGAGCACTTGGGGAGGGACAGCAAGGGGTTAAGGCTGGCTCCGTGGTGACTAATGGTGCAGGACTCTACTATCTAGTTAGGTGTGTAGGCACACACACCAGGTCCCACCAGATAGGATCTCTTACCTGGAAGCAGCATTCCAGCACCCAGTGATAAACCTGACAGTCCCACAGCCTGACTCACCTGATTCTGCAGGGATCTGCCCCCCCATTCTCAAGTACAGGCAAAACACACCATTGGGGCTGATCCTATCGCTTGAAGGGCAGCAGTTTTGGGGTGTGGAGGGGACATGAACCATTTCAGCATCAGGTTCTTCTCAAGGAGCTGTGGACATTCACTGCTTGCTTGCGGAAGTAACTCCAGCACCTTGCTGGCAGCCTTGTTGTCATTCTTGCCTGCCAGGAAGCTGTTGTGTCCTGAGCGCCTTGGTAAACAGGAGTTTGGCAGCACTGCCATCCACCACCTACCTCAAGCCACTGTTTCTGAGCAAGGAAAGGGCCTTTCCTGCAGGCAGAGTGTGAATCACCTGCAGGACTGTGTCCCCGTGAGCACACACGTGATCCCACACAGCTGGCCTAATGCTTGTGCTCTCCAGGTTCCACTTGGTCAACTTAAGCCACCCTCGAGGCAGTCACCCGCTTCCCTGGGGCTGAAGGGTGCAAATACAGCACAAGTTCAGGCTGGGTGGCATGGGGAATGACAGTGTCTGATGGCATGGGGACCGGTTATTTCACCTAGAAAATGCCTTGTCTGTGAAGGCAGCCTGAGACTTTTAGGTAGTGCTACAACAAACAGGCCCATGCTCTGCCATTTAAGTGCTCTTTTGCCAGTCCATTGGGGGGGTGGGTGTTAGAAAGGGCACTACAGTCACTTGGCAGCACCCTGTTATTCACAATATATTGGCAAACAGCTTACTTGGTGCAAGGATAGTTTTCCCAGGTAATGATATGGAATACCAGTTCTGTGTCATTGCCCTGCACTACGGTGCTGTGGGAAATCCCAGGATAGGATGGAGGCTGTAGCCTGCCCAGTGCTGAGCTGTGAACAGAGCAGGTCACCCTGCCCTGAGCATTCCTGCCAAACTCCTGTGCAAGCTCTTGCCTCAATGGCTCTTCTGTCCAATTCTGCTTGCTCAGGGTATGCTTGACACCTATACTCTTATCCAGGAGCAGTGGTCTTGACATTTATTCCATCCCTCAAGTGCCTGTCCTCTTAACTGCCAAACCCAAACTGAAGTAGTTCTCATAAAATTCCCTTGGAAACAAAATACACAGTCCCTGTACACAAAGGGAAGGGCTGATGGAGCCCAAGGGAATCTTGTAGCCCACAAACATCTCCATGGCCTCCACGAACAGCCTCCTGCCCCTGCTGACTGCTAACACACGCTGCCCCTGCTAGTCTGGCTGGTACTCAAATCACTCTTGCTAGGCCATAACACAGCTATTGTCTCTGCAAACAGCATTTACTGCCAGATGGGGAGTGCTACCCTGGAACTGAAAGCAGGCACAGGTCACCTCAACATAGATTAAATATTATTCAGATATTGGATTAAGAAAAACAAGGTACATTGATCCCATAGCCAGTTGCTCTTCCCTGGGAGCAGAGATTGCTAACAGTCTCTGTAATTTCAGTATTCTGACCATGATTGTAATTTTTCTTTTGCCTCTTTGAGAAAAGTGTTGCCAGCATATAGAGTAGTACTAATTGAAGGCTATTACCCCTTCACAGTTAATTGTCCAGCAGAACCACCTCTATTGCAATTCTTTCTGAAACACTCTTACTGCCCAGCACTTCAAAAGGGAGCTGTATGGTTTACTTTTTATTGTTTAGCTAAGAAATACACTAGCTGTGTTTTCCAGAATCTAACTCTTTTAGGGGTACCATGGTAAACAGAATTGCTATTTTTTCCTCTTAAGAAGCTCACTTGGTGTTCAGGCCTGCTTAGTATCTGCTGAGCAGGTCAAAATCCCATTGATAATGTGCTTTGGGCTACAGTAAAACTAAAGCCAGGCAATATTCAAAAATTAGGTTCATAGCAGCTGTCTCCTGTAGGATGTATTGCAGAAGCAGCCATCAGCTTGAGACATCATTCACCTGCCACCCAGATCAGCAGGAAGAGTCACCATCTCATCTGGCAAAAAAGGGAAACAAGTGGCCCCAGTCTCTGCTGAGCAGCTCACAGTGAGTGGCTGCTTCTGGAGCAGCCCCACAGCAGAGTGCACCAGACTGATCCCACACAGCTGAAGGCACTGGCCCTGCTGATGGAAGCAAAGCTCGTTAGCAATTAGGTCACAAGTCAATCCAGGAGCTGGTCACTTGTAGCTTCCAATTTAGTGCTCCTCAAGGGAGGACTTAAAAACCATCAAATTGCCTCCAGAGAGAATAGCCCTACTTAAAGCCCATTGAAGTGCAAGGAAACTGTCAGTGAGTGGTTTATTTGAGCAGCCCAAGTCAAGTTCTAAATCCAAAGACCATGTGGGAAGATCTGGGCAGCCATGCAGGGATGCACCCTGCCCAGGAGTCTGCTGCCTGCTCCCAGACATTGCCAGCCCATGGGCACTAAATGAAGGGGATAGGCTGAATGGTGACAGGGAATGGAGAGGCCTTAACACACAGCCCTGGGGTTTCTTTTTTTTTTTTCTCCTTTTCCCTTTTTTTGAAGGGCAGTGGAATCTAACAGCTGTACAGAACACACCCTTCACCTTTATCTTTAATTAAAATAGAGTTTATTAGCTTTTCTTTTAATACAAACATGAGAAAGGAAAACCACCTGAAGATGTAGTGTTATTTTCAGTATTGAATTGTGATCAATACCTGAAGTGCCAAGTCCCTTGGGTTTGGGAGCCAGGGGCTGGCACATTTGCATACTGCAAAAGGCTGTATGCAGCATTTGAACAGCTGAGTGCAGCCACACTGATGATGGCACTCACACAGCCCCACTCCCAAAGGCAGATGGACTTGTTGTTCACTGTAAGTTTCTGGGCCTTGCCTGTAAGAGGAAGTGCACAAAACCCGTCTCATTCGGAGGGAGATCTGCTCCTAGGACACTGCCCAGAACCTATCTGGATCCAAGAAGGGAAGATACTACAAAGACTTGTAACAGGAAGAGTCTATAATAATACTTATCCTGTTTAGAGTTCAGTTTCAGAGCTTGAAAGTAAGCTCTGTTCTAAAGTCTCAGAAAGAGCAAACCTCAAGCCTCTAGAGCAGTTGCACAAGATAAAATTCACTTTGGGAGAAAAAAAAAAAGGTTTATAGAAAGCTTTTTGATAATTCTCAGTTGAACACAATATTTTTCCATCTACCTTGATAGGTAGTCCAGGATTCTCAAACTCATTATTGTCTCATTATGAATGTAACTTCCTCCCAGGAATCTGAAACCCAAGGAGAGCCAGATGGATGCACAATATCAGCTTTAGGAACTCACTGTATATAGCACAAGAGATCTGCAGTAGAACTCAGAGAAGCAGTGCTGCACACACGCCATTCACCACTGGATTGCTACACTGTTTGGGATGGTGATGGTGTTTCCAGACCAACTTTTTCATTCAATGCCTCAGAAAAATACACAGATTACATCTCTTCCAGAGCACTATAAGTATTAGAAAATGAGAGAAGCACCATAATTCACAAGAAATGCAGCATGGACCCTATACATTTTAACAATACATAAAACCATATCTCTGCCCCCAGTCAAAACATTCAAAGTCTTTTGACAATCTTTACTGGAGTGAAGTTGTGGGTGCAGAGATGGAATTCCTTCCTGCTGGGCAGCTTCTTGGTATGAACACATCACCAATAATAGCAGCTTTTAGTAGCCAAACCAGGGAAAAGCCATCAACACGTACGTGTCTATGCTATTGTTTTCAGCTCCAGAGTGGCTTTATACTTTAGGAGTCCCATGTGTTGTTTTTGTTAACACTGCATTGACCTGAAATACAAATGCAGTGAAGACTCTGGATGACAGGGGAGAGGAGGGAAGAACATTGTAACTATAGTCATGTGGTTAGTGTTTAAATTCTAAAATTTAAAACTACTTATTATTAAAAACCTCAAGAGTTCACAGCTATAGGCCTACATAGTAAGCAAACATCTGTGGGGGAGACAAGGAGAGAAGTTTGTTTTTGCACCTCTGGATACATTAAAAGGAGGAGAGAGTTGATTTGACAAAGGTCTTGTCTTTTGCACCAAGTATGTTCCTCAACCTCTGGGCTCCCTTGGCTGATTGACTCTCTCACTTCCCCTTGCTGGAAGACACCATCACCGCTGGCTTGCGTGCGTGGAGTGGTGGATTCCTCCGGTTCCTGTGGATGCTGGTTCCTGGTGCTGCACCCTGCTCTCTCCTCAGGAGAGGATGGCATTAGAACGGCGGATACCTACTAAGTTATCAGCACTGAAAGATCGTCTCATAGCAGCTTTTGACAAGTCTTTGTATTTGTCTTCACACAGCCGGGAGATTGCCTGGACACCACAGACAGACACAAAATGAAAAGTCCACATTAGGAAAGTTTGAATGTTCCAAGGGAGGTTTTACAAGTGCAATACTAACATCACAGGTGCTCTGCAGCAGTGACACTTCTGGCTTTTATCCAGAATGACAATAAATAAGGACTACTCTGCAGGGAAAATAGTAATGGGGTCTGTCCCCAGATAAACATGAACCCCAGCCATCAGAAAGGCAGACCTGAAGAAGGTGAGTGGTTTCCACATACAAGTATCTTCTTTATTTTACCAGTCTCACTATCTAATGAAAAACTTGGTTCCATTTCAGACTTAAGTTTGTGGAAGTTATGTTGGAAATCACCCCTAGTAGCTGGGTCTGGTGCATGCAGCAGCACAAAAATGTTATTTTAACAGTGCAGTAATGCACACAGGCATTTCTCTGAGAGAAAAGGTTCAAACTGAAAAGGTTTCTGTGCTCCCTTGGGCATCTTACCCTTGGCCACTCAGGATGAGCAAGCCAAGGAAATGAATTTCTACTAGGGTGTCTGTTTTGCCTTTACCTTCTCTACATCCTCACTCCCAACATATTCTTTATTCTTTCTTAACAGGATCACCCCTGTGATCTGAGATGGGAGGGCAGCCATGGTACTTTATTATAGCAATTAAATATTAGCACATGTAGACAATCTAGTGTTGAACTGCTTTTCCATCCATTTATTGGCTTGTCTCTGCCCTGCTTATTTAGCTATTCTAGTAACAAGCTGAATTATTTAAATCCTAATAACACAATTGTCAAAAAAAATACTGTCTCTCCTCCCTGCAAGGCCTATTTCTGATTGGAGCCTTCAGGCATTATCAATGCAAATTAATAAGGATACATGTAATAAAAAAGTCAAACTGAATTTCAGCCCTGAACATTTACTTCTATTAATAATTTACCACCTATCACCAGATGAACTTTCAGAGTCCTGTGATCAGCTACAAGCCTACACCTTCCCTTTAAGGCAGCACCCATTCAGCACAGCCCAGTGTTCTGCAAGTTCAAAAGGTGAAAAGCACTCTGAGCATGAATAAAGTTCTAAGTGTATTTTAAAATAATTATTTACATTTATTTCTGCCGACCTTCTGGAGGCATGCATTTGGCTCAAGAGTGGCATTCTTTGAGACACTGGCGGCATGAGCTCCTGGTGCAAGACCAGACAGACTCTCCATCCTGCTTTAATGCTAGCACATCAATCACACAGCAACCTGTGTTGACATATTTAGCCCCAGTTGCCCATATGGTGTAAATCAGTTTTCAGTTTCTGGAATTCACTAGTTCACTGCTTTATACAGGCTCCTATCAGCTGCTTATGTGCTTGTAACCGAAAGGTAGAATTAAAAATTTTAGCAAATAGTCTAAATATTTATTACATTTTAGAATTAGCCTCCAAAATGTTCAATATAAATGCATTAGTAAGTGCATGATAGCAAATTACATACCGGTCTGGAAATTACTCTGGTTTTAAATACCAAGCCCCCAAATACTAAGAAAGAAGAAACAAAACAGGCTCACAATCTGTAAATCATCCACTTATGCCCTGGCACTGAGCAGTTCAGTAAACAATTTCCTGTGGACTATGAACTGTCCTACAACCACATTTACAATTAGTGACAGTGTTAGCTTAAAGTGCAAGTAACAAGGGTGAGACAAAGCAGAAGAGCTGCACTGCTTAACTTTAAATAGAGGAATTCATAGGCATATCATACTTATCATTCCAAAGGACCAGGAGGGATCCCACTTACTCCTGAAGTTCAGGCACTTATGGGACAAAATAAAATCCCTAGCCCTTGGCAGAATATTGGGGGTGGACAATGGAACAATATAAGCCAAGAATCCGCAGCACACCCCTCTCTGAAAGGGACTGTGGTATCAGTGTGTACAGGGCCTGTGGTAATGCTTTTGTTGAAAGGTCAACAAAACAACATGCAGAGTCATCAATTAAACCTGGACAGATGAAAGGTTGCATTGATCCAACAAGAAATTTCCCTGGGAACCCAGGTAATTTGTACATTTTCAAAATGTCTTACATATCTCCAGCAACTGACTCTGCAGAAGTTAAAGCTTTTTAAAATGAGCCTTCGTGCCAAGAAGGCTGCGGGGCCTCCCCACAAGGGCAGCCTTTCCACGGAGCAGAAAGGGACAGTAATCTGCATTTACACTCCTCTGGGCATTCTGAAGGATTCCCAAGAAGGGGCTAGTCCAAAAGTTTATCTTAAAGCAACATTGCTCTGGAAAGGTGGGAAGCCACAATTTATTTCTGCAGCTGCCCCCAGACATGGGGGCATGGTTTAATTGTTTATTAAACCATGAGAGCAGTAAGAGTGCTCCCTCTAAATCTGAAAGCAGCTGTGCAGTGGGATACAGTGGGAAACCTTCATCTGGTAGTATTTAGAAGGGTCTGAATGTGACTGTCTCTAGGTGCTTGGCATACAGACTGTGACCAGGGAAGGACAGACAATCCATTACATATGACACTAATCCTTTCAATCTTAAGTAGCCTAGCTGAACTACAGTTCCCAAAATAACATCAATTTTATTTTGCTATCTGCTAGACTTTTGTAATCTCTTCCAAAACCTTTCCTTTCCTCAGAGTTCTATCTTAGCCTATGCATGGTTTTAGAAGTGCTAACTGTATTTATAAAGGGGTTAAATTACCCTGTAATACACTAATCTGAAAGCTTTTTAGTTTTTCTAACTGCCACTTAACATGATTAGCAACAGATGCTCTTACTACTCATACAAGACAGAGGAGTCCCCTGCTCAGCCACTCTCAGACCATTTACCTCCAGCTTCTGTGCTCTCTCTTTACTGAGAGGCTCCAGCAGAAAGCTCAGGTTATTGTCATCTGCTAGGGAGCGAAGATCAAAGTAGTATTTGGCGTAAACACTGGCAGGAACATTGATATTAAACTGCAGCAGCTCCAAGAAGTGTCTTTCCATCTCGTTCCTAGGAGGCGTAAGGGACAAGAGACAAAGGAAAAAAAGATTGTTTTAGCTGGCTGAAAACACTGAAGAGACCTCAAGCTTGTTTTAAACCCAGCAACTTTGAAACAGGTCACTGAGAGCTCTGCATTATTAGTTTCGAGAGACAGGTCATTCCCTGGTGCTCAAAACAAGGTGCAGCTTTTGAGTCCTGGCACCTCCGGCTTGGCTCGGAAGGCAGTGCCCTGTCGTGCACTCGCTGGGCTGAGCGGGGAGGTTCATTCTTCGGAGTTCCATTAGTGCAGCTGTACAATTCATGCGCCATTCTCACTCTCATACGGCCCCACACTATAGTGATCAGATGAAAGGAATGATGTATGCTGTTTATTAGCTCTGAAGAACTTGCAGACATTTTCAGCAGGCTGATAACAGGAAGGGGGTTTATTGAAGCAGAGGCGGACTAACAAAAGGAGTAGGCAGATCACCACGGCAACAAATGGATCTATGAAGAGCTGCTGCTATTATCTCACAGAAAAAAGCCTCTTGAAGCAACATGGATTCATCTTCAATAAATAAATAAAAAAATAAATAAGCAGCATTAGGTGGGAGAAGGAATTTTCTCCTCAATAGCATTAGGCAGGATAACAAAGTACTATGTCAAAGGGCACTGTCCAGTTTTTACTCTCATAGTCTGTTTTCACTGGGCAAAATACTTGGAAGAAAGTGTGGCGAGTGCCATGACATGAAAAAAAATTGCTTCAGCTACTGTAATGTAGTCAGCTAAAGCAGAGATGTTCTACAGAGGAAAAACAGTATTTTACAAATTAACCTAAAAAGAAACTGGTGGTACACAAGCCCAGCAATTCAGTTTAACAACTCAACAACAGCCCTTACAGGTAGCAAATCTGTCCCGACAAAATTTAGCAGCTGTATAGGCCAACTGTGAATACACCACAAGATGAGTTGCACCAAGTCAGTGTCAAGGTTGTTACTGCTTTTTTGGGAGCTTTTAAAATGGATGCTTTACCTATCAGTGCGGGGGCAAAGAAATCAAGGAATCATCTGTGTTGTCCTGTATTGGGTGGTGGGTCTCAATATGAATAGCAGCTTTGTGTTTCTTTCTAGCATAGCAGACTCAAGTATCATTGAACCTAGTGCCAAAATTAATTTCCTGTTCATATGGTCATAAGCCTATAGAAATGTAAATCAGATAATGTTTTGATGATCAGCTGATCAGAGCTTGATTTACCCTGTGAGTAAATGCTCTTCACTGCCCCTTTTGTACTCACTAGGCTAATACATTTTAATTCTGTATAAATACAATTCTTCATTGGATTAACAGGTCTATTAACAGTGGTTTAAAACCTGGGAAAGGATAATGCCCATGTTTTTTCTGTGCCTTATTTACAAATATATGTAGCCTAAAGAACAAACAGCATGTGTCCCCTTACAAACAATCATGGCGAGATTAGCAGCTGTACTGTTAATTTTTCAGCAATTATGGATTCAGTCTCATCAAAGCTAGCAAGTTCTGACAAAGGATGACTTCCAAATGTCAGCTGAATTTCCTTTGATTTTTTTCCCCCATTAGAAATAAGTTAAACAAAACAAAAAACTATCTCCTGAAACCCAAAAGAAAAACGTCTTTTATTAAAAACCCTCACCTTTGCCTTGGGAAAATAGAAAAGGGCTTGTGATAGAAAAATTAAGATAAACACTTCAGCTATGTTGAGTAGGATAAGGCAAAGGCAAATGACCACATGTGGCAGTTGCCAGGCCTGGATCTCGTATCCCTGCAGAAGCTGAGAGCCCCAGCTCCTGCCCCAACAAAGCTGTTGGGGGTACTGCCAGCACAACTCCGAGCACTGGGGGGACAGTTTGGTGGGGAGGAGGTGCACCTGTGCTGCCTTCACAAGGGGTGCCTGGCTTATAAGCACACACACACACAGATTTGCAAACTGGGTGAAGTAAATCAGACAGATAACCTTCTGCCAGTTCCAGAGTGGTGCAGCCCCTGTGCTTGGCTTGCAGTGGTTCAACAAGAGCATCTCACAGGTTAGTGAGATCATTCTAGATAGAGAGAGCCACGAGGAGAGTTCAGAGGAGCTCACAAACAAAACTTGCCACCAGTTCCTGTAGACAGGCTGTTCCTGCACAGGAATGGCCCACCCAGGGAGCGACACCTGGTAGAATCCTGCCAAGCAGTCTTCTGCTGCAGAGCTGCTGGGATTTTGGGTGGATTTTTTGGCAGCATCACCAGCCATCTCCAACATTAGAATGCAACTGTGACTGAAATCCTTTGCCAATTATTTTCTCTCACTAACTCTTGTATTTGGAATACTCATTATCAAATGACTGGTTTAAAAAATACTGCAACTACTAAAACTGACAATAACTATGTACCAACCATGAATTTAAAGTAGGCTTGTAAACTTAAAACAACTTTGCCAAGTATTTGAAACACTTTTCCAAGATGCCTATAATGGTGATGTTATCCAGCCAAGGAGTGGTGAAGTCTGTCCAGCTGCAGAGCCTGAGATGAACACCCTGTGCCACTGTCAGGAAGGGGGTAGTACAATGTCTGCCCATACCTAAATTCAAAGGTCTAAATAATCTCAAATGAGATGGTATTACAAAAATCCCATCCTCAAATTGGAGGGGGAAGAAAGCACCTAAATTCCATATATTTTCCTTAGCACCATCACTGTTTAGAAAATGCAAGTACTGACAATTTCAAGAGACCCAGCACTGGCAATAGAGCATGAATATCCTACTTGTTCAGATATTTTCTGTGCTGTCAATTTGATTTGCCCCAAATAGGGCTAGAAGAAGAGACATCAAAAAGGGCAAGATGTACACTCCAGCACTTCTGGCTTTGCTGACCCCACTTCAGCCATCTCAGAGGTATTTGCATCAATGCTTAAAGTATGTTCCTCAGATAGATGAGTACTTGGGGCCAGGCAAAGTGGAGATGTACATTCTATAAAATCACTAATTATGCTTTCCTGAAAGTAGGGCTGGCAATGTCCTGTATTTTGAGACAAAGAACTCCCAAGTAAGGGGTATGTATAAAACAAGTAACAGTGGTTGCTGTTTGAGATGTGAAATAATTTGAATAATAAAAATTGTTTTGGTGCAGAAAACTCCCTCATTTTTAGAAATACACTCCCCCACTTAAAAGGAAGAAAACTAGATATTTGTCCTCCAAAAAAGTCCCAAATGAATAATTACTTACTGTATTTGAAACATTAGTTTGGGCTGAATCCAGGGAAGAGAGCTTGGGGCAAGAACACTGCCCCATGACACAGGCAGCCTCCCAGCTGTGTGCAGAGCTCTGCCAGCTCAGTCTGCTCCTGTGCTATAACTGGCTGTCACTGCACAGGCCTGGACACATGCTCAGGGCACAGCACTGTGATTAAACTCAAACACACACAAAGCATGTCATGAAAGCAAGGCCAGAAAGCCTGGTGTTTTAAGCTGGACTTGTATCATTTCTACCTGTGATAATAAGAGAAACAGGAGAACAAGCTAGCAAATAGAATTAAAACAAAACCGTTGATGTTCCAAAGCTCTGAGATAGAACTTTGTGAGAAGGAATTTAACAGAAAACCTAATGGGCCAACTACAGTCCATGTAAACACACCTCCAGCCCAAAGTATGAGCCTGGAGCCATGAGGATTAATATCTTCCCATACTGCAGAATTTGGCTTAAAGCTGAGTGCAGCAAGAAAATATAGCAGATTCAAAATTTCTGAAAAACTGAAATGGACATCTAAGATAAAAATACATCTAAGGAACAGCCTTCTCTTACAAGAAGTAATAAGACTGAGGACTCCATTTTCAGCACTGTAAGCACATCTAAGAACCTACCCAGAGAGGATAAGCTGTAGCAGTGGCTGTGTGTAACACAGGCAACCATAACTACCCACACAAACAACACAAACAACCCACCAGCAGCAGCACCAGAGTTCAGACCTTGAGATGTTTAGGCCTTAACTGGATACACAAGCACACATGCAAGTCCCAAGTTATGGTTTACCTTGCAATTCTTCAAATTGCAAAACAGAAAAGGCAGGGGACAAATTTAGTTCACTCTTTTTTTCCCTTCTAAAAAAGCCTCTTGATAAGACTATAAATTGGGCAGTTTAGTTCCATGGCTCATCACTGAGATAAAGAAGGTAAAGAAAACTAACTTCGAAGTCACTCATGCAAGTCATTAAAATTATTAATAGATATTTATCTCAAAGTAGGGTAATTATCCAAAGTTTCTTGAGGTAAAAAAAGAGAATGAGGCCAGACACTAAATATACACCTTTTATATATATATATATATATATATATAATAGCAACAGAAACAGATTTTTTTTCAGCTTGATCACGTGCTATTTAAAAATCCATAAGCAAACAAAAAAAAAAAACCCACACAAAAAAAACCCAAAACCCCCACCATTGTAGACTACCCAAACCTTGCAACTTACATGTCTTCAACAGTAATGTCCTTCAGTATTTGGCAATAATCCACATTCCACACAGCTTGATCGTCCCAGACTTTAGAAGCCAGCAGAATAGCTCCTAGGACTATCCTCTTCCAGTTACTGGGGCATATGTCAATCTCTGCATAGGTTAAAAGCCTTTCCAAATAAACCTATACAAAGAAGAAAGAAAAAAAAAAACCCAAACAACAAAACCCCACAATTGTATGTGTGTAATTAAGACCTGGAGCAGAGCTGAGCAGCAAACATGCCAGTCCAACAGGACTATTTATTACTATTAAGTGTGTCAACATAAGTATCAGTGATTACTACTTACACTTAAGAATCCAAATTTTCAGGAGTTACAGGTTCCATTTTTTTATTTTCCCCCAAAATCTGGACCACCAGGGTACACAATAGCTAGTGAGGTGAGCACTGCTCCTTCAGGGAGACACTGCTACAGCTCTGTCACCCAGTCACACATCACTGGCAGGTTCTCATTAGGGCCTGTCTGGATAGCAGATCACTCAACATCACATTAGCCTTTCATCCTGGTTAAGGTTCAGCACTTGTAGCTTAACAGGAAGTGCTAAAACCTGCATTTGGTCTCTAGTGATGGGACAAAGATGTGTTAATCACTGTCTTTCCACAATGAAAGGCCTTTAGTGCTATTTCTGTCTTACCCTGTAGAACAGACTTCAATCCCTTCATCTCCATCACCAACTGCTTAGGCAGTGAGACATGCCCAAGTCCAAAGATGTGCCTTGGTCTTTTCCTCCCATGAGATCTCAAACCAGCTCTAGGATGTTGAATCTCTCTCTTCCTTGAAAGTTCTCTACTATTCACAATCCTATAATGATCCATGTACTAAGAAAATTCAAATTTGAATATAAATTGTTTTTAATTTTCTATTCCCCCATCTAAATCCGAGTTTCTAATGTAGCTTCAGATAAATTAGTGGATAAGGGAAGCTCCACCTATTAAGGTCTAAGGGAAGGATTAATCTTTGTCACTGAGTTCTCTCCATGCTTTCTTCCCATTCTTGGCTTGTAGCCTTCAAAAAGCCTAAAGGTGTTCCTATAATAACAGGGCCATCTAGTGGTAAAATTCACTTTAAAAACTAACTCCATTTTTTGTAAACACTTCACATAGTTTGCCCAAGGTTAGCTGTCATCTTGTTATGTCAAAATTGCTTTCCTGTCTTTGAAAAAGCAAAAACCTCCAAGTACTTTCAGAGTTTATATAGCTCGTAAATATTCAGCCTTTTTAATTACTCATTTCCTTATTAAAGAGAGTCCTTCAAGCTACCTTTGCTTAATTGCTATACTGTCTTTTGGTGACAGTTCTGTTCTCCTTTCACACTGTTTTTCAGAAAGAAGCCACAATGAAGACTGAAGTTTAGTGTGCAACAAAGTGCAGTTTGAGAGACAGTCTAAAGTAGCAATTATATATGTTGTGGTATTTAAATTTCCTTTCATATACATATATGCACACACACACAAATTATATATATATAAAAATTTTAAAAATCATTATCATTGATAAATTTTTAAATCCATCATGCTTTCTGAAATCAAACAATTAATTGTAATGAGATTATTATCTTAATATTGTTCTTAAATTCTAAGTACCTCCATGTCACCTGGGGAAAGAAGTTATAGCCTCTTTGGCTTAATTTAAAAAAAAGTTTGGTAGAAAGATGGCAATGACTGAAGGACATAATAATGAGAAAGATCCTCTCCTAGAGTTCCTACAGGATTGACTCTTTATCCCTTGAGGCAGTTGTTGTTAATATGAACTCAAAACTAACACCTTCCCCTCCACACAGCTAAAAAAAAAAAATGTCTTTGTGTATGATCTACTCACACCCCACTGTTTACAGCACCCCACTGTTCTGCTCTTCTCAAGCTCCTTCAGCGAGTTATGTATTATGAGACAAACAGGTTTTTGCTGGGCAAGTAACTAAGCATTACATATTTATATACAGAAAGGGGAATTGCCCTTTTATTTAATCACTTCTGTGACTACTTAGCAATCTGTAATGACCTCACTTGTACTGTGCCATCATTAGCAGGGTTGCATGAGATACTCTTTTAACTATTTAAATGCCAGTTCAGCCCGGATCCCTTAACGAGGAGAGGGGAGAGGCCTCCAAAGGCTGGAGCTGCAGCACTACTCTTACCAGTGTCACTATTGCACATTCCGCTGTCAGCTGTGCCGCGCTGAAGAGCGTCCGAACAAACCGGTAGATGTGCTTGTGGTCAGGGTCATGCTTGTAGTAGTCGTCTGGGACTTCTTCCCGCTGAAAGAAAGGTCTTGGAATTACTGAAAAGCTGTCTACTTAACACTGAGTCTAAAGAACAGGTTGTTTCTTCTCACCGAGGTGTATACACCCATTTCCCGTCTCAGAGGCAGAACAGAATTATACCCTGAAAGAAGCAGCCTTGCAATATTGCAGACATTCCAAACAAAAGACAGTAGCTTTAGCTGGTATCTCTCTTCTGAACACTTGTTTTATCTGTAGGGCCAACAGGAAAGAGCATGAACTACCATCATCACTGCTAGGTGCTAACTATTGTCCATGGAACATTCTTCAGACTGAAAGAGATGTAAAAAAAAAATGCTTCTCCCATCAAGAAAATCACAGGTATATACACACCAGGGAAACAATGGCTCTTCAAAAGGCAAAATTAACAGACTTCATAAGATTCCTCTTCCAGCTCAGGAAGCACTGAAGAACACATGGCAATAATTCTGTGACGGGTAGAACTAAGAGGTAATTTACACTGTCTTCATAGGACCCATTCTTGAGAGATTCCAGAGTGACAACAAAGCTAATGAATGACTAGATTTAACTCTGACACAGTGCTAAGCTGTTTCTAAACACAGGGGAGAAGAAAAGCTCAGAAATAAACAGTCTATAAAAGCAATCCTAAACTAAGTGTTTGAGATAGTCTGATATTTAGCACTTTTTCTGGAGGGATGAAACTTCAAGAGCTCCAACTCTGCACACTGGTTCTGCAAGACTGATACTGAATAGATCTCTGTCTACAGTTCAAGTTAGACCTACAGTATGGTCAGGACAGCAGCTGAGAACAGCATACCTGCTTGACACTAAGCTAGTGGCCGTAAGGTAAACAAAGCAGTGTTTTCCTGTGGTTTTGTAGTTTAAAATAGCCAGGGAGCATTGTCAAGTGAAATGCAGAGGTAAGTTAACTTAGTACTGCCCACAGAGCCTTCTAATACACCACTAACCAACAGAGGTTATCTCTGCAAGGGGAACATGCAACATTAGGAAGAGCATGAGCAGGAACACTGCTCATTCCTGCGCTACACATGGTACAAAAGCACATCTGGAAGTACATTTTTGCTGACTGGATGTCCTGAGGTAACCCAAAATGGTATTGTATTCCTCATCTATCTGTGCCCAAAAACTGTCACTGTCTCTTTAGGACCCTGCTGCAGGAAGCTGGGGGTGGCTGGGTGCTATCCCAGGTGCTTTTAAACTTGGCTCTGGAAGGCAGCTGGGCCCTGCTGCTGTGTGGCCTTGGCTTTGACAGCTGCTTGGTCTTGCCTTGAGCACAGGATTTGCCCATTCTGGGTTCTCTTTTTGGTGGTTTTTTTTCCTGGTCTCAGAGAGACTGCAGTTAGTGGCTTTCTCATCTTGGGAAGGGTATTTCTGGCATTTTGAGTCTCTCCTTGTTCCCACAGGGTGTGAGATTCAGCAGTTTGGTATTTAGCCGTTATTTACTGTTAGATTTTGCCTGTTGCTGTTTTGTTTGTTAGTAGATTGTTATTGTTTCCCTTATATCTACTTGTGTTCATTCCTTATTGGTGGAAAGGGACTAGTTGAACCTATACAGGGAGGCAACTTATTCCAGAGTGTTTTCCTTTTAAATTGTCTTAAACCAAGATACTGGAAGTGAGAAAGGAAGCACCAAGACTGGTATTTGTGACTAAATCCATGATACCGGTAACTGGGTCCCACTAGGGTCAACAGAGCTGGGTTTGGACTCCTTGTGACTGCATCTTTAGAAGACAAGGTGTTCAGAGATTTCTTCCTGCTAATTAACCTTTCTGAAGGAACAGTAGGTACCCAGGCAAAACACCATTGCTATAGAAACTAACAAGCCATGTGTGCCTTTCCCTCAGGAGTGTGACAATCAGCTCTGACTCTGTCTGTATGCTGCAGTAAGATAGAAGAGACCTTTAAGTGTTCTCCAGAGGACACAATGATTTTCTTCTCATTAAACAGGAGGGAGGCTATATAAAAGGATCAAAGGATGTCAGCTTGTTAAATAAAAAAATTGTCTGATGGAGTTCATCTTACATAAATAATTTTGAATGTGAAACAATAGGTTCAGGCATTTAAAATTGTGGAAGAGGTTTTACAGCAACTTCTCTGAGCTAGAGAGAAGTTTGATAAGAGGATCCATGTTTACCCCTGAAAGAACTTCCTACCAAGGTCGTTGACACAGAAACCAAGAAAGAGAGAAGGATAAATAAGAGAAACCTGCAACTCTCTATTCCAATAAGCACTGTGTTTGTCTCTTCTGACCAATGAGTAAAGGGTAAATTTAGGAGCTTTTTAAGAATGTATAAAAAGCATACATGCTAGAATAAAAAAGGATTTGAAGCCATCTGAAAATGGAGTGTTGCTTTGTATTGTGACTGTCTCAACCACGACATAAAATAGTTTTGGTCCGCCCTTTTTGCTCTGAAGTGCTACAATCCATACAAGAAATCTTGAATGCAGCTCTTGTCCTGAAGTTCTTTTTGTTTTTTTTTTTAATTGAATAAAGAGTTGTATTTATTTATATTGCACTGTACAACTCCTAGCACAGTTGGTCATATTTAAGGCTGAAACTTTAACAAACTTAAAATATTAACTTGTTTATTAAAACCTCTTTATTAACAAGCGAGATCCATGAAATAGGCCATACTGCATTCACTCAGGTAAGTCCCAGAGCAAATTCAAGTTTTAAAGCTGCTGTATCTTTCCTAAATTAATTTCACATGAAAAAGTAAGTGGCTCTGTAGGACAGGCATTAAGATAGGGGTGCTCAAACTGGATGTGAAAAGCATATGCTCCACTCTTGAGCTTCCTTGTACCATGAGGTTTTGTATCTTTAAGAGTGTCTAAAAAGGTGTACCAGGACCAGTCACATTAAAATCACATCCTGAATACTCTGTTGCCTTTCCTGTTTTTTAAAGGCCAAACTCACTGTTGCCTACTTTGTGTGGTGCTTCATGTATTATATTCTCCTGTCTGCTGTCATTTGAAAGGTTAGGCACATACCTACTAACCATGTCTTCCTAAAGAAATAGAAAACACTTCTAATAGAGCAGTTATTAAAGAGGGGGAGAAAAGAGATGGGCAAGAAACTTCAGACATGCAATACAAAAGAATTTGGCACATGATTGTTTCTATATATAGTCAAAGCCTAAAAATCAAACCTAGTTTGTAACATTTAGACTGGGCTCTATCCATGATCTAGCTGATCTCAAAAGACACTGTTTGCACTTTGTATTATATATAAAGACACAATTTAAGATCAATTTGATTGTGGCCTGGTGCTAATACATTTTTATGACTTATACCATATAAATTAAAATGTTACTGATATACACTCAGAGGACCAAAAAATTACTTACTGTGAGAGGGTGAGATTTTTCATCAAAAATATCCAATGATCTGTCAGAATCTCTACAAAACAAAAGTCTCTGGTTTAGCAATAAGACTTAATTGGTAATGCTATACTCTACTAAAAATCATTGTTCATTAAAAAGGATCAAGGGACATATTTTATAGTTCAGCTTTTCCTAGAATATGGTATGGAGCTACTTTTTATTTTTGTAAAACATTTAATGATGAGCCCTTACAATTAAATATTTAAGATGCTAAACAATGAATAGCTTTCCATGTTCTTGTGTTATGCTTACTAAAGTTCTCCCCAAAATGTGAAACTCATTAATAGCATTACTTCAAAAAGTCAGCAGTAATTCAGAAGCAAATGCTAGAACTAGTTGTAATGGCAAGAGTGATTTGTACATGGCAGATTTCCTTCATCCATCAAAACTAATCCGTACCTCTGTACTGAGGAAAAGCTGAACAAAGTCTGAAGGCTGATTTGTGGTGAGTTAAGTGTGTTCTCCTCCCTCCCTGTTTCGGACTCTTATGTGTCATTGGACGGGTGCTTTACTGACCCTTCCGTAGCTGCTCAAGAGGGGGTACAAAGAGAAAACAGATACAGCATACAGGGCCAGAGTTTTCACCTCCTTTAAGTTTCACCAGCTGTCACTGAAGTGACCAAGACTGTATTTGACTCTATGATCCTGAGAGTTTTTTCCTAGTCTTAGTGATTCTGTTTTCTGATCTTTCTGATTTTATAAAAATCTTTATAATCTTTTTAAAAATCTTTCTGATTTTATATCCCTGGTTCCAAAAGAAAGTAATTATATTTCAGCAAAGGAAGAGTTCACTCACCTGTTCTTTATATGGTAGAATATTGCTAATGTTACACTAAAAAAAAAAAAGACAAAAAGATTTAACAAAGCATTTTCCATGCACACTATTCTACTGCAAAAGCTGTCATTCAGTGGAATGTTACAAATCCATTTTGCATTGATGTCCTCTCCCATCCCCAATTATTACACATCTCATTTCTGATGTTTTAACTGTCTGGACAGAAATTGGCCAAATAAAATCTGCCTGCCAAATTACTTTTACATTCATTGTGAAAGATATTTGATATCAGATATTTGCGCAACAAAGTAAGTGTTAAGTGACATTTTCAACATATACCTTAATTTCCTGATTAGATGATATTTAGTGAAAATGTAGACTATTCCCAACTAAAATAGAAGTTCTCCTTGGTGTTACATATACCATTGCAGAGATTCTGCAGATGTTTTGACCCTGTCTAGTTGTCTAATTTAGGAACTGTCTAAAAAAGAGAGTAATAAAGATGGTATTATACCAGCATAATCCAAGAAGTGGACAAGAACAGATTTCAGTCTCTGCTAAGAGAGGCAATAGGTTTCATATATTAACCTCATCTCCTGTGGCTAAATTTCAGATTCTTTACTCATGGTGGTAACAGGAACACTTCCATCACAGGACCTTGTCATGAAAAGTTCTCATCTGCTGTCAAGTGTACAACACTTCAAAATGGCACAAGCATATTTTTTTAAGTATTTGTTTTGTTTTTCTCTAGAAAAGAAGTGACATGCTGCATACCTTTGTCTGAAACAAAAATTTAAAGTAACAAATCAACTTAGACATTTCCAAACTCTACTACACTATTAAATCAGTAAAGCCTTCCAGGCCTCAATCTACTCAGCTTTCCTTTCCCCTCAGGCATGATAAAACTCTCTTCTCAATTCTCAGCTGGTATCATCTAAGTGCCAATAATTGACTTTCTGGTACCCAGAAAAATAGCTCCAGCAGCCATTTACATTGGAGAACATAATTATCACCTTGCTAAAATAACAAGTACGTGAAGAAAAGGTAGAAAAGCTAGAACTAAACCCTAAGTCAGCAACATGCTGGTTTTCAACAACTAGAGGGCAGACTAATATCACTCGAAAGTACTAAACACAGTCCTGCAACTTTTCCTGCAACTCCAGACAAAATCCATTTCAAGTTTTCCCAGGTCAGGAATTTCTTGATTTGGCTTTCAGTGTGACCTAAACTCCCCATCTCAACACATACTTTCAAAGCCACAGTGCTGACACACTTCTGCACTGCCCCAAGTGCAGGATGAGAACGACTTTGAAACAGGACTGTCCATGAGCTCTGTGACTGAAACAAGAGCTCCCTCCAGCAGTCAATTAGCCAGACCTCTACACCCCTTCCATCACCAACCTGCAGATGCAGTGCTGTGCTTCTCCCATTTCAAGGGTGCAGTTGGCTTTGGAACAAACAAGACCCCCAGCAAATCCCAAATAACCCTTACAATGCCACTCAAGTCCTTGTTGATGGCAAGGGTCCTTACCACTTTATTGTGCTTCTAAGGTTAGGCTGACTGACGGTGCTGTCATCTATAAATATTGTTGAGCATGAACTGTATTTTTTCGTAAGCTGCCCAGGAGAAACCTTGGGGGAAAAAAAAAAGAAAAAAAAAAAGAAAAGAACTGAAGTACATTCAAGAAGAGGGATTCTGGAAGCTTTTGTTTAGCACACTGAATACTGGCTTTACACCTCAAGTGGTTGCTGCTACAATGTAAGCTACCCTGCAGCCATCTAGTTCCTTTGTGTAAGATAAATTTATAAACCATCCCATGTAATACACAACATGGTTTTAGATCATTTACAGCTAAAGGCTAAAGGTGGGCTAAAGCAGCAAGTCCTGATTTTCTCAGTTCTCTCCCATTCCATTCCTGTCAGTTTGTGTCCCAGTCTTCCCTCTCTGTGATGTACTCTATTAGATTTCCCTGTGACTCCATCATCACCTTCTCCCTTCTTTGACACCCTATACCTTTACAATTTCTGGTTATCCAGTTTAACATTTGGGGGTTTGTCATGTTACAGTTTCAAAAAAAAGAAACCTTTTCCTGACATAGCTCCCTTCACACATGTCCTGTTCAGCATCTGGAATGTGGAAACAGAGTACTGCTATTACCCTTACTTTTACTATTACTATTTAGAGCCAGCAGTATGTTCCATCATCCATCCTAATCTTGTCCATTCTGTACTGTAAGAAGTCTTCCAATATAACCCTACCCAGGCTTCCCTGAGCATTTTCAGAGAATGCTTTGCACTAGAGATAGGACATCATAATTGAGGGAGGAATTTTAATCAAACAATTCAAAATTCATTCATTTTCACCAGAATTTTTTAAAATGCCTTGTGTAAACCTTGAAAGTCTTAAATATGAAAATGTTGACACCCTTCAAAACTCAACAGCTGCCTGGGAATATCTCTCATTCCAGCTGAAGTTTGCCAGCAAAAACACTCCAATCACACTTCACCTCAGTACTGGCAGACCAAAGCTGGAATTGTAACCAAAAAAAAAAAAAAAAAAAAAAGAGAGAGAAAAAAAGGGAAAAGAATCACCCTTACTCTTTGCACAATCATGCAAAATAAGAGACTTGAAATACCATTATCTTACCAGAACCTTATCAGTAGACACTTTTGATATTTTTAAGTTTCATGTTACTAACTTCCTTTCTTACCTTTACTAGTCAATAATTTTTTATCCACTTATTAATGACATTGCATCTTTTTTGTTTTGGCTGGTTTTTTTTGTAAGTGAAATGTCCAAACCAACTAATATTCGTGGACGAAGTTCAGAGCATATTTTCAGATTTTAAAACTAATGGAGTATCACTTGTTTATCATACTGATGATATTTGTTCATTGTTCTCTTTTCACACCGGATACACTTCTTAAAATAAGTCCTGTAGCAATACTCAATCAGCAAGTCCTTCGAGACTTGTCATCTTGGCTGAGAAATTAATGCAGTTTTATTTCTGTTTTAAAAAATGCAGATAGGTTGGCTTGTATTTTCTTTCTTACTGTTTTGAAATACTTAAAACTGACAACAAAAAAATTAATCTTTATTCTTTTGACATCAGCCATTCTATGCTTTGTGATATTGTGCCTGTTTATTGCTTAGAGACAGGCAAAGATAATTCAGTTTTACCTTTCTAAGGAGGATTTGGAACATGTGTAAGACTATATACCTAGAACAACGACCATTTTTTCCTTGAATTTGTCTTTGGCCCAATATCCTAATATTATTTACACAGAATCTGGTTTACTTACATGATTTATATGGTTACTCTTCCTCTTCTCTCGCACTAGAAAGAAGGAAAAAGAATGTGAACTGAAAGGTTTCCCAATTTACATTCAATAAAGTATTCTATTAACCTAGTTTTCTAAAGTATGGGAGTATTAAAAGTTTCAATTTTTACTTTAGGTGTCTGGAAAAGTAGTTTGAGGAAAAAATACCCTGTTTTATCAAGCTAGTAAGCTACATACTCCTTCTGTCTACCCACATGTACATTTAGGAACAACTACTTCCCATCACACTAAGGGGAAAAGGTCTCAGCTTTGAAAAGATGCTGTGTATCATGAAAAACAGCATGATTTCAGATAGCTCAAACAGACAATGTCCAATATCCAACAGCAAACAGAAGCAAAAGCAGCACACCCTGAGCCTGCCAAAGGCACACAAGGAGGAAGTAAGGTGCCCAGCATTATTTAGGTGTTCTCTCTCCTCCTATTGCAGAAAGTAAAAGGGTATTTCATATACAGGAGATGCTGGCACAAGCTGTGCTCCTATTTATCATATAACTGAAACCATGTCATTTGATCATTTTAAACTGTGTTAGTCTTTCAAAAGAGACTGCAAGGTTAAACTTCCAGCTGTGACAGCAGCAATACAACAGCATGTTCGGGAGTGCTGAGAGCTGCACACAGTACACAAATGTGACCAGCATGCACAGGCACCTTTCCAAAGTTCTAACCTCAGATCATTACCACTCTTTAGCAGGACACATTCTTTTACATATTTAGAAAAACTGACAACTGGAAAAGAGTATCTACATTTTTTTAGTCTTTCTTCATAAATCAAAACTCATAATCCTGATAACATCTCACTGAGAGAGAACTTATGGATATTAATTTTACTAATTCTATGGAAGGTCAACTAAAGAAGAACGAGGAAAATTAGAAAATAAATTATTCTGCCCGACTTTTCCATAAAAATGAATTAATTTAATACAGACTTCAGATAATAGTTTAATAGTTACTACCTCACCTAGAGGAGCCTTTTTCTACATGAACGCAAGTCTACACAATTCAATACATTTCATTTGAAGAAATCCAAATGATGTTTAAAAGCAATACTACCCCCAACAAGGCTGTTCCCCTAGTTTGAGCATTTTCTGCAGCAAGGCTGGAAGGCTGCACAGTGACAGCGTTCATGAACTCTCAGTGTGTGAGCTGCACCTTCAGCACTGCTCATCTCAGAAGTGTCTGAAATGAGCAGGTCACACCCGCTGGCTGTTTGAAGACTGACCTTAGAGGCCCAAAAAAAAAGAGGTCTTTACATTTCCTTGGTATCATCTCTTCTGGAGAACCAGCTAGTGCTTGTTCCCACTGCTCACAGATTATCTGAGCACTGCAAAGTTGATACAACTGACAATTCTACCACTTGCCACGAGACTGAATAGCAGGACAGCAACTGACAGACCTGTCAAAATAATTCTTTTCTGTGGCAAAGCTGTGCCAAGTTAAAAGACACACTGCAGCTTTCCATCAACACATCCAAGCTCAAGTGCATCAATTTCTTAGCAAAACAGTGCTTCAAACAAGAACTAACTATAAAAGAATCAGAAGCATTTAAAAATATTATCTTAAACTTTTTTTTAGTTGCAACTTCAAAATGTCCTATTATCAGAATTTGACAACAGAATTTTTGTATGTGCAATATAGAAATGCCTTCACTTTCTAACAGCCTTTTGGAATGCACAAGCTATAGCAACTGTTTCAAAACTGAGTTATTATGTAAACACAGGATCTGCAAAGAAATTGAGAATCCCAATACATCTATATAATTAAAATTGGGATTAGAGAATATTTATCCTCTGAAACTATTCAAACACTTTCAAACAACATATTCAAAAGCAACTGGTATAGATTAATGGCTTAGGCTTATTATTTATTACAGAAAACTAAGGGTTTTTTCAACTACAATTTCTTTACTTTAAAACAATTTTTGAAACAGTCCTTGGTCATTAAAAAACCCACCATTGCTTGAAACTTGAATTACACTCATGAAGAGAGCCTAGCTCCTTCAGACTACTAGGATCTGCACTCTGAAATCTGATACTTCAGCTTTTAAAGATCAAGTGATTTTAAGTGTTAAGTAAAATGGTCTACAAACACGTTTCTGTGTAAATACATAAATTACTAATCCCTATGCTTTGAAAGAACTGAAGCACTGTTCTTGAGCGGTTACTTTTGGTTACTTTTCCAATTTTTTCCTGCTTTTTTGTTAAATTGGAAAAAAACCTTAGCTTACCATCTGTTTGTGACTTGCTCAGGAAAATTGTGCTTGCTCTGGGATGATCAGATGGATTAGATTCCAAGGCTAAATCTGAAATTAGAAGGACAAAAAAAAGGAGATATCTTTAATAAAAGATGATAACTGCAACAATTCCCACTCAGCCTCAAATTGCTCAAGCATAGTGATGGAAACAACATCAAACCCGTGTGGAATGGGCTGTCTCTCTGAAACAGAACTGTACTTTTGCCAAGATGAATAAAAATTTTACATTTTTCCCTCTGAGGGAAAAAAAATGGTCAGGGAGATGTCAAAAACCCCATTTATCTTCAAAAGTCAATCTGTGCCCCTGCATGGTAGGATAGCTGGGTGTGGGGCATGTGGTCAGTAATGAGCAGAAAGTTAGAACTTTATCAAGAGAATAATAAAAAACCCCCCATACCAAAATAACAAAAAAATATCACTGCTGATAATTTTTCGTATCTTTCCCTCTGTGGTCTTTCCCTCTATGCTTTATGTACCAAATACAGCAGGAAACAATCTCTGTGGTCTTACAAAAGAACCTAATAAGTAACATTTACAGAAATATCAAAACATGGAGCTTACCTATTCATTTCTTTTAGAATTTCAAATAAGACCATGTAAAGCTAAAATAGAGTTATTGAAGAACCAAATGACTGCTTTAATCCTTTGCCACAACAGAGCAGTGATGGCATTAGAAGAGGATATATTACTCCCTTAGATTAAGATGAAAGTGATCACAAATGTTTGTTGATGAAATTGTGACCATCAAGATGAAATTCGGAGCTGCTTTAGCTTTGACAGAAGAAACAGCTGTTCCAAGGAAGTCATGCTACAGACACAGTGATTTATGTGAACACAAGAACAGAATAATCTAGGACTGTGATCCTCTAAGTCCTGGAAAGAACAATTTTGCATCCATTTACAGTTGTCACTCTTATGCCATGCCAGCCATAAAAGCACACACATCGTGCATGAACACTTGCACTTGTAAGTGTTCAATTTGGGACACCAACACAGCTGCTACACCCCTAAAAAGAAAAGCCATCTAAGAATTGCCATCAACTTTTAATGAAAAAAAAAACATAATCTTTTATGCACCCAACCAACAGAACTCTGCCAAACCACAAACTGCCTGGGTGGTGAAGTTTTAACTGTGTGAATGTGCTACTGCACCTCCCCACAACCCAGCCACAGCTCCCATGCACCAGCAAGGGAACATATCTGCAAAAGTACACGAGTCCCCAAAACTCCTCATTCCAGATTCCCACTGGTGCACAACACTGCTGTCCAGACCTCCATGTTTTCCAAGTACTGGGCTTTACAACACTGCTGATCTTAGTCCAGCCCTCTTGCTCTGGCACTGGTCCAGGATGTGGACAATTGTAATTCTGAATCTCTACTGTTTAAGTAAAGTAGCCAACATCTGTTTAGGAACACCAAGACTGTTCAAAAGAGAATTCTCCCCTCCTCTCAAAAAGACCAGAGTCAGCCATGAAAGCAGACCATCTTGTGAAGTTTTAAAAAGCTAAATTACAAAACCAGTATTTCTATTGTCACCCTACTGTGCTCATTCTCAGCACACAGTGAACAGATACCTGAATTTATTCATGCAGTAAAATGTAAGAAGTGCTGGCTTAGATGCCCTAGAGTGGAATTTGCCTTGCAACTCATACCTCAAGTACTTCTGATACACAGCCGGTTCTCTGAAAAAATAAAAACCCCAGCACACAACAGCACGCCATACTGCCACTTTTAAGTACCACTTGAAGCATCTTAACAAAATAGTATAACTTGTTTAAAACTTGTCCACAAGTCTGACAAGTTTCTAACACTGATTTAACAAAATCATGTTTAAGAGACAGTATACAGCTTCTAATGCTAGCACTGCATTAACAAACAAACCCAACACAAACAGCAATTCAGAAGTGCAGGTATTTTGCCAGCATAAAAGTAACTGAAGTATTATCAACAGGCCAAACAAGACTGCAATATGCAGACTTAAAATACAGATTATTATCAGCAAGTTATGATGCAAACAGAGCAAACAACTCAGAACTTACTTATTTACAGATCAGCATTAATTTTTAGAATAACTGGGTAAGTCAGGTTAGAACGGATCTCAGAGGTCTCCAGTTCAACCTCCTGCTGAAAACAGAATCAGCTTTTGGTAGAACATGAGGCTGCTCAAGGCTTTACTGAGCTGAGCCTTGAAAATTTCCAATGAGGGTCCATAGACCCTAGACCACCTTTCCCATTTGGGGGACTAATGCCTACAGAGCTATGAGACTCACTATGGAAGAGCTTGTACGACTGTGCAAGTCTTGGGCCATATTTAGGGAAAGGCAGCAAGGAAAACTGGGGAGGAAAAAGCACAGGAAAACTGAATGAAAAGGCAACTGAAGTCAGTAACTCCTAACACAGGACTCCATGTTTCTCCTTGCTGCATTTCATAGGGTTGGTGTTGGCCCAGTGCTGTCCAGGTCCCTCTGAATAAGCAGCCTCCAGCACATTGACTGTTGGCTGTCATCTGCAATTTGGGCATCTTCCATCACCTCCTCCAGGTCACTGATAAATATTAAACAGGACAGATGCTTTTTTTTCCCAGGGAAGAGACAGTACAGGATAACACCCATCCTCCCTCACCTCATTAAAAAAATACACTACTATCTTGACTTCCCTATTTTGATTTACTTTGAAACCATGTGACTTGTTAATGCACACTTCTTACATTGTTTCTGCCTCTTCTTGTGCTCTGCCAGTCCCTATATATGTTAGAAATCAGGTCTAGGACTAAAAGCACAAGAATGGACATAACCAACTTTCATCCCAAACAAGAGGAGTCTGCAATTTTTTGTCATTCCAGGCAAGAAGATCCACAGCACTGCAGCATGCACTGATGACACAAAATTGACAAGGCCACATGAGTCAACCCCCTGAACCAAGGAGACCCACACATTTAAGGAGAGGAACAGAACTGAAAGGATCATACACTTCACTGGCTCCAGTTCCATAATGGCTCTGCCAGACACCAGGAGCTTTCTGCTGGATGAAGCCAGGTGTATCGGCACCCACAGCACATTAAACCCACAACGCAGATTATACAGCCAGAGTTAAGGTACTAATAGTCCAAGGCACATCCTCTCAGTACAAAATCCCACCAGAAATGATGAAAACCAACTGTAGCTGGGTTTGTTATTCCAGGATAACATGGCACAAGCAGACATAGTGTACCTGCCTTGGTCTGGCAAGAGACTGCAAAGAAAGATGCATTTAACAGACCACCTCTCTGTAGCTTTCCCCTTACAAGCTGCCAGAGAATTTTTCCATCCTGCCTGTGCCATTTTCCCTGGACAATGGTTTTTTCTAAGCAATGGAAAAAGCAGTCATGTGATTTGCTCGTCCTAAACTGCCAGTGTTGCTCATGAAATACCAAAAAGCAACAGCAATACAGCTGAAGGAAACATAAGGCAAGAGGCAGATAAGGGCACAAGCAGAGGTAAAATTTAATGGGAAACAGCAAAAGAAAAGGCAGAGGAAGAGATAAATCTGTCGGCAAACAATTTGACTCACAACCAAACATAACTCCTAGTACTTCATCCTGGTAGCACTTATGAGTCCAAAGCCAAGACACTAGACTAGCCCTGAAGGTAAGGGTAAGTCTTGAGTAGGAGCTGCATTAGAAGTTGTATGACAGAAAACTCAAGCTTCACACTAAGCTAATAGGAAAAAAAAGCATGTATGACACAGGATAAAGAGGAATAATAGGAATTAAAACATGCAGAAACAAGAATGAGATAAATGAAAGGAATACAGGATGATCTAAAAAGCAAGAAAACAGCTCCAGAACATTTTTAACTCAATAGAAATCAACACACTTTCTATCAGACCCTCACACTTAGAGATAAAGAGATGAGAAGGGAAGATTCCCACCAGAAATTCAGTCTATGAGAGCAGGACAATAATGGTGCTACACAAGGGCCCTTCACCTGTCTGAGAACAGTGTGTTAAAAACAACCTTCCCCTTATTTCTCTGCATCTCTCAGAGCCATTTACTCATGTGTACTACCAAGCCTGTCAGATCAACCCTGCCTCCAGGTGGAGCAGAGAGAAGCCTGAACTTGCTTCCCCCTCTGCCACCATTCCCCCTTTGAGGAATCCCTTGCAGCTTGCTTGCACTCAGACAATCTCAGCCACGTCTGCTGCTGCTGCTGTGCACACACAGTCCCCCACAGGGCAGATCACATCAACTTTAAAGGCAATTCTCTGCCCTAGCTCAAGATCTCGTATCCTTTCCAGAACACCAAATCCACATGAAGACTTTACTTTTATCCATGCCATGTAAGAATGTGTGTAGGTTTTAGGAATCTATAATGCTAGCTACTTATCTACGGTTTACACACCTCCACGGGTGATTTCTAATTATTACAAACACATTTTACACATTGCATTGTGCTACATGTATTATCCTGTGAATAAAGCTGACAGTCAAAGATGACACTAAGTAGCAGCCCTTTGACAATTTCACTACTTCAGAACAATAAACTATTGCATTTCCTTTAACAGTTTTAGCCCCATTCTTTGCTTTGCTAGACAGCAATAACATTTTGATACAGCACAACTTTAAAGCAATAAATAATACAATAATCTCTTTGCTGTAAATTGCATGTTGTCACTTACTCAATGACTTACTAGCTGTGACTAATGCTTGAGTTTCCTTTATATTTCATTACCTTATGCTGTCAAGATGCAAGCCACTTAACACTCCCAATAAAAATGTAAAAATTATAACAAATTAGATGAGCAAATCTGCCAATTCATTTCAGAAAGTCTGTTATTCCTAACAATAATTTCATATAAAATTATTTCTCTTTCAAATTATGTTACTCTAATTCTTTTCTCAGAACCTTTTAGGTAAGTTACAGCTCTGGTTTCTACATTTCACCTGCTTTGTTTTATTTTGTCCCAGCCACTCCAAATGCACCAGAGAGCCCAGCACACATAGGTTGATTTCTATTTGCAACTCTTCTTGTTGAAAGATTGTTAAAAGATTATAAATAAATATTGTGAATTTACACAATAGACACAGAGGGATATTCTAAAGCTATTTAATAGCTGTCAGTTAATTTTTATGGCACTACTACAGAAACAGTAATATCATTACCAATACCCAGCACATATCTAAGTACACACTGATGTTTCCGAAGGATGCAGAAATTATTTCAATATACAACAAGCTCTCTTAATTAGAAAGAAATTATTTGCTCTTTTACACCACACTGCAGAGTTGGGCTGGAGAAACTGACACAGTAAACATTTCAAATTCGCTATTAAAATCAGAAGGCTTTAGAAAGCAAATGTACAGATATATATTAAATACTGGAGAACTACCTAGGGTTTAAGTAATTTGTTAATTTCTGTGGATTAAAAAAAAAAAATCAGTACAATATTAATAGATGTTCTTTCATTTCTCAAAGTGCAGGAGCATTCACACCACTCTGCACAGCCTCCGCAGGACATCCCAGCATGATCCTATTGCACCCCGTTCACAGCCCCTGCTGGGGAATCAGGGCCGAGAGATCTGTTCCACTCCACACAACACAAGAGCCACCCTCCCCTTCTGGGATCAAACCGAGCCCAGGAGGCTTCCACACGTTTCCTGATGTACCTGCCAGGGTTATAACCACTTCTACAGATTTTAGCCAAGGCAGGGTATCAGGAGTGCCTCAAATTCCGCGGCAAAAGCAGGACAAGTTAAAACAGTGGTAAACAAGATGCCCCTAAGATTTTATCTTTGAACTAGAAGGAAAACAGTAGCTCACAAGGTAGATCATAGAAGTAACTAACATTTTGTTAGGGATGTGTTCCTGTACTGCATTTAATTTAGGACCATTTAAAGGACAAGGAGAAAGAATTAGTTCTATGCTGTCACTTTTTATTCCCCACACCGACCGTCACACATAACACAACTCACTATTACCAGAGGTTAAAGTCCACAGCTCTAATTTTCGAACTAATAAGCCAAAACAAAACCAAACAAAAAACAAAACTGAAACAAAATCCACCAAAAAAACCCAAAAAAATCCCCCCAACCCCCTCCCCCCCAAAAAAACCAAAACCACCAAAGCATACCAAGCGGGGAAAAAAAAAAAAAAAAAAAAAAAAGTTGGTATACATTAAAGAGTAACCAAATTTTAGAATCTTAGATCCATGCTGACAACAGCAAGCGTAAGGAAAGCCTTCCCATAACACTCCTCACGTGTTCTCTGCCTCACTTCCAAGCCATGGTTCAGAAAGCAGAACAGATGAGTACCAGAAATTCCAGTCTCAGGCTGTGCCTGCAGGTAACCAAAGCAAGACAGACTGCAGTGTTTGCTGGTGTCACATGCCACCTGATGGACTGGCATGGACGTGGTACATTTTTCACCTCTTCCAATTGTTCACATTTGCAAACTTCAAATGAAGCCTGGACCTTACCTGCAGTTTGTTCTGTGAAAGAAAAATAACTATCCATGTAACAAAACATGTCTAAGAGCTTTACAGAAAAACTTGTTTTAGTCTTTGAAATATACTGGCATTCAGCAGTTTATTATCTGAGCCTGAGGGATACATTTCGTAACAAGCCAGTGTTAGTTTTCACACTGGAAAAAAAATCAACAATGCTTGATTACTGCAATAATTTGAGACCCTTTCAGAACTCCAAACAGGCAAAGCTGTGCTACACACACACATCTCATCAAACATTGCAGAATGCTACCTGGCTGACAGGGGGATTTTTGTGTAAGCTGTTAAGGTAATCCTGATATTCACATCACCTGCAAGGAAGATCTTCCATTTTATTCATCTGGCTTTACTACACATTTAAATAAATAGCACCAGGGTTTTTTTACGTCATTACCATCCTCACTTATCTCTTGAAATCAAAACATTCAGAGTTTTCTTCTGAAAACATTATTTTTCCAATGAGTGAAATAGAAGTGCACATTTGAACTCTAGATGTAATGAAGAAAAAAACAGGTTTAAAAATCTCAACATAAACTTGCTGGCAAGAATCTACAGATGCAAGGTCTGGGTTGTTAATGTTTGGTAGAATTTCCCTCCTGCCTCCCACAGTAACTTCTTCCTTTTCCCTATATGTGGAAGAAACATGGCTAGAAATGTTAATTTAATGTGCAATATGAATCTGGGAGGAGTAGGGTTTTGTGTTTTGTTGGCTGTGCAAGAGTTCATTCCCCTGTTAGTCAGCTTTTTGGTATGACCTCACCACAATGATCACACTTGAGAGAACACATACTTCTAGCCACAGAACTTCTGTTGTTCTACAACATCTACCCTGCAGGTAGGAAGGAAAACAGCAAATCTCCTGAAGAAAGCCAGCAGAGGATAAGGATGCTAGAGGTAAGTCACACAGAATCAGTTAAAAAAAACAACAAAAAAGATTAAAATGAATTCAGTTTCCTTAGTTCTGTAAGTCTCATCAAAGCCCTCTGACTATGTATTTCCTTTCAATACCTGTTATGCTGAAAGCCTGAAGAAACACACCAGAAACAAATCAGTCTCCCTCCACGAGCTTCATGTACGTATACCAACAGTTGGTTCTATACCAACTACTCTTAAAAACCTAAGGTTTACCTGCTTGCTGCAAAAGTCTCCAAGACTTACTGAAGAGAAAAAAAGGATAGAGGGTTCTTTAGTTGCCAGCAGCATCCAAGCATAAAAACAGAAATACAAATACTATACTGCAGTGATGAATTATTTTATTTCAAATTCCCAATTCTGTAGGTAAATGTCAATGCTGTTCCTGGATGACATTGTGATTCAGTCATTTCCACTACAAGTACTTCACAGATTGTTTCTAGAGGCCATGGCATCAAGCTTCTTAAAGTAACAACATGGAAGGTGTTTCAGGCTTACACAGAGTCCAATACTTCATATTTGTCAAGATCACAGACTATCTGCAACTGCTACAAATACCTTTGTAATGAATGTCTAGTCAGTTTTTGGAAAGGGATATTGACAGTTATGGGGAACTAAGACTGAGTCTAAGGGGAAAAACTCAGTAACAACAAAGAAGAAAGTAGAGGGAATACTAAGAAAAGGCACCAGAGCATCATTTGGTTTTTAGCTCTGGCTCCATGCCCAAACAGACAACAGTATTTGTCAACCTATGCAGCTACAGATCTTCAAATAGAGAGGCACAAAAACCAACACAAGATGCTTAAACCTTCCCTGTGATGAAACTGGGAAGTTGGCATCAAAAAGCTGATTCTTTGCACCAAACTGTTTTAACTTAACTAACATTTTAACTGGGATTTAAAAAAGAATCCAACAAACAAATCTCAAACTAAAAAGAAAAAAAAAACAAACCAGGAAAAAACCTCCACCCACATGCCTGAAATAAAATGAAATTATGTAAGAGAAACAAATGAACACTATTTAGACCTTCTGCATGGAGGTTTATAGACAAGCTGTTATAGACAACCAGATCACAGACAATCAATATATCCAAATATCTGTTCATCTTCAACACTGTTTAATAACTGCAGCATGCAGACACCCTGAAGCTTTCAAGAGTTACTCTAGGCACTAGCCAGGAAACCTCACTTACTAAATCCCTATTAACTCTCCTCTTCAAAGTTCTCTTCCATTTGCTTTCCCATCTAACCAGTGTGTGACGATCGCATCCCGATCAGCTCCTCTCCTGATCCCATTTGCTGTTCCCTCTTAGCCCTGACTGTCTTTTCCCCTGTCATTCTCCATCCCCGTTATTCAGGTGAGGGTACCAGGTGACTTTGTCCCACCACTCCAGTAGGGCAACACTCTTCCCCTGGTTCAAGGCAATCAGGCAAACCTCTGCTCAAACTCAGTGAACAGCAGCAGTGCAGGGAGAGATGATTTCAAGTGAAAGTGAGAACCATCTGCTAAGCAAGGTCTCGTTCTAGTTTTATCCAAGGATCAAAGAATTTTTCAAGAAATAGATTTATGTTTAAACATAGGGATCTAGCAAGAAAGTGCCAGCCGTAAGAAGTTCTTCCCCCAAATATCCAGAAAAAAAATCTCAGGGAAATAGAAAGAAAGCCCAAAATAAAGATTAGTAGACACTCATTTGGGGGGGGGGGGGGGGGGAGGGAAACCCAAACAACCAAACAAACCCAAACAAACACCAATCCAATCACCACAGCCCAAATGGCACACTAAGATCAAAGAGCTACAATTACTAAAACTAGATAGGATAACCTTTTTGGTCAATGCAAACTGTGTTGAACTGCTGATTTAAGGAACACTTAATGCTCAGCTGAAAAGTCAACTAGCTGCTTTATATTCATGCCAGACTTTGATATTTAATATTAGCAGAAGGCATCAACCTGTTTAGAAGAAACTTCTACTTTCAAAGTTGTGTTTATTCCTTGTTTTCTTAATCCAACTTGCCTTAGCATATCAAATCACAAATACAGGCTTATTTCTTGTTTAGAGAAAGTATGCACCAAATAGGTTATGGCTCAGGATCTTGGAAGCCATAAAACACAAGGTCATGCTTTCATTCTCTTAGTAGAGGATCTGACAAACCTTTCCTGTTTGAATTAACCTTTGTTGAAACATCAGACTTTCAGTTCTGCTGTGTGTTTTACCTCCATTCCACCTACCACTGACTTTTTTGTCATACATAAATACCACATAGTAATTTGTCCATTTTAAGAAAGTGAGAATTTTCTTGTTTCCTTCTGATCTAATACAGACAATCTAAGCAGTGCTGACTGGAAAGTAGTGCCTGTTAAGGAGAGTGCTGGAGAAGCTACAGAATAATCCTCACTTAAGGGCACAGACATGCGAGGAACACATTCCACTTGCTATGGAAGAGCAACACAAAGCTATGAAACAACACAAGACAAAAAATCCAAAGCTCAGTTGGTACCTTCTGCATTCCTGATACAACCAAAACATTCAATTTTAGCAAAACAAGTGCAAAAGTACGTAAGACACACTTTAGAACAACAAACAACACAGAGGTAGAAATGTAAGGAATGAAGCATCTCCATCCCACTCGGATGCTAGCTTTCTGATATATTTAGCTGTTTTCTTAGAAACTCCTAGAACTGAGCAGTGTGGAATAAAAATAGCCAAAATGATCTTGACTTTTTTTCCTTGCAGCTTTCTCCTTTCTCCCTGCCAAAGGATTCAAGAAAAGGGCAGTCAGTAGGTTCTCAGCCTCCCTCCCATTATATACTAAGTTTGCATCTTAGCTAGCCTATGATATTATACAATAATCAGTTACGGAAATATGTTTTATCCCCAAAATGAAATGAATACTTTCTAACAGTCAAGAGCACAGAAACATGCAGGCTCTTTGCATGGTTTGGGTATGCCAACAGCTTTTACATCCTGGAGTTTAAGAGGAATAAGCATATTTCTCTTAAATAGACCAGCATATCTGGTCTATTACAGATTTAGTCTTTCATAGGAGGTATTAAATTAAACAGATAGCTGTCTCACTTCTAACTTCTAAATAAAGCCTGTATCTTAATACTTGATTTCAGACTTCATAAACAGTGCTTTACATTTTGAAGTTAACTGCTTCAATTCTATCCAGGGAGTGCTTTGTAACATACAAAAATCAACACAAGGAGTTTTACTTCTAAGATTGACTATCCAGAATTTTATTTTAATACAGGTATCAAACTTTGATACTTTCTGCACCCCTAAAGAGTTGTATCAATCAGAAAACTTCAAATATAATCTATCACTTGCAGCAGATCAACTTTGGAGGGCAATAGTGAACCACATATCACTGTAAAACAGATCTTTAAAATTATCTTAAACATATACCACTTATGCAGCTCTAATTTCAGGATTATCTCCTGCCTTAAGACTCAAGTTTCTATAGCCACAGAAGTAAAATTTGTGATAGACAAGCTAGTATCTTATTCTTGGACTATACACTTTTATTCAGGCTTGCAAATTCAAAAAAATTAGTACTTCTCTACTTCAAGGCCAGTCTTGAAACATAGATGAATTCACAATTAAATCTGTTACTTAGCACAGCTGACATGATCACATACTAAAGATTCAAACAAATACAACCCTTATTCCTGAGGAGATTTGTTCAGCTTAGGCATTTTTACTTGGCTTATTAGAATCTTTAGAGAGTTTAGCTCCTCCTCCCCTACTGAGTTGAGATAATTCTGTAATAATCTTCCTGCAAAAATAAAGGTTTATTTCTCCTAGGCAGCAAACATAATTTCTACTACTGCACAGCTGTCTCAGAGGAGCTCCAAGGGGCTGACTGTTCCATCTCATTTCTGGAACAGCTGCACCATATGGTGCTGTGCAGAACTCTGCAAGTTGAATAATTCCATTTCGGAAGGTCTTCTCACACTCTTCTGCAGCGAGTCTGTTAGCAAAAAAATTTTTCTTAAGTTCAAGAAGACTATGGATTACAGTGATTATTGTTACTGTATGCACCGTACATTAAAGATGTCACACAGGCTCTCTTTTTTCCAAGCGAATATTTTTCGCATAGGTGTGGTTATATTTGCGAATGGGAATAGCAAGATGTTTCTTAATTAAACTAAGTTTTAAATATCATGAGGTGCTAGACTGCGCCGTGCGGCTGCAGCAGCACCACGTGAGCGCCCGGCCAGACAGGAGCACCCCGAACCTCTTACATGTCCCGGGAATTGCCGCAGCACAGCCCTGCAGCTCTCCCGGCTCAGGAGATGCCTTACAGAGCGGGTCTGTGAGGTACCGGTGCTCCGGGTGTAACTGCGAGGAATCTGAGCAGCACACACGTACTTTCCCATGAGTCCAAGGAAAGCAAATTAGGAACACCGAGAGCTACGCGACAAGGAACGCCGGTTTCATGAGTCCACAGTTACAACCCTGCACAGCCAGAGTGTAAATTACTCACGTCCAGCCAAGGTGATGTCATATGCACACAATCTTTGTAATTCTTAATTCCCTTACTCCCCACACACCCTCTTCCTTCCTCCTGTTCAACAGAGACTGGAAATGCAGCAGCTTTTGCGATCTGCCAGAACACTACCACCGAGTCACGACTCCGTAGTTAAGGAGAAAGGAGCAGCCAGACTTCTCCACCTCAGCCAGGAGCACCCGGGGGCTGTGCCACGTTCTCTTCTTGTTCCCCGATCCCCTCTCCGGGATCCGGGCAGGGCCGGGCGCTGCCCGGCAGGGGAGGCGCTCCTGGCCCGGGCGGGGACTCGCCGAGCGGCCCCAGGCTTGTCCCGCGGGCGGAGGTCCCGGCCCGAACCCGGCACCGTGACAGCCGCGGGGAACTTTGCCTGGGGCGCGGCGGGGCCCGAGCCCTGCGGGGCCGGCGGGACCGCGCTGCTGCCCCCGCCGCCGGACAAAGGGGCCGCGCCTCGGGCCGCCAGTGCCTCCCGGGCGCCCACCCGGGCGGAGCGGGGGCACCGAGGGCACAGGGATGCGGTGCCCGGCGCTCCCCGCCCGCCCGCTGCTCACCATCCGGGAACTCCCGGTCGCTGATGTGCTGGAGGTGGGGGCCGCCGCCGCCGGGATCCGAGTCCCCCGACTCGGCCTCCGCCGACCCCGAGCCGCCACCGCCGCCGCCGCCGCCGCCCGCTGCCGCCGCCCGGTACGCGTCCGCCCAGCGATCGGGCCCCGGCGCTGCCCCGCCGCCGCCGCCGCCGCGAGCCCGGCTGAGCTTGGGGCTGGCGTCCGGGGATACGCAGCAGGTGACGGTGTTGCCCATGGAGCTCGGCGCTCCCCCGCCGGGCCCCGGCTGCGCGGCTCCGGGCTGGGCCGGGGGAGGGGAGGCGGGCGCAGGGCGGGTCGGAGCGCGGGGCGGGCTCAGCGCCTCCGCCCCCGCCCCGGCCGCGCGCGGCCCCGCCCGCCCCCGCGGCCGCGCGACCGCCCCGCCGCCTTCTGCACGCGGCGAGCACAGGCCTCGCGCGAGCGGCCGCCGGGGGAGCCGGGGCCCCGCCCCGCCACCGCCCAATCGCCTCCCGCCGCGGCGCCGCGTGACGGCCGCTCCGCCAATGGGCGCGGGGCTCATCACGCGGCCGCCGCCGCGCCCTCCCCTGGCCCGTGTCTCCGCCCTCCCCTCCCCTCGTCTTCCCCACGCGCACGCGCGCAAGCACCGCCTGCCGCCAGGCCTCAGACGCGCCCCCATGGCCACGCCCACTCGGCACCGCGCGCTCGGCCCCGCCCTCGGAGGGCTCGCGCTGGCCGGGCGTGCACGTGCTGCGGGCGCGGCGGGAGCGGCCGTGCGGGAATGCGGGACAGCCGGGGGACAGCCGGGGGACAGCCGGGGGACAGCGGCCACCGCACCGCGCAGGAACACGAGCCACAACGCCAGCGCTGTCGCGCCGCGGCTCCTGCGAGTTGGAGCAGCTCGTGTCCGCCTTCTCCCCTCCCTTCCAGGGCTGAAGGGCGCCCGTCCCGGGGACGGCAGAGCCTCAGCAGTGCCGCGTCCCGCCGCTCGCTGGGCGCTCAGTTCGCTGCTGTACGCCGTACCTGCCAGCAGGCCGGGAAAGCGGCACTGCATGGGGCCGCCGGCATCCCCAGGAGCCACTGAAAGTCCCCAGCAGCTGCGTGTTTGCTTGCTGAGTTTCAGCTACCTGAGAGCTCCTCAGAGGACTGGAATGTTCAAATACACTCCAGGGAAGATGGATTAGAGGGCGAGATACCCACAGCAGTCAGAGGCCCTGATAAACACAAACATGCGTTGTTCCGCAATGAAACAACCCACTATCGCTACAAAAATTTAACTCTGGCCCCTGATAAGAAGAATGGCTCTGCAGAAGACCTAGGAACACACAAAAGTATTACAAAACTCTGCTATCATGCTGGCAGTTATTCCAAAGATAAGCAGTCTTGGGGTTTTACTCAATTTTGTAGGAAAAATCCTCATGTTGGCTTCTCCTGTGTGATGACAAACATGGAGTTTTTGGGCAAACCATGTGTAGTTTCTTTGAAGAGAGGAAGTCAGAGATGCTGTGTTTCCAGAATTTGTACAACTTAATCCCAGGCACAATAAAGTGACAAACCAAATGATTTATAGTCTTATATGGGGATTATTCCCTCAGACTGATGAATGATACCTTTTCACTTACCAGCAATTTTTCTAAACTGTGTTAGCTAAGCCTGTCTACATGCTACTGACAGTTTGCTAAGCCTTGTTACTCCAGAGGAATCTGACCTTGCTGTGGATTACACGAGGGCTTTGGGAAGATTTGCTTTTGGCACTTCTTGAACCACTTCAGGCCAGCTGAAGTCCCTCTGCAGCTTCTGCACTCCACTTAGAAAGCTGTAGGCCAGCCAGTCCTGCTCCCAGTTCTAGGAAGGGCCAGGGGTTAACCATTGGGTGGAACAGGAGACTGACCTAAACGATGGGGAGAAAAACGAGCTTCATGAAAAATAATCATTGAGAGACTGGTGTTTTCTTCCCTCTGGCATTGCACCCACTGATGTTTTGTGAGGATCGTGGGAAAAGAGAAGAAGCTAGAGGATTAGCGTGACTTACTGAAGTAATTAATTCTCAAGCAAGAGTAAGAGTTGGCTTGCATCTGCACTATTTAATATGAAAACTGGCAAAATTTACTCTTACACGAGAAGAGCAATGCTTTCCCTCACTCTTTGCACCTGGCTGACTATTTTCAGAAGCTGGAGAGTCTGAGCAAGCTGCACTCCTGCTGCTCGGCTGGGTGCCTTCCAGGGGCTCCACGCCGATGGAGGTGAGCTGCTCCATCCAGAGCAGCGGTAGGAGCCAAGGCAAATCTGCACCCCTCAGCCGGACAGCAGCCATGCCGAGTGTCCCTGCCTAAAGCCAGGTCCATCTGTTCCTTGCAGCCGTGGGCTGTGGGGCTGCCTGGCTTTGGCAAAGGGAGGTGCAGCTGCAGCAAGTGCCTCGGGGATCCCAGCAGCAAGCTGGGACCTCTCCTAACTCTCTGCTTTGGAGCAGCCTCAAGGAAATCCTTTGCCAAAGTTGTGGTTTTGGGCAGTGAAAAATCCTTGTTCAAGGGTGAGGAAGTGAGCAGGAGTGGCTCACTGGGCAGCTGAGCACCAGGACCCAGCCATTGGGGCCAACAGGTAAAACCCCACGTACTTGTACCGATAGGTGAAAAATGCTGGGAACTTGGAGTGGCTGGAGTATGTGACGTGCCTCACTGCTGTTTGCGTGTGAAGGTTTTGCCTGCACACCAGAGGCTGAAGTTTCCTATGGGTTTCATACTTGTTCTCAGTGTACAATTCTGCAAAGGGGGAGAGATGAAGGCTGCCTTCCCCTGCGCTAGTGCTGTTGTAGAGTATCAGGATTTATACAAACATGCAGAGGGAGGAAAGAAATCAGTAGTCTGTTTCCCTGTGAGGACTTATTCATGTAGGTCTTAAGCAAGAGGAAGCTGAATTTAATCCCTGGAAGTCACAGAAACAGCAAACTGTCCCACCTCCTTGTCATTCCAGAAGTTAAGCTTCCGCTTCCACATACCTCAGAACGCCAGTAAAGAGTAATTTTCCATATCTGTGCATGCTTTCATTTAGCCACAGTGATGAGGAATATTCATTTCCTGCTCCATTTTGGCAAAGTAACTCTTAAAGTCTTAATTCAGGTCTGACTTACCAGGATAATATGACAAAACCTGTTGCTGTGTGTATTTTCTGCAGAACCAGGCGATCCTGTTAATAGATGTAGTCTGAGCAACACCCTGCAGAAATGAAACACATTATCTTTTATTTATGCAGCTTAACATTCTCTTGACTTACTGCTGTAGCAATACACTGAATACCCTCTATCATGATTTATTACTGGTCCTGGTTCTCTTCCTATTTTCTGTCTCATCTTTCTACTGTTCTGCTTGATTTACCCCAGTGAATCATCAGACAGTTTCCATTATTAAAAAAATCTGTTACTTTGATGTACAATGGGCAGCACGTACCTAGATCCACATTTTGCATAAGCAGGCATTTTGGATGGTGGATCATGACAATAATGAATGGCTGAGCTGAAAATAGCTTACTACGGACTGTTGGGATTCAACCTCTTTTCCTCCTGCTCCAGAAAGAGAGGTGTGTGCCATGGGACTCTCAATTACCACCCCTTGTCTTTGAGCAGGGCACCCAGTGGGCAGCAACCCTCCTGTGCTTTAATTTTCACAAAAGGGAAAGCAAAGTAACTTTCAAAAATGTGGGGAACGAATCCTACTTTAAGCCCTCTCGGGAAGTTGCTGCAAATTTCAGGAGGACTCCACACAGCCTTTAAGGAAGGCTAGACAGCATCTTTAAACAAAGCCTAAATCAGATTGTGATGACAGCCAAAGGAGTAGTGACCTCTGCTCATAATATGCAGGTTAGAAAGACCTGTGGTTTATTCTGAATATCCAAGGACCAGACTTGCTCCTCATGTTAGTCTAATGAGGTCAGAGGAACAATATCCTGCCAACTGCTCCAAGTGAGGAGCACACCCTACTAACCACTAAATGCAGCTTCTGAGCTATAAACTCAACTATATGTATAATTATTTGCAGGATGCATAATAAATGAAGACTACCAGGCTTGACATGACTAATATTAGTGCTACCAGCTGTGTTTTGGCTTGTGGGCTTACAGGGGGAGGTAATTCTTTGTCTTTACTTGGCCTATTTTCTGAGTACATGTGAGCTGCTGTCTGCTTGCACTTCTCAGACAAGTCTTTACGTTTCCCTGCGATGGTTCCTCGTAGGCAGAGTTGTGCAGGTTTTCATTTAACTCCCTCTCTGAAATCTCAGCACTTGCATTCACAACCACACAACCCTGTCGTCCTTTGCCTCATTATGCAAAACCAGGCTTCCCTTCATCTGCAAGCAGCAGTATCCCTAAGAGGAGATGTCTGAAGCCAAAGTTACCAGCTTCTTTATGAGTAATAACTCTTGAAAAATTCCCAACTCCAAGCATATGTTCTTGTCCACCAACTGCAACAAGAAGATTAAAGTCTTCTAAAGGGCTTGAAATTAAATTGCAGAATTTCCCGTAAACCATCCAGCTTCACAGTTACCATCAGTCCCAGAAATGGAGAATGGCTTGTTGCACACACTCAGTTGTGCTTCACAGGGCCGAGAATCTTAAATCCAGTAAACTCTGCTGTTATCTTCACCCTGACTTGGTACTGCACATGCCTTTCCAAGGCCATGCACCTCCTTGCCTGTCTGCAGGGTGATGACACCAACTCTGGGATGTGTTCTGTTCAATTTCTCCCTTCTTAGAAAGTGTCACAGCTGGGGGAGGAATGCTTTCTGATCTTACTTGGATAACTTGGAGAAGAGCCAGGGCTTTGTCTTTTCCTGGAAATGTAGTTGCAGGAAGAATGAATCACCAGGTTGAACCTGTATAACCAACTGAAAACAAAAGCTCAGACTTCTGTGTCTCACTTGGAAATAATCGGGGGAAAAATTGGCATCCTGTTTTGAAAACCACTACCAGCTGACAGGACAAAAATGTTGCACGTGTGATGTCTTTTGAAGCTGACAAGTAACCTAGGACTACAGCCATTTAAGGGAAAAATCCCTGAGCAAAACAGTAGTTAGGGAAATAGAATATTCCAATGTTCGGGGGAGAAAAGTAACCACGGAGGTTATTCAGAATACCCAAGGTGGATTTTTAGTAGCCCTAACGTTTCACACACTATTAAATCTCCTGTACTACCTTGGCTAGCAGTGGATACAAGCAAACCAGGGCTGAGGAGCTGTGTTTGATAGCATAAGGACAGACTGCAGTGCTGCTGTCATTGATTAAATCCCTCCTTTTGCCTTTGCTGCAATCTAAGGTGTCATTACAGGCAATGCACAAGCTGCTTGGCTGGCATGCGAGCATCTGGATCGCTGCAGGGATACCAACAGCACAGGCATGTGGCAGTAAACCTTTCTTTATCTTAGCTTCTCACTTCTGCTCCTACCTTTGTTTTGTCTTCAGGTGAAATGAAACCAGCTTCACAGTTACCAAAGACTTAAGTTCATGTTAATGGAGGCTTAGTACCTGAGAAGAAAATTCAAGATGTGCTGGAGCAAAGACAGAGGCCTGCAAAGCTGTACTTTGGGCTGGCAGAACCACCACTTTGATTTATCTAGTATTAGAAATAGCTGTTTCTGCAGGTCAGGGATACAGATATCTTATGTGGAAAAGGAAAATGCTTTTCAGTATTTTAACACAAACTTTAATATTAATGGTTTGTTCTCAGAAAAGTCTTACTGTGCACATGTAAGTCCTGCAGCAAGCTTATTTCAGGTAACCTTCTGCAGTTCTAATTCCAACTCTGGGCCACCAAAGCCTGGACAGCCTGGTGATAAGGGGCCCTCCCTGTTCATTTTAAGGTACCTGAAATTGCTTAGACTCAACTCTTCCATCTGCTCTATCATCTGATGGATTTTATTTCAAGAAGAGAAACACTGACAATACCATTAGAAATAACACCAAATCCCCCACGTTTCATATGCTTGGATTCTTCCTTCTTTTAAAAGGGTAACAGCTGCACTGAGGGGAATGCCTTTGCATCTGCATGAATGCTATAGCTGTTGTCTACCTGTCCATATAATTGTTTTTAAATTGTTTTAAATTAGTTAACTAGTTTTAAATTAATACAGTACATTGCTTGCACTGTAATTTCCTCTCAAATTGCAAAATACTACACCTATAGAGCATATAATAAATTTCTCCACCTAATGTTAAGCCTCTAGATCTATACTCAAGACTCCACAAAAGGAAGGTTTTTGTAGCATTTCCCCTGCCCCATGTCTGTTCCACTTCCCCACCACAGCCCTGGGAGCCCTGGAGCACTGGGAATGCTGCTGGAGCAGCCTTTCCCATGTCTGCTCACGTGTCAGTCTTGCTCTGTGGGTTATGGACTCTCCCAAGACCCAACACTGGTATCTCGTGGCCTGGAAGTTCAGCAGCTGGTGATGTAGGTAAGGCTGTAGGTCTGTGAACATCTGAAAGTGGGGGAGGTTTCCAGCAAATGAAGTGCAGCTGGAAATCCAGTGGTTAGTTGTGAAGAAGAGCTTACTCCATTTGCTTTTTGTTCCTTAACTAAAACTTCAGAACAGTGTCAGCTTTCAGACCTGCAAGGCCTTTGAGAGCTCACTCACGTAATTCTACTAAAAAGCTAAGTGATCTTTCTGTAACAAGACATTTTAATAAATGTGGTGATTATATATGGCAGTTTATCAAGATGCAAGGTTGAAGGCATAAATGTAGTATTACTGATGGGAACAATTCCCTCTTCATATGTTCCAGAAACATCCTGTGTTTCAACTCAAGCACTTATGAAATTATACATCTTCATATTTTTGATCATTACTTCTACTGTTTAATGTAACTCTGTGTGTAAAGGAAATGAAACGCTAGATTATACGTTTATTTCAAGATTTCACTTTTGTCTGCAAGGATCCTGCAGAAACAGCAAGTTCTAAGGTCTACTGATAACCCACCAGTTTCTGCAGAAACAAAAAGTTTTTATTTTTAATTCACCCCATCAGTTTCAAATCACTTCAAGCTGAGGCTGTCTTGATTCTGCAACTGCAAGCTGTCATCAACCAAATTAATCTCTGCTTTATTCCCTTTGTATTAACAGCAAATGATTCACCACCCCATCTATTTTATGGGTGTGGAGAATCTGGAAGATTCTTCTACTGGTGAAGATGAAAATGTAAAACTTGTTAAATCATTTTAGTGCTATTTGTATGTATCACTGTAAGTAGCCATTTGAATGGCTACTTACAGTGATACATAGGGAGAAAGACTGCTTTCTTTTCTGAGTTTTCCTCCAAGCATGTGTTAGCTCTTGTTCATTTGGTTGATGAAAGCTCTTAGCAAAACAGATATTTGTCCAAACTTTACTTCCAAGACAATTTTCATATTTCAGTGGAATGACAACCAGAAGTAGCTCCTGTTTATTTTGGGAGGAAAGGATTAAGCCAGAAGTTTCCACACAAATGTAGAACAGAACCATTTGGAATAAGGCATTGCTGTCAGAGGGTTATCAACAACACAGGTTTCAAGATAGAATTTAAAAAAAATCAGATTGTTTCTATTTATACCTGCCTTTGCCTTGGTAACCAGAGACTGTGTGAGGGATGCAGTATTTTCCCATCACGGATGTCTCCAAAATCCATGCGCAGACATGCAGTGCATCCAGTGTCTGCAGAGCTACCACAAGAATTGTCACATTCATTTCTAAGAGAGGATTTTACATATTAAGCAGCAAAGAGAAGATTGCAGTAAGAGACTTATATTAGTGTAGATTCAAAATAATTTGTACTCATTTCTATCTTACCTACTTTCTTTGCTCTTTTAAGTATTTCAAGGACCATTGCGCTTAAACATTTTTTCTTAATCACCCCGAGCAGCTTAGCCAAATCCGAGGTGGTGGGATTTACTCATAATTGGCTACATTATGCCTGCTTTACCAAGTGGTTGAATGAGGTAGAATGGACTTGAATCACTGTTTCTTCATACTTTAAATCATTCTTGCTTACCTTAAAATCAGCTGTTTCCTACTTTGCAAGATTACCTGCAGCTTAGGTGTCCTTACAGCCCTCTGCAGTGCTCAAAAGCCAAACCAGGCTACATTCTCACCACTTCACTGCTGTGCTGAGCTTTAGCCCTGCTGGAAGAAAGGCATTCCAGTTCTGAACATCTATTTTAGCCACAATTCTGTGTTGTTGTGTTTTCCTTATCCTTTTACTGTCAGGAAAGGTAGAAGAAACCAAGCATGTTTCTCTGCCACTATAATACCCAGGTACTTCATTTTCTTACAAAATGGATGTGAAAAGGTGAAGAGAAGGTACATATAGGCTCTGAATGAATTTGGGGAATCAGGGCCCTTACTGAACTTCTAGTGGACTTGCTTCTCTCTTAATAGCTTCACTGCCCAGTTATGATCTGGAAAGTAATTTCTGATCTTCTGCCTAAGGCTCATGGAAGTCAGTATCAAAGCAACTTTATCAGGTAAGAAGGGGAAATATTTCTGGGAAGCGGGGCAGGATTGGTAGAGAACCTGCTGCGCTCCTGAGATATTCAGGGATATCTGACTAACAAAATCACATTACTGGGATAAAAGCACTCACTGCATTATCATCTTCAAGGAACAATATATGTTCACATGCAGCCTTTTTTTACTCCAGTTGCTATTCAGCCAGACACTTGGGCTTATGAAATACTGCAAGGGAAGAAAACTCATCTGGGGATAGAAAGGAGGCAGTTGGGAGCACTAGACCCTTGCCACACTCCTCCATATTCTCGTTGGAGAAACCAGGGCTGGCATATGGTGCAGGAGGTAGAAGCTTTGTGCCATTTGGGAGTTTCCGTCTATTTGCCTGCTGATGTAGTTTAGGCAGAGTGTAGGTGACACAAAAAGTGATTCGAACAGAGTTCTCGTTTCAAATATAATGACTCTCATGGCTTTTTTCCCCACACTGCCTACATAAATAATAAAAAAAAATAATCGAGGTAATAGCACAAGCAATTTCAAACTCTCAAAAGCAGGAATAGTGGCAAGGGACCAGCACTTTAGGACATAAAACCACAGAAAACTGAATCATCACACCTGTTCTGGCATGTTTATAGGGAGAAGTCTGAGTTGCTGTAAGACAAGTACAGGCTGGTTTGGGGCAAATTTCAGTTTCCATTCTCCTACAGTAGCAGAACCCTAAAAACCAGCTTTACTGTTTGTTACCCCTGTGCAACCTGTAATGATCCTCCACAGAGTTTTCATGAATCTTGAGCCACTCTCTTCAAATTGACAGCTTTTAGATGTAACCACTTTTTGCCTCTGACTGCCAGACAGATTTGCTGGTCGCTGTGGGAAAGAGAGGGGATGTTTTCTGGAGCTGGTTACGGTCCCCACCTTCGAGGGACCGGCTTGCTCCATCGCTGGTGTCACCAGGAGCTCTCAGGGCACAGAGCCATTAGAGATGGGACGGAGAAGATGTGTCCCCTGCCCCTGCTGCCCCATGCTCCTCTTAGGGGCTGAGGAGCGTGGCTGCAGGCACTGCGCCTTTCTGTGGGGAACCTGCAGCAGTGCCTCCAGGCAGCCAGAGCATGAGTGCTGCCAGGACACTTCCCCGGCTCTCCCATGGCCTTTAGCAGTCTTTGGAGCTAGTTCAGGTAACACAGGAGAAGAACACTGCGTTGTTTTGCCAAACAAGAGATTAAATGGAGCCAAAGGTGAAGAAACACCGCTACACAAACAGCGCCGGGGAGCGTTTCCGCCACACGGCCAGCCGAGAGCAGCCTTGGCTGTGCTGCCTTGGTCAGTGCTCGACTGAGATGCAGAACTGCTGTGTCTGCGCTGCTTACCCAGCGACTGAGGGAGCGCTTCCAGCCTGTGATGAGCACTTGCAGAGATTCTGCTCTCCGTGCCAGCAATGGAGGACGGGGCTTGCTGCGCTGCACAAATGCCTTTCTCGGGCACCGACTTCCAACCCCCCAAGTAAAAGCCCAAGGCTGGAACCACAGGGAGGCTGCGGGGACAGCTGACAATGTCCCACAGGCGTGGGACCTTTCCCACCGTACCTTTCCGCATGGCAGTGGCTGTGAGCGGGCGGGGAGCCCTCCGGGCCCCGGCCTCCTGCAGGAGGCAGCGCGGCGCTTCTCCCCTCGGGCCGCCCCGGAGCCCTGCCCGCGCCGCCGGCCCCGGCACAGCCTCCCCGCCGCCTTGGCCCCCGCTCCCGCCGCGGCCGCGGGGCAGCACCGCTCCGGGGACCTTCCAGCCCAGCCCGGCCCTGCGTACCCGGAAAGTGACCGCCCCGGCTCGGCGGCTGAGCGCAGCCGCTCCCGTTCGGGCGCTGCGCAGAGGCCGCGCCCGCCCCTGGCTGCGGCGCCGGGGGCCGGGCCGGGCGCTGCGCGGCGGCCCCGGGCCTGCGGCGCGGGCGCAGCGGGCGGGCCGGGCCCGGGCGAGGGGCCGGGCCTGTCCCCGCGGCGGCCCCCGGCCTTTCCCTGCCCGCGGCGCGGGGCAGCGCGCGGCTCGGGCAGGGCCTGCCGGCGGCCGGGGCCGCGCTGAGCCGGGGCCTGCGGCTGCGGTCGCCGCCGGCGGGATGGCCTTGGTGCCCTACGAGGAGGGAGGCGGCTGGACGGCGCGGCAGCTGCACAGCCCTTCGGCCACCTTCCACTTCGCCAGCCGCACCATCCGCCTCCAGCAGGACTGGCGGCGGCTGGGGGTGGCGGCCGTGGTCTGGGACGCGGTAGGTGTTCATGGCAAGAGCAGCTTTTCCGCCGTCGGTGGCTTCCTGTGGCTCTTGCCGAGCTTTCAGATTCACCGTAGAAAATTATTTACCGTAGAATTGTAAAGAGAAGGCTTTTTTTTTTTTTTTTTTTTTTTTAATGTTAGGAAAGAATACATTAAACTGTGCTTTACTTTTCCCTTTTCCCCCATAAGAGATCCTGCAGGAATGCAAGGAAGATGCACCTTGCACCTAAACCCTGCACAGCCAGTGCCCAATACAGGAAATATTCTGGATAACTCTCACCTTTCTTTACAGTGGCTGGTGATGTTCGCTTGGCACCCTTCAGAGCACAGCACAGATCCCACTGCTTGTAGCCTCAAGCAGGACTGCTGATAGACTTTATCTTAGGAATAAGAACCGTCCAAAACAGAGGGGTTTGTGGTGGGTCCAAGCCCACAGGGCAGCCGTTCACAGCATCACAGTAGGCCAAGGGCTTCCCGTTGGGTTGGATTTCAATCCACACACAAATTGCACTTTTACCTCTAGTTTAAAAGAAGTGTAGCATTTTTAGCAAACTTCTCAAATGAGTTGGTGTACAGGGTTTCTGATCTTTCTGGACATCAGCTTTGACAGAACTTGCTGTGGGAGAGGTCCTTATCAAGATCTATATAACGTATAACATGCTACATACAACCAGCTAGAAGTGTCATTAGTTTACTTTCCCTGTGTCCTTTCCGAGGGCATACCAGTGTTGTGCAGAAACCTTTTGGAATACCATACAAGATACTATGAAACCTTATTCTGGACTTTTGCAATACTGTGTTCATTCACTAGTGTTTGACAACCCCTCAAATTTTCTTTGAGGAAAAATTTTCCAGATACAACTATTGTATTTCCTTTCCAATACAACTTTTCCTTTCCAAATACAACTCTTTCTACCTCCTGTTATGTTTGGGGATTCATGGAGCAGTTACCACATCCCAGTTGTAACCTCTGTGGTTCTTTTTTCCTTTTGCCAGTAGGAGTCTTCCGTAAACTCTATAAAAAACTTCCATAAAGCATAAAAAGACTACAGGTGCACACAGGAGGCGGAGATGTGCTGAACAAAGTTTGCTGCAGACCTGAAGCACCTGACCCTTCCCATAACCTTCTCTATCAGGTTAAACCAGAAACCCTGTGTTCAGTATGACTGAAACCCTGTGCTTAATCGCCCTTGTCTCTTGGCTTAGGCTGTTGTTCTGTGTGCTTATCTGGAGATGGAAGGCATTGATCTCAGGGATCGGTCTGTGATTGAGCTGGGAGCTGGAACTGGATTGCTGGGAATAGTGGTCACATTACTAGGTAAGGGCTTTTTTGTTATCTCTTTTAAAGCAAATCACAACTGTAGTAAAACTAGCTCTTTTACATGTACATGCCTGGTGTAGAAGTGAGCACCAAAGCTGCATGTGTGAACTGTGATGGTTCTTCTCTGAGTCATCTTCCTCGGTAGAGCCTGCTGTGGTATTTGTTGTAGTGCTGCTGCCACTGCGGTTTACTTTATGGCGGGACCCTGTTGAGGCTGACGCCTGTTGCCATGGCAGGCAGCTCAGCAGCATTCAGCTCTGCAGCTATTCCCCTCCAGGGAGCAAGAGCTGTGCTTCCCGTCTTCCACTTGTCCTCTGATGCAGATAAAGCTACAGACAGAAACCACTCTCTGAGCTTGCATAAGCCTTTCATTAGCCTGTCTTGCAGACAGGGCATGGAGAAATGAAGTGTTTTGCTGCTGATCTGTCTGTGGCTGGAGCAGGAACTGGGTACTATGTTAAATTTGTGCAGTCTTTCCCAGGTTAACTTTGTTGATTCAAAGCTCTAGTGGCTGTGAAAGGTGCCTATTGAAATAATAGAAACAAAACAGTTTGACAAAATACAGTCATGCCATGAAAAATCACACAGGCATAACTTTTGTCTCACGTGTGACAGAGGCTCTCTAGCTGCCTCTCTCCTACAGAAAAATATGGAATTGGAGAATGTTGAACTGTAACGTCCCCTGTAATTTATTCTTTTGTTGCATATGGAAAGGCAAGAAGTAACTCCGTGACTTTCATGCATTAAGAAAAAGCACCAGAAAACATGTTTTTTTTCCCTACCCAACTTAATCTTCACGTAGAGTACACTTTATATTCTTAAGTGACTCATGAAGGATAGGATGTCTGTAGACAGGGGGGTTTTGCTTGTTTTCTTCTTTGTTTTTAATCACGCAGCTCAGGGGAGCTGTTAATGTTTAACAGGAACTAAGAAGCCTGCTAGAGTTAGAGCATTGTATTCCACATGCTGTATTGAGGGATGTGGATTGTGAGTGTGAGCCATGTCCCCCTGTCCCCCTTAGGTGCCCGTGTTACCATCACAGACAGGGCGGCAGCGCTGGAGTTCCTGGAGTCAAATGTGCAGGCGAACTTACCCCCTGAACTACGTCCCAGAGCAGTGGTGAAGGAGCTGACGTGGGGAAAAGACCTGGATAACTTCTCTCCAGGAGCATTTGACTTAATCCTGGGTGCAGACATCGTTTATCTGGAAGAAACATTTGCAGAACTGCTTCAGACGCTGGAGCACCTGTGCTCAGAGCGAACGGTGATTCTCCTTTCCTGCCGTATCCGCTATGAGCGGGACCTCAAGTTCTTGAAGATGCTGAGAGAGCGTTTTTCTGTGTCTGAGGTGCACTATGATTCCAGTAAGGATGTTCATATCTACAAAGCACAGAGGGGTAGTCATAAGGATGACTTTTGATTCTCTGCTTTGTTAATAAGCCACTGATGCTGTTCAATTCTCCCCTTTGTTTCTACTCAATACAGTTGTTCCTAAGCATGAAGTTGCAGTTGTGTTATTTCACTGGCTTCTTGTTCTGATGGTCTTGTCTGATCACTGGGTCTGATAGAGCAAGGATTGTACTTCTGTTCTGCATATTGAACCTCTGCTTCATATCTGAATAGAGTCATATAGGGTGTTTCACTGTCTTTTTATCAAATGTAATTTTTGAAACTGATTCAAGTTGCAGAAATCTCCAGCATCAAAATTGTTCTATCAAAAGGTCTGTTGTCTGAAATCAAACCATATTTAACTTCAGGGGAAACTTGGTTTTTCCCTTTATCGCTTCCTTAACTCTAGAAAAGTAGGAGAGTGGATGAAATAAAAACTAATGCTCCAGCTGTAAATTATTTAACTCCTCAGGACTTCTGCATCTTAGAAGCTGTGGTAAAAGAAACCACTTAAAAGGCAAAAAGAACCAAAGGCAGATGCTATGAAGTTGTTCTGTTGCTGTCACTGCTGCGTTGAGGAGGCACAGTGAAACAAAGAACAAAATCTGGAGGGGCACTGGGAACAGGGATTGCCAAGTAAGCCAGCTTAGAAATCACTGTTATTTTTACCTGATTTGCAAGTGAGTGGGCTACATCTGCAGTACTGAAGCGGTTGTGGTTTCTGAGTTGTCCCTAACAAGCCTGCCTCACACAGATCAAGGCTCCTTGGAGGAGATACACATGCACATGTGCTGCTGGGAAAGTGCAACAAGGAAACTCAAGCTGTTCTTAAAATACCAAATCAGCCCTTGACTCTCAAAGTACCACTAGATAATGTTCTACTTTGTGCCTTTGTTTGTGCTCCCTCTGTCTCTGAGAGCTGTTATTTAGGACAGGAGGGTGCTCTGTAAAGTCTTTGCAGCAGGGGAAGTACTTACTCTTGCATTACTTGGGCCCTTGGGGCAGCGTCTAGGTTTCAGTGTGCTTTCAGTGCACACTGGTAGTTAAGACACTACTCTAAGTAATAGATTTCCTACCTTGAGCTTGTAAAACACATCTGTGTGTTTATCTCACAAGATCTTGGAGTCCAGCTCACACCAGCAGCAGACTTCCTTCTCTTTCTAGTGGTGGAAGAACGAACCTGATGAAAACAATGGGCTAGCAGAAGACAGCTACACCTCTAAACACAGGAATTTCTTTACTCTCTTTTTTTTTTTTTTTGTGTGGATGCGGAACTTTTTTTTGCTATAAACTTAAACTCAAAAAGCCTCAGGTCAGGTTCAGACTATAAGCATGTGCATGTATTTGGCACTGGCAACTGCAAACGGTTTTGCAGAACAAAGCAGCAGCTGCTTTGGCCCATGCATATTTTGGAAGTTTTTGTCACTTTTGCTCCCATCATACTTCCTGGTCGGCGGTCCAGAAACGCTGTGCTGACTGTAATGTGGAAATGACATATTTATCATTAAGGTTTGTGCTTCCTCCCTGGCACATCTCTTGCATGTTTTCAGCGAAGTTCCTTGCTTGGTTTCGGATCCAGTCTGGGAGTTGCTGCTCTCTTGAAACACTTGCTGTATCAGTATCCTCAGAAGCCACATGGTGTCACTAAAACAGTGCTTAGGCAGCTGGCTGGGAATTCGCAGCCTGAAACTGGAGTTGGAGTCAGTTTGGGGCAAGGAAGACAGCCCCCTAATTGAAAACAGATCATGAGATAAGCTCTCATGCAGTGGTTGAAAAGAATTATGAGCTCTCCCCCTCTGTCTGGCTCTAGTTTTCAGAGTGTGGCTGTAAGTTCTCACCTCTCTTCTTCCTTTTCCTCCCCAAGGTGTATCCTTGTCTCCAAACTCGTCTGGGATTAGGCATTAGGCTCATGTGTAGCTTAGGCTCCCCTTGGGCTGGAGCTGGGAGAAAGCAGAGTGCTGGTGCCTGGGCTCGTGAGTGCCCAAGGGAACTTTTCTGTGGGAAAAGCCTGGCAGTGCTCAGCCCTTGCAAGAGGCTGGAGCTTGTAGCACTGACAGCCATAGCAGCTTGCACTGTTGCCATAGCAGGAACATGCTAAAAAGTCTGCTTAAATAGCACAGAATAAAGCACAGAATAAAGGCTGGTGCAGCGACCTGCACACTTCTAAGAAGGGGGTTTTGCCCCAGGCCTTGCTTTTACGACAGAAAGAGTTTTGCACTTTTAAAACAAAGCAGTTTAATTCCATCTCTTTCTAATTGTTAAGTTTTCAGTGTCAGATTTCCCATTGCTGCTGTTACAGCCCACAGCCATCCTTCCAGCGCAGGCATGTGTCAGTGGACACATGTCTGCTACAGGCTTGGCTTCCTTTGCCGTGCTGCTGTTACACAGCAGCTGCACGCACACCCAAGGGAGTGAGTATGTTTGAAGGCTGCGGTGATGCTACTGCCCATAAATAATTGTGGAGAAAAGCATGAGATGGCACAGGCAGCTCAGGTGAGTGCCTTGCCCCTGACCTGCAGAACTCTTAGTGGTTGCCCCCCAGCCCAACAAGTGGCACCCCCCCAAGGGGACACCTTCTCCTCTGACTGCTACTGGGGCACGTCCTGTTAGATTTAGGAGACCAGACCCAGTTAGGCCACAACCATGTGCATGTCAGTTGTGGTTGCATTTAAAGCTACAGTGTTTAGGAGCAGGCATGTGAGAATGTAGCTCAGCTGAAACCTGCAGTCCATCCCCCCTGGGCAGTGCTGACACCCACGTGCACCAGGCAGTGAGTGCTGCCTTCTGTTGTCCCAGGCTGGCTTCACAAGTGTTTTGTATTCCCATCACACTTAGCTTCAGGGAGAGGTCAGGATGAGTCAGGCCACAAGTGAATCACGCCAGGCGTGCAGGACAAGTAGCAGAGGTGTAACTGCTGGTGAGGGAGCAGCCTCTGCAGTGACACCTGCAAACTCGGGTGTCCCAACCCATGGGTCCCACGGGAGCTCCTGCTCTAGTATGAGATGATGCACGACAACAGTTCTTGCTAGCAATCTGGCAATTATACCAACACCCTGCCCGAGCACTTTCTGTCACCCTGTTCATCCCCGCACTAGAGAATCCCACTCCTTTGGGTGGTTCCATTGCACTGATCCTGTTTTGTAACAGGTGATCTGAGCTCATCTGTATAAGGATGTGTTTGGCATGCATCCCCGAGTAGTGGGGCAATGCACAAATAGTCTCCTGAGAAATTCACCTGCTCTAGGGAGTGGGTCCAAGCCACAGGGAAGTGACCAGGCAAGACACAACCACGCTGTGACACTGAGAAACCGTCTCTGAAACATGTGCAAGAGAACAAACTTTTGTGAAATGTAATTGCAGCCAAGGTAATGTTTGACTGATACTAAGATACATAGCTGACTACACAGGGATCTGTGCTACCCAGTTCTTTTCAGTGCAAAATTCAAGCCAAACTGCATTTTTATCTCAGGGACTAACCCTGTTTGGGATTCTCTCTCATTACTGTAGGTTTTTCTGAGCAAGAACATGAATGGCATTATAAAAACCAGGAAATCCCAGCTGTAATGAGTTGACCTTACTGCTTCCCTTTGATTTCAATGGAGGTGTGTTTACCTCAGTGCTGAATTTATTCTCCTGGCTTCCATCCCAGTGTTTGGACCCAGACTTGCAGATTACATAATAGGGCTGTGATCCTTGCAGTGTTTGCTGCCTTCTGTTTCTGTTCTGTTCTGAAGACCAGTAGTACATGGTTTACAGGAATACTTAAAAGTGAGACATGAAGCATATTTAAACTGTGAAAGGCATAAGCCTTTCAAACATTATTAAACAACAGAACTGCCATCAGAATGGGTACTGGAAAACAGATTTAAAAATGTCAGGAGGAAGAGAAACTTTGTTTTTCAGGACTTAACCTCTAACTAATCTAATTCAATTAAGATTTAAAAAAGTCTTCTCTTTGGGGAGAATACTTTATGAATACTCAGGGCAGGGCACAGATTGAGATGATACCACAGACTGCTCAAAATATGCCTTTTCCCATATTCTTCCAGCTACCATTTGCCACTAAATTAAATTAGTGTAAATGGAACACCCTGCTCAAAAAAGAGACTTTGTAGTTTTTTAAAGCATGTTTATGTGACTGCACATAAATGTTTGTGTAAAAAGGGAGTATGACAGTTTATACCACAAAGGTTACAGTAAGAAAAAGCACTTCTTTATGACAATAATTCACAAATTCACAAGAATCACTTTAATATACAAAGCAATTACTACCATTCTGAAACACAAAGTAGCTAATATGTACATAGTGTTAATAAAATGCATTATAACCCAGTACAATTTTTTTTTAAACACAGATAAAGCACAAAAAAAACAAAAAAAAACAAACAAAAAAAAAAGAACACAAGAGGGATGTTTCTATATTTTTGGGGAGATGTAAAAAAGCCTTTATTTTCCCCCAATGATGGATTTTCATTTAGTCTTTTAACTTCCACAAGTATGTGGGAGTCAAGCTCAAATAGCCTATTCTGTGCTGACATGGTTTGGGTAAAGAATCAGAAATGCAGATGAGGTGAACATACTCTTCCCAGCTTACACTACAAAGGGAGAATAATAACCCTCGCTCTGGAAGCTTCCCTGAAAAACATTGTTTCAAAACAATTTCAAATTATAAATCCAGAGTGGAAACAACTAATTTCTGAAGTGAATGACCAATCTGTGGAAAAAAGTCTGCGGAGGGGCTGGCTGCCAACTAGCACCTCTTCTTGTCCTGTTCCCATCCCAAGAAGTCCATTATAAGCAGCACAGTTTCAAATCTCATATAAACTTGAAGTTGTAGAACGTTTTAAAATTAATGTTTTAATATAAATAAATGTAATTAAACACACAAAAAATGGAGTGGCACCTGGATAAAACACATCTTGTGGAGAGCACCCAAACATCCTTAGATCTTAAGAGTGGCCATTTCTACATAAGCAACTGGCTCAAGGTCTGCCATCCCCATGCTCTCACTCAGCTACCCCCTAATTTAGAGGAATATGCAGCTGAGGCTGAGTGAACTGCTCGAGTCCTGAGTGCCGTGAATGCTCAGCTTATGGAGTGTGCCAGCCATGGGTCATTCCAGCCTGTCCCTGGCCCTTCCCTGCCAGCACACAGCTCCTGAGGACAGCTGACTGCTCCTGCCTCTCCCACAGAAAGCGAGCCCTGAACTCAGTACAGAGCAAGTCACAAACCTGCACTTGCAGTGCCAGAAAACAAACAGGTCACTTCAATTTGTGCTATGCCAACTAGCCCAAGCACATCTCTCTGCAGGCCACAGCTTAAATACATTTTAAAAACACATTCCAAGGCAAAACACTTGAAATGCAAACCCTCTTTACACCACCTGGATCTGGTCCCTTTTCCCAAAGATTCACACACTTAAGTCTATCTATCCACAGACCTGAACCTGTCACAAGCACACAGAAGGTGGATTTCAGCACCCTCTCTTCACCAGTCTGGCTCCTTCCAGACCAACTGAGCTTCAGGATACATTCAGGCTTTTGTAAAATCAGTGTCTTTTACAGCTAGCAAATTACACAGCTCAGAAAAACAAGTTCCCAGTTGATGACAGAGAACCATCAATGTACTGTATGCTTTTTAAAACCTGCTCACAACGACAGACTTCAGGGTTATAGTTAAATTATCATCATTCCTGCAAAAGAAAGGTGGTTGTGCTGTGCTTTTCTTTTCAAGCAAGGTGATACATTGTCAATGTACCTTTACTTCCTGGTGTCAAATTATTGGAAAGCCTTTTGATTTATTTTCTTGGAATGCAGCTTGTAAAATCCGCAGACAAATCTTGAATTAAGAAAAGGGGGGGAATAAAGTGGCTGAAAAATAGTTCAGCTTTCCTTCCAAATTAACCTCTCTTTCCCACATGGGATCACTGAACTAGTTCTACTCTAAAAATAATTTCACATCCATCCTCTACATATTGCTCCAAGACACCACACACTTGATTCTTGCGCCTTCAGCTCTCCTGCCCTTCTGAAGCAATGCCTGCTGGGCACCAGGTGCTGATCTGCAAGTTCAATTAGCCAAGGAGTCAACTGCTGTGGAGGAGTGAATTGTGTGCAGGCAGCAGGATCACAACAATTATGCCAGAAATCTTCTCAAGCAAACCAAATTTACCTTAATTTTTTTTTCTCTGTGTTTTGTTTCTTGTTTTTTTTTTTCTTTAAAAGTGCACATTTTAATTAGACATTTACAAAGAACATAGTGTAACAAAAATAAATACATGACCTTTTGGTTGGATCATTGGCAAATATTACATCACTAACCAGGCTCCAGGGTAAAAAAATTACAATAAAAACAAGGTCTTAGAAAATCAATTAAATTCTCTATGAACTGTCATAGATTTGCAACCACTGATATTGAACTTGCTTTGATGGGTGGACTACTTGTCTTTAAACCACAAAAAATACTGACTGCCATAAATGAAAAAACCAAAAAAAAAAAAAAAAAAGCAGGTGCCAGTTTTCACTAACAGATGACTACTTGCTGCTGCAGTTTACTGGAAGCCCAGATTTAAAAAAAGCAACCTGTGGTACAAATTTAGGTCAGAAACTATCAGGGCTGTTTTTCCTTATTAATTTTTTTTTTTCCTGAGCCTCTTAATGATTCCAAACACCCCACCAATTTTCTGACCAATGTACAAGTACCAGAGAAGACAGTGATCTCCAATGCAAATGCCAACTCCAGGCTAGCCAGAACTACAGGTGTCTGAGCAGTCCTGATGAGCACAACAGGCTAAAATTGTGCTTTCGGATACAAACAACGGTGCCGGCAACTACCCAGTGCTGGTGAAATTGCTGCCTAAGAGAATGCATCACCACTACCCCAGGAGGAAAACAGAAGTCTTACCAGTGGTTCCTTTAGAAAATAACACCTTAACAACCTTTCCAAATATTTTGCTTTTGATATATAGCTGCCAAAGAGAAAAAGCACAGAAGTGAATTACTCTGGGTGGTGGTGGTTGTAAAACAATTGTTTACATAATTTCAAAAATCTTCATCAATAAAAAACAAACTTCACAAAAGCCACAAAAGATGAAATAAAATTCTTGAAAATGGATAACTGAGAGACAGCACAAAACAAATCAGTAATTAAGAGCTAGAATAATGCAGCCCAGAGCTACTGGGGTGAGGGGAAGCTTTCACACACACCCACACACACCCACACACACATCCACACACACAGAAAAGTAAAAATTCTTTTTCTGACCTCCATATACTATAATACTCAGCATTCCTGACTTAAAAGCTCTCAGAGCTGTAGATTATATACTGTGTGTATATATATATATGTACATATATTATACATATGTATTTTCCAAGAATATCTAAATTAAAAGAGCACCTCTGACAATATCTTAACTGCCTGATTGGTGCTGTTGTTTTGCAAAATAATGACATTACAAAAATTATATTTCAAACCAATTCTTGTTTATTATGAACGTAACAGATCTAGCCCTTTCTAACCCTCTCTTCAGGTAAAAGAGTCTATCAGTTCTTGAAAACTCACAACCGTGAGATATAAAACTCATCCTCCCTCCCCCTTGTCAGCATCATTTCCATCCTACTTCCAAATGGCCTTAGTTTATAGAAGCTTATCACCCCAACCTCACTACTTGGTAAATAACATAGGAACGGATTCCTGTGTCATATTCTTTCCCTTTCTGGGTCAATATGAATAGTAAAGCATGTATGGGTAGCCTAGCCAGCCCTGTAATTGGTCTAATACATTTTTTGTTATTGTAATCTATAATTTTCATTAAATAAATTTGTGTCCCGTAATCCTCAGTGCAGCATAAATAAAAATAAAGATTCTTGCAGACCCCTATGTACTTTGAATTACATTCCTTTTCTTAGTGAAACTTTATTTGCTAATGAGGTCTAGACTAAAACCACTACAGGCCACTTGCAGACCACACACAGACAAACGAGCAATACAGCTCTCCTCTCACTGCCACACAAATTTGCACAAACCGTGTATTAGGAGAACCCCACCTGGGCACTGTTTTAGGCTCCCATGCCCATTCAGCCCCCAGGCTTTGTGCCCAGTGATTATTAGCAAGCACTGGACAGTGTTCATTACCACCTACACACAGCTCTCACAGCTTGCCTTGCTCAGGTTCACAGCAAAACCTCACATTTTTTGCAAACAGATGTTCTACAAAAGAAACAGCCTTAATGTGGGCATATGCAGCGTTTTCTGTGTTTCTCAAAGCTGGAGGAACCATTCCATGTAATTGCAAATGAGGCCACCATGAGCTTCATGCTTTACAAGAATGACTCCTGTATTATCAACATTTCTACTTCAGTACTCGTTCTGGAAAATGTAACCGTCTTATGTATTTGTATTTGCTGATTTTAAGAATCAGATATTTTTTATATAAGCACTGCTAAGAACTTAGGGTCTTCTTTAAATTTGCACTGCTAAACTAATAGATTCATCTCCCATTAAATAAAAACATAAAAATCAACTCTCTATGGCAGATAAAAATAGACCATTTATAAACTCCCACAAAACTTGTGAAAGTGAATTATTTCATATTTCCGATACTTATGTTATTTTCTTGAAATACAAGTGTAATTTGAAATTCTTGGTAACTCTAGATGTAACAATAATGCTGTTTAACCCTGCTCCTTTTAAATTAAGTCTCTTGGAAACTGAATGCCCCTTCAAATGAGAAATCTAGAACTTTTAATACTGCTTAGGTGTTTGAGACTCAACTGCCCAGAATTTTCCAAGTATTTTCCTTATAACGTCACCCTGATTGTATAATCTTTTAGAAGCCTGTGTGTGAAATTTATCTTAAAAAGATATTGAGAGAACGGGAAAATATATTAGCTAATACTCTGCTAGGCAAGGCCTTATCCATACGTTTCTATACATAAAAGTTTGACCAGAAGCCCAAAGTAAACTTATTCCATCAAATGACCCAAGTTAACACAGTGAGAGACTGGCTTCAGAGGGCCAGTACACAAAATGCACATGATTCTTTTGGACACATTCTTTTTGACAACTTCTTGATGTTCTTTTTTGGTTCTTTTTGAGCATGATTCTTTTGAAGTCCTAATGCTTACTACAGAGGGTTTTTTAAATATGAACTACCTTTTTTAACACCATAAATCTGGGAAAGACTACAGTTCCTCAGTGCACAGAAAAAAAACCTCATCTTGCAAACATCTGAGGCACGTAAGTAATTTTAGTTGCAGGAATAGATTACTCAGTAAATCTGACCCTTTCCAAGAAAAAATACCCCAAATAAATTAAGAGTTTGGCTAATCTGGCCAGGTTCAAATAATCAGTATTTTCACTTTCAAAGCAGGAGTTGGAATATTTATGTTTGAAGTCTTCTTTAATATTTGAGGTTGTCCTAGTAGTTGTTATACTGCAACCTAATTTATGTATAGAAGGCAGTCTCAAAGTTCAAAAAATAATTTAGTAAACCAGGCTGATATTTCTATTGAGTACAATAATTTCCATTGCATAGGACAGTGGTAGGGAAATAAAAATAACCTCATTGCTTGAGAGGACTTGGGACACAGACCATACTGTCTTCAGGGAGTACTTAAGTGGAGTTGGCTATGCTTCAACTGCTTAGTTGTTCTGCATACAAAAAGGTAGTGCTTTAACATGCTACCCCTGTTTATGACTGTTTAGAGAACATCACGATTGCATCTTTTTAAAAAATTTTCTTTCCCATCCAAATATAATTTCCCAACCTATATCCTCTGAAATTGGTGTCTGTTTTCTGTGCATTCAGAATGCTGAATGCACTTGCACACATAAGCTATGAGAATCAACAACTGACCAGTGAAGCTCATTTCAATGTATTTGTTTCTGAAGTATGGAGATGGTTTTACTAGTCCAGGAAGGCTTAATACAGATTGCAAATCAAACCCCCATCCTGGGCTAGTTTGAGAAAGGGCTGTTATCCACACCAACAACGTGACAGTGAAGCGCCCTTCGTCTGGCGTGCTGCTCAGCCGTGTATTTGTACAGTTCAGCATGAACGTGTGAAACCAATGTGGCAACCATTGCTTCTTCAACGTACCATGCAGGCTCCACCTGTGCAGCCCACCGTTCTCTGGACCAAGAGGCTGGGGTGGCTCTGTCTCTAAGGCAACGGAAAGAGCTCAGCACAAATTCTTGACATCTTTACAAAAGGACCCTCCCCACAGTAACTTCCCGAGTGACCACTCTTACTCCCTGAAGAGGATCGGGAGACGAGAGAGAAGTCTGTTCTTCTTCTTCACGCTGAGATTGATGATGAAATTCATCTTGTAAGGGGAGAAGTGGAGGCAAGTACTTGAACATTCACAGTTTGATGCAAAGCACAGATGAAGTATATTCTGTAGTTGCTTCAGGCAGTTTTGCGCATAGAAAAAAAGAAATGTTTAGAAAATAAAAAGTTTACTTTGTCTTTCTGGGTATAGCCAGAACCAGTCTCTATCCCACCTGGACAAGTGAAAATGAGAATCCAAAATTAATCTGATTTGTGGCAGTAAAGGTCCTTAAGTGCTTTCAACTCCTCAATCAGTGTCTTGTTTTGGTTTTCAAGCACAGCCACTCGATTTTCTAGACATTTCACATACTCCTTTTTCTTCCTGCGACATTCACGTGCTGCCTCTCTGCAAAGCAAAAAAGGCCATTCAAATCCAGAACAATCATTTGCAGACATGGGCTACCTAACTGCTTTCAGGCAGACCTTTACTAGTCTGCCATTTTCAAAATATGGAGGTATTGCTAAGAAATGCAAGTGAGGAAAAACACTGAGTTTGTTCCAACTGCTCCTCACAAATCACACTCACTCAAGATCCACATATCATTCCAACATACAGATCCCAGTAAGACAGCACCAATAACATTATTCTTGTTATTATTATTATTATTATTATTTTGGTGAGCAAAGGATCCTAATCAGTGATAAAATTTTGCTCGCAGAATTCACATGGGAGCCTTTAGGCTGAGTAGAATGCTGCTGCAATAATTTGACTTTATTATCATCTATTATTCTTTTTACAGTCTTTATCTTTTCCCTTTGCTGCAGTCCAACAAGATGATCAACAGGTGTAAAAAAGTGCTGTATCTCGAGCATTCATGTATTTGCTCTTGAGCAATGCTTTCATTTTAATAATGATGTCTGCATCACTGCAATGATACTATTAATGACTCAAATAAAAATAAAAGTCAAAAAATATCACAAGATAAACAGTAGGAACCGTGTACTTCTTTAGTCCCTGTCAGCTATGCCAAAAACAGACCTCAAGATAGTCAAACTTTTAAGTCTTGCTTGTAAAGAGTGAGCTGCCTGTAGGTAACTTGGTAACATACCAAGAACACCAGTGAAAAATACCAGAAGGTATTAATGTGCTGCTGAGCATCCTGAAGGCAGGAACACCAAGGCAGAACTACCCTGCACAGCAATAGAATGGAAGCAACATTCTATTTCTTTGCAAAGTAAGCACAGGGCTAAATGCCACAGGCAGATGGGAACCCAGGCAGAGGGCCCTCCTCCTGCAGTGCCACTTGTCCAAGCAGCACTCTGCAGGCACAGGGAAATAAACACTTACTTGCCCTAAACCTTTAGGTAAAAAGCAGAATAGCTTCAAAAACAAGAGTCTGTGTGCCCCTTCATTGCAAACACTACACAGACTGGTGAAACAGTCACATTTCTGGGAAATGAGAGGACAAATCAGAACCCAGTTCCTCCCCTTATTAGATAAATAGTAGCTGTAAAACCAGAATGCATTCCAGGACCTAACTGATAAGAAGCCTCTAAAGTAATTTCTGAAATTCAGCTCCACAAATGAGAGAGGATGAAGAAACCATAGCCTGTAAGCCCTGAAAGGACTCAGATATCCATTTGTCACTCACAAAAATACAATTTCACATGCCTGCAGTGCTTCAGTAAATCATGTGTAACATTTAGAATTTAAGTAATTTTGGGCTGTTACCAAAAGATTAAGTACTAGGGGATCAGGAAGTGCCTCCCAGTGCAAACTACTAACAAGTCTCCTTGGGTGACAACATTTTCTTTTTGTGATTTTTTTCCCCCTTAGGCTGTGCATATTAAGCCACCTCAAGTCTGTGTGTGCTAGTTGTTCATTATGAACAACCAGAATTTTACTGAATTACAACAGACCTTTAAAAATGCAAAATTTATACAGAAAATTTGCACAATAATATCTATGAATATTTACACTATAATCCTCCAGTAAGTACCACCTTACCATCTGCCTCTGTATCCCTTTTCCCCACTTTGCTATGGAGCTTAGATTTGCAAATATCTATTAACCAGAGAGGCTAAAAGCACCACATGCAACATGATACTGTTGCAAAAGCTGTCAATTTAACTCTAGTGGGGTAATTCCCCATTGTTTTTCTTGGCTTTCACAAACACAAAAGCTTTCTTTTACTGGAATAAGACTGATGACTAAATGAGGGTATTCTGTGATTCTAATTAATTTTTTTTCAAATGCAGAGCCTGAAAGAGTGATATCCACTATTCACTGGTATGAGAAAACTATATAAAAAGGAAGATCGGTGACATTCTGTACAAAAACCTCTAAAAAAAGTGACCTCTGCTGTTCAGCATTATTTACCTCATTAAAGCCCCTTGTATAAGCACTGGGTCTGCTCAAGTAAGTTTCCATTAAGTTCACAGCACAGCAACCTACAGAAAATAAATGAACCTGCACAACATCAGTTTTTTCAGACTGATAGATGAAGTTAACAAGGTTTTCAGGGGGCTTCCCCTGCTTATAAGGGTGGGAAGCACTGGGTTCTCAGTGTCACAGTGTAACACACAGGATCCAATCTGTGGCCCTGGGTAAGAGCTCAAGCTTGGCGTGATGGGCCAGTTCAGGCCGGCCCCTTCCCACTCCCACAGCAACAAACTTCAGGAGCATCCTGCTCAACTTCTCTCTACAGCTCCCTTCCTTTGCTACTTCCACCCACTCCTACCTCTAAGCTTAGCTGCTCCTCCTCACACACACTGGATCCTACAGGATCAAGTCTTTACCTTTCTTTTAGCCCCTCTACTGCCACTACTGGCTGTACAGGACTTCAGTCAAAAGGAATAGCTGCTCATTTAGCCTTTGCCTGAGCCTTTCTGCCCCTGGAGGAGAAAACGCAAAGCAGCTAAAAGAACAAGTGAGACAATCAAGTACTCACAAAGAGCACTCGTGGGCCAGCAGCAAGGCTAAGGGAGAGAATCCAGCAAAGTAAACCACATGAATGTAGCAACTCAAAAAAAAGCAACTCATCTTGGTGTTTGTAAGAATGTACCTGCAGTCATACAAGCATCTCACCAGCTACTTTTCTCCTTACTGCAACAACCAAATTCACACACCTCACAGAATGAGTCTGACACTTTACTCAAGGTTTCACAGTTGCAACACACAGCATTAGCAGATGTGCATTTCTGCTTTGCATCTTTAAATAAAGGCAAATTCTTCGTAAAGCATTTCATAACATGGCTAAGAAAGATCAGCACTCTTAGTGTTTGACACTCTAGGCCTGTGCAGAGCTGACTGGGCAATAAAAGTCATGTGAATGTACGTGCCTGTTCTTCATCAGCCGCACTTCTCTCTTGCGCGCAGCCTCCTCTGCCGGCTGCGTCGGGAGCGCTGGGGAGGACGCCATGACTACTCCTGGTGCGATGGTGCTGGTCGGCGCCGTGCGGATCTGGTAGGTCTGCACGTCTCCTGAGGCAGCTGCAGGGACACGCGGGAACACGGCATCAGCCTGCTGACAGCGCTGTCACACGTGCCGTGGAGAGCACCTACTCATCTCTCTAACCTGTCATCTCCCTAACACTCTGTGACCCAGCCATCTCTCTAAGCGTGCAGCCTGGGCCACAGCTTAGGAGGGACAGCCATCATCTGGCTCATCCCTGCTACCTCAGGCTCCGTTTATTCATGTATGCAAGGTTTTGGGCAGTCCTGCTGAGGAATTCTTCACCTGTGCTTGCTAACTTGATTTGTCTTGCGGTATAGCTGTGCTTCTTTCTCCTGTATTGCATTTCTTTGTACTGCTCTGGTTTTTGGGCAGTTCTAGCATTTCTAGAGAGGGATGGGGTCACTATTTCTAGCTATGCTCCAAATGTCTGTCTGGAAAAGGAGGAATTGCATGTGTAAGTATCTAACATAGAAAAAAAAAAAGGGTAAAAATGTAGCATTTACTCCCACAACAGATGGATAGTGCACTCTATTGCTTCTCTAGAATGAGCAAGGTCTTGGCTTTCTTTTATTTTATTAATTTTAATCTTAGGACTGTGATAGTTTTGCCTGAGCTCATGAAAAACCACACCACCACCTAAAGAAATCATATGTCCTTAAGAACACAAAAAGCCAAAGATAATGCAACAAGAGTACTCTTCTCTGCTATGCATTTTTACTGATACCTGGTAAACTCTTCACTGGATAATTTTCAAATCAACTCCTTTACAGTCACAGAAGCAGGGGTACATTTCTGTTATTTTCAGTAAAAATTTTTGTAATACTCTTCAATTTTTAAAAAACCAAAGTATGTATTTTGATACAATAGGTCCCCACAACTTACTCTAAGCAAAAGTAGCTCTGCCAAGTTGAGGGCTAGACCAAATGATCACTTAAGGCACTCTGCTAAATTGTTCTATGATTCCAAGACGCACAGATTGAGTCACTCACTCAGTGACTAGTTATAAAAGTCACAGTAGGAAGAAATGATGACTTGCAATTGAAAAAGGGGGAAAATTACTAATAAATTAAAGTGTCCCTTTAGAAAGAATCAAACATCCTTCTCACCTATCTTAATGCTTGCTTTGAATTTCCTATTGTTGCACGTATGGGAGAACTCAGAACTCTAAAGTGGTATTCGTTTTTGCAGAACATATTAAAAAATTCTGTGGACAAAATGCAGGAAACACAGCATGGAAAAGCAAAAATAAATATATTAAACCTCAAATATCCACAGTTTTACCAATCTAAAGGGAAAGGCTTCAAAAAAAAAATGACAAATAGCTTTGTCCAGAATTTCAGCAATTTTATGGACTTATCTGTGCCAAAGCTGTTAATTCTGTTTCCTGACACATTTGAAGGAGTCAGGCTGGCAACTTCTATCTGCACAGAGAAAATGTTACACGGAATGACTAGCTGTGAACTTTCTCACCTTGTACAACAACTTGGTTGCTGGGTACAAGTATCTGCTGTCCGTCTGTGGTCTGTGCATATTGTAAAATGGTGGTGCCAGGTTGGGTTGCAGCTGCATTGGTCATGGTCAATGTCTGGAGACCTTGTACTCCATCTGTGCCATTGTTAGACAACTGTATTGCTCCTCCTTGGGTGATGGCAACTGCAGACAAAAAAAATCAACCCAGCATTTTAGACAATCATTCATTCATTAACTTACAGTATTAAACCTAGGTATGGAAGAATACTGAAGCTAAATCCTTTGAACCCTTACACACCCCCAAATAAGACACGTGGCTTCAATGTACATGAAAGAAATCATCCTTTGAAAGGTAAGTTTTCAAATGTTTGTGAGGTCCAAAACCTACAGCCTAAAATACAAATTAGTTTCTCTAATAAAACAGAATCGCATGGAAGAGTTACAATCCACCCCCAGCAAATACTTTTTAATTCGTTAAGATTTTCTTCTTGGTTGGTTTAGGTATTTTTCTCAGTCCTTAGTTTTTCTTCTCATCTGAAATTCCTCTCATCTTCTGTGCTTTATGCCCTTCAATCTCCTCTGCTGCTATGCTATCCATCTTGTGTTTCACTTTCTTCTTGATTTGGCTTTTTTTTCTCCTTGTGATTGTGTCCCCACTTCTCTACAACTTCCTGAGACCCTTCCTAGCTGTTTTATCATTCACAAAGGTACAGGTTGGTTCAGGCAGTCTTAGCTTTGTTGGTTTTTTCCTTTCTTTCCTTCAATCCTGTCATGCAGGTATACTGAGACATTGCCCTTTTTGTGACTCACAGAATTCCACTGTGTTCCTATATACAGACATACCAAAATCTCAAGTGTCTGCACATGCAGTTACTGTACAGTTGTAACAGGAATCAGAATCAACCACATCCATTTCAATAAAATTAAGCAGGGTACAAAGCAAAGGGTTTAAGGAATAAACAAAGATACAAAATTTTAAAGAGATTTTAAGAGACAGATGTAAACAGTAGTAGTTTGTAGTTCTTTGTCCCTTTTGTATGTGTTGTATATGTCTCTTACTGTATGGTTAGTGTGAGACAGGATGTGTCTTATCTTTAAGGCCATATCCTCAATCATTCTTCAAGTCAAAACACTGTATCTATAAAATCTAATAAAGAAAACAGAAACATATACTTATGACATATATTAAGGTTGTCAACGACCTTTATTTTTTCAGGACTTTCTAAAAATTTAATTGCAGATCATAATTTTTTTTTCTAATGATGAGGTTACAGCTTTGTGAACAAGTGTTAATGACCTGCCACAAAAAAAAAAAAAAAAAAAAAAAGAAACTTCTGAATTCCCCCATCTAGTTCCTGAAGTGAAGAAGTTTATAATAGCATTATGGTTAGTTCCTGTTTTGCCTCAGGATGCATTAGCTGAGGCAAGCAGTCCCAGAATGTTAATCGAGCCTTTCCAACACTTACAATAGAAATGTGTTTAAAAGGCCTGGTTAACAGTCAAAATAAAGTAGTATTTTTTCACCTCCTGCTTTGTCCTAGTTGAAACAACAGTTACAGAAATAATAGTTCTTCATCTTCTCATCCCCACTTACTAGCACCACTGAGAAATTCAGACTACATACTGTACTGCCCACTGCTGGTTTGGTAAATGGGAGTTGGCACCGTAACAGTGGCGATGGCAGGTGCTGCTGTTTCCTCTTCAGACTTTTCTTCTTCAATCCTTGGCACTCCTGGGGCGTCTGAGGACAAGTCATTCAAAATTTTTCTGGCAAAGACAGTGTGTTGTAGAGATTTTAATAAAAATTGGGGGAGAAAAATAGTCTGATACACAATGCTGGGGAAATCTGTGAAGTGAAGCAAACCAGCAAGGAAAATATAAGTGGAGAATGAAAACCACACACTATCTTCAAACTCTTATTGGAGAGGATTGTTCAAAATGCCAAGCACCCTTGATGGGCAAGGGAGCCAGCACAGAACAGCTGTGCTTGTCAAAACCCATGATACAGCTATTACAATCTTTCCTTTTTCTTCAGAGCATGTTTCTCTCATCCATTTTTATTTGTTTCCTGCTTTTAGCTATATAAATATTTGGGAAAAAAGTCAGAACCTATCTCCTCACTTACACTGGGGGAACTGCTCCATTTCAAAGACTATAAACACCTCAGCCAGAGAGCTGAGTACCAAAGGAGTTAGCAGGAATGCTTGCAGAGAGCCAGCAGTTCATAATTTAACACCTGCCTGGGAGACATAACCCAGTGTTTGAGAACAGTCTCACAGTTCACAGGTGCCCTGCCTGAGAAAGTTCATGGGTAAAGGAAAGAACAGATTGTTTCATTATTTCCATGAGCTAATTATTCAAAGTCAAAACGTCTAAAACATCACTGCTACAGGTCCCACTGAACATGACTATAGACTGACCACAGCAGTCATTGCAATCTGCATCACTGAGATCAAACACTGTCCTTTCTCAGAGGACTGTTAAGCCCTTTTCACTGCTGGCATATTCTATTATGTCTCAGCAAAGTGCAGTAAATGCCCTTAGGTAAAGGGCAACGTTTTTTGTAATTCTCCTCCTATGTTTTCCAGTGAATTGGCAAAGGAACTCAGTGGGAATAAAGCAAACACAGCTATAGACCCCAAGTTCCAAGACAACGCTATTTTCTTATACAAGCCTCCTAAGGCTGTGGGAGCCAGAACACCTGTATGAAGCTATCTGGGGACAGCAGTCATTCTGCTTAGCAGCTTCACAAACAGAGCTTTGCTGTTGCTGTTTTGACTTTGTGTGCATGCAAGAAACCCCAGCACTAGAAAACACTGTGCAAAGAACCACTTAGACAAATAAAAAATTCCCATCCAAAGAGTTTGCAATCTAGGTGTTAGATCAGAAACTAGTGAATGAAACAGATGAAAAAATATGGAGAGAGCCGGGATGATGAACAAAACCCAAGGAGACAAAAAAAATCACTTTTTAACCTCATGTCATTATGACAAGGTAGGTTAAAGCCTACCTTTGCCATCATAAAAATGGATTTAAGGTAAAGAATAAGGTGGCAGCTTTACAAATACAGGAGCTATGAACTGATGGAATACATAATGTACTTTAGTAGCAGAATCACAGAGGAGTTTTTGTGGAAGAGGTATAGCTTTCAATTCTATGAACATACCTGAACCTATCTTGTTTCTGGGGCCAGTTACAGCAGGTTAAGTAATGCCAGCTGGGAAGTCACTAAAGACAGCAGTGGCCTTTAAGACCTAACCAACACCAGCCCAGAATGTGAGCTGCACACAGAGGTTTTACAGCTAACAAATGTTGCTGTGTCACCATAATCTGGTTTGAAGACAGAGGCTGTGTTGTGGCACCAGTGCACACAAAAGAGTCCACCTCAATGAGAAGTCAGCATGCACAAGCACCTTCTTCTCAGTCTTGCTGCTTGTTCGCTTAGCTCTGTTTTCTCACCATATACAGCCACTCTTCCATATATAGTAAAATCAAGTATCTTGCTGCAGAAGCAGACTGAAGGGAATCTGTGGCAGCCTTGAAGTTAACACTGCTCCTCACAAATAAAAATATTTTCCAGATCTATTATGGCTAGGGGTCTTCAGCAATGATTTTCACTATCTTTGGCAGAACAGCCTTGAAGGCTGCTGGACAAGGCAGACAATAATCTCCCAAGTGCTAAAAAAGTATCATGGTTGAGATATGCTCAGGCCTACAGCCCAGCTTCTATTTCCAAGGCTATTCTCATAAAGAAAAAAGGAGCACTTGGATTTTTTAAAGCAGCAGGAACTCACAGGTCACTTAAAACCTACTGAACCCAGAGCTGCTCCTTAATGCTATTTAGCGTATTTTGAGAATGAAAGTGGGATTTAGTACAGACATTAAAAGCTGTACAAAGGCTTAATTAATAAAGTAATATGACACACCACGTGAAGGAGAACCTCAGGTGGTTTTGCCAGAGGTATTTGCCATGAGGAATAGACACTAGATACCTTTCACTACATTGAACTAATATACTGACTTAAGTTTAAACACAAACTATTTGGCTCAAGCAGAAATTCTCTCTGAGCTATGGAACATCACAGCTTCCTTAAGTCTCATGGGAGAAAGGAATTAAGTTTGATTGCTGCTAGCATTTCAGCAATAATGAAAACCAGTAGAGTTGACTTTTTGCAGACTACAGATTACACAGAAGTCCCTTTTTGCAAAGCTTCAGTGTATTTTGTATATTAAGTATTCATTAAAGCTGTTTCTAAGGCATTTATCACAATGATACTTCAATCTTCTGAAATGTGGCAATAAGCATGTTCTCAGCTCACTTCAGTCTTAAGTGAGTGTAACAGCTGCTTATCTCTTTACATCCTATTCCATGGACATATTCCATATTCCAATTGCAAGACATTATAGAAGAGAGATTTCAGTTAAATGTTAAATCTAAAAATAATAAAAATACAATCCCACTGTTTGTATCTCCATGTGAACACACGCATCCATCAAGAAATGCTTCTGCTTTAACCTTCATACCTGTAGGAGGGTCGTCTGGACAGAATTTCTCTTCGTTTCTGTGAGTCTGTGACACTGTCTACTGATTCCTGTGAATCCTCACTTTCTGCTATAGTGGAGATCTGTAAATAAGAATAGCAATCAAATTTAACAAGCCACTTCCAATGCCTTTATTTTAAGGAAATGTTGACATCCTGTGAAAAACACCACAATGCAAGTATCTATCTAGACAATGAACAGAAAGTTACTGCTTAGTAATAGATCCAGCAAAGAATGACCAGTGATCTACTCATCAGAATGTTCTTTATAATTTAAATACTTCAATAAGAAAACCTAAACATTAATACCATACGGTTTTTGCTTTCCATGATGTTTTGTTCTCATCCATTGCAAGGAAACAAAGATTTTTTTTTAGTAAAATTTAGGGAGAGAATAAGTAAACCAAATTAAGGTAGCAGAAAGGTTTGGAAACAAAGAATGTAATACTGAAAAAATATCAGTTTATAAATAATGAGGTAGATATGTTAAAGAGAGACTGCCTTTTATGGGAGAAATTGACAGGAAAATGTCATACATGAAGATATTTAGAAATAACATAGTGCTGCAATTCTGAATATCTGTGCTAAAAAAGCAAATTGTTTATGCAGGAAAGCTATAATAAAAATAATATTAAAATAATTTAGATAATTTTAAATTTGAAATGTGCATGACAAACTACATAAAAGCTAATTATGCTTATGTGAAAAACAGAGCTCACATCCTGACAATTTATACATGGTAGAGAAGATTCTTAAAGGCTCAAAAATCTTGCTGGCACCCACATCTCACAATTGTCAGATAGAGGGCCTGAATATGTCCAAGGCTGACTGTGAACTAATATCAAAACATGATGCATCTGCATTGAACCAGGCGAATTCCAAGCATGGCTTCGCTGTCAGTCTCTTATTTTCTACCTCCATGGTAACAACTTGTGCACTTATCTCAAAACTGCTCACCTCTGATAGATTAAAACTCTAAACTTTTGACTGCAATGGCTAAGGGTGGTAGAGCTTGTCACAAACTCAGCCCTGAAGCTGAGAAGGAAAAAATAAAGATTATTATCAGAATGGTCTAGTTTTAAATTATGTATACCTTATTCTTAAAAATTATATCCAGTTGAATATCTCTATCAAAAAGTTGTAATACCTACTTTTTGAAATTAAACCTTTTTTGAGCTAATTGTTCTAACAGCAAATGAATAATGTATAGACCTTGTCCTGTGTAGCTGCTGTATACCAAAAAATTTCTGCATTCAGTAACACTGAACTTCCAGTGGATAAAAAGCAAGTTAGAGGTTTTAAAGATTTCAGACTACTTGCCTCCTATCTTGCTTCACAGAAGAGAAAATGCTAAGGCTTCCACACAACACTCAACCAGAACATTTTAAAACCATTTCTGTGTAAGGACTGAGAGGTTTCTTTTAAGAACCAGTAACATACAGAGACCCTTATTGTAAACCAATGCAAATACTTCTTAGGGAGCAAAGACTCTCATTCTAGAATACTGGTCTCATTAATTATTAAAAACTACATTACAAAAAATTTATACTTTTGTTCACTTCAGAATAGTATGAACTCTTACTCAATAAAAATGTATGTAAATACAGTATAGAGAAAAAGTAGAGTAATACTGTAAGGAAAACCATAAAGCTGTTAAACTCACCAAACAAAGGCTAGAGGGAAATGAAACTCAGCAATGCTTGAAAATGAAAACTGGTTAAGCCAGAACAGAAAAGTCAGAGTAGCAAATACTGTACAGATTTGCAGAAACACAAGGCAGAACACAAATACATTGAAACCAGTGCAATGACAGGTCTATTTCAAAGGCCCAATTCACATATTAGGAATTTTTTCAGTCAGTACCTGAACTGTCTGGACCTGTGGAGACTGAATAACTGATGGCTGGGCAGCCTGAATTACTCCATGCACTTGAACCGTCTGCCCATTGGGCAGCTGAACTAAGGTCACCGTGGGTGCAGAAGATGTTGCGTGAGCTGCTGGCATAGATACCTGCAAAGAAGAGACAGCATAAATTAGGTTATTGCAAAATCTCCTTAGTTCAGTATTTGTTTTGGTGAAAGAACTATGTGTCTTCTAGACCCCAGTCAGATGACCCAAATGTTTCAGTGTAATATAAAACCCCCTGAACTGCCTGAGCCCAACACCTGACCTACTTCACAAAATAATCTAATGCAGAATTTCTGGAGGCTCAAGCATAATTTGTAAAATCACTGACAAGAAAAAGAAAAACACAATTGCCTCTATTTTGAGGTAACCTGATACAAACACATCATTACCTTTCACTTACTTCACTTGGATACTGCTCAGACTCGGGTGTACTCCTACAGACACTGCTGAGTCAGAGGCAGAAACATATGGGAGTGGAAGTATTTTTGTTCTCACTCAGAAAAATGCAAAGAATTTGCCAGATGTAAGAACTTAACACTTTTAGGGAATCATACCTTTCACTTTCTACAGATTAAGCCATATGAGTAGCTGGCAAAGTGCATGTAAATGAAGAAAACTGACCATGTGTTCAGACAGAAAAACCCCATGAGTTTGCAGTGGAAATAAGTATTTTGTAGGCAGTCACTGTGATTATTGTGTAACAGGTCAACACAAACTCTAGTTTCAAGAGTTATTTCTATGAGGAAAAATTGCCCATATTTTAAACACAACTGTTTCTCCAGCACAGACCTGCAGGCACAGCAGCCATGCCAACAGGGACACACTGATGACATCAGCATGGCACATTATGGCTCGGGCTTTGGGGACAGCAGTAGCCACACACAGCTGCTCATGCCACACGGGACAGCCTCACCCTGGCAGGCCACAGGAACTACTCTGGGTAGCTGAAGTGCCATGTACCAAGGCTGCTCCATGGCTGGGCCAAAGCCCGGTGCACATCCAGAACTTCCAGCTGCCTGCTGACACGATGTCTGTGTTAGGGGCTGGGGGCTCCTGAAAGGCTGCAGGGTGCCAGCACACCCCGCCCTCAGTGAGTGTCCCTCCCACAGGCCATGGCCCTCAGGGAAGGACTGCAGGCAAGCGTGAGCTGCTCTGGCAGACCTCAGCCAGGTCATGGGTCACTGACTCACCAGCTTTCTTCTAGTCTGGAAAACCTAACAATGCTCCAAGGTTCAAGAGCATTTAAAAAAAATTCGATCCACATAGCTGCAGTGCAAGGAAGGGCTGCACTGCTGTCCTATCTCATCTCAAAGGACTCCTATGTACTGGATGCAGAAGGAAATCCTCTGCTGTCCCTGTGAACACATTAATTCTCAAAAAGCTGCAATAGCTCAGCTCTGAATTTTCATAAACATCCACCACTTACAATGAAATCTCATTCAACAACAAAATTAAAGGGAATTACATGTAGACCTCTCTCATCCACAGCTGTCTCTCTCTAATCCACCAATTTGCATTTGCTTTTACCTTCCTTTTTATCTGCTTTGTCAGGAAAGCAGATGCAGCATTATGTGGTGCTACTTAACTTGCATCTGAGAAAAACTGGGCTGAGATTAACATGAGAGCCCCCTCCTCTGACAAATTATATTCTTTTACCAAGTGACCTTTCTTAATAATGCATGTCTGACTAAACAGTCCTTGGCAATGACAGCAAAGCTGATCAACTGGAGGCTGCTGTGGCTGGATTAAGCCCACAGCAGAGTGTAACTTCCGCACATGTCTCTGACTCATACCTTGTGGAACTGGGACGAGTTTCCTTTTGACTCTGAAAGCTACCCTGAACTCACTAAAAACACAGCAATTAAACTAAGCTTGCAAGAGGAGTGACCTTACAAGAGATAATGGAAGAATTAAATTGATATAATTAGTTATTTAGATTTGGCTAGGCCTCTGAGGGCACTCCCTAATGCCAAACACTGCCACTTCACTTATTAAAAATATCATAGTAACGTAACACTGATGTGAACAACATCAGTTGTTTAGACTGTTTTATCTCCACAAACTCTGTACAGGCTGGGGGAAAAAAAAGGTGCAAATAATATAGTGAATGACAACATGGTGGTTCACGTGGATTTTAACCATTCTTGTAAATTTTTTTTTTACTTGGAAAAAAGTCTCATTCAAGTACTGGGGTAATTATGTCTGAGTAAAGTGCATGCTACCCAATACATACTTGTAAGTTCAGCTCCCTAGAGGTTAGTATGTTAGCACATAAATGTAAAACATTCTTGATTCTCTGGACTAAACCTTAAAGCACATCAAGTGAGCAGCAGTTAACTGGTTTTGCAGGAGAAATAAACTACTTCCACTCAGTTCACACTGAAGTGTTATTCACACCACCTACATCCTCTGCCTAAGTTAGACAGTGAGAAAACTGCCCAAAGAGGCAAGCTGGTGCAGGGCAGCTGGTAGCTTGTAAATTCACACTACAGCTTCACCCAACAAAATCAACCTGTGCATTTAAACAGCTCCAATCCCTACACTATCACTTGAATGGAAATGTACGGACTACGGAGGGCAGGACTTGTTTGGAAGTCTCTGGACTACCAAAAAGTGCAATGACTTTAAAAAGACACTAATCATTTATAGAAACTAAGTGATTTAACACTTGTGCCACTTAAAAGACACTCAATTCCATAAACTATGAAATCAAAAACACCTGTTTGTTTTTTGCAGACTACAATTAGTTTTCAAATTAAATGGTTACAGGAGAGAGCCAAACATATTCTGTAGTCATTTATATAATGGGGTTGCTTCTGCCAACCATCAGTGTATGTGAAAATGAAACCCAGTTCCAAAATCAGAGATGTAGCTGGGATTGTGTTTCTTGTCTCTCCAAAATAATTTGGGGACAACAAATGATCTACTTCTGTCTCTCTAACTTGCCAACAATTCTGTGAAACTCTGGAGACAACAGGATCCCACCTGATAAAATATTTTATTTGCTGCTACATATTTAATCTGTTTTCTTCAGAATTAAACTGACTACTACAGGTAAGTTTTTAACAGAAAACACAATAGCAAGACAATTCAGTCAATATAAAAAAGACAGTAGGTTACACATATTGAAATGAATACCTTTCAGTGGTATGGTTGTGGTAAAGAATGCTAGAAATATTTTTATTTATTACTGTGTTAACATTACACAATTTACACACATACAGCTCTTCAGAACTAACAGAGCCTACTACTCTACTACTTTAAAAATGTGAAGACAAATATTAAAAGAACTATACATCACATGTGTTTCAGAATGGTATCAATAGAATCTTCTCTCAGGCCCGTAAGCAAACATTATCCCTCTTAAAAATATTAACCATAAGTAAAACTATTACACCATATGATTTTTATACCTGGGCTAACGTTGCAATCTGTGGTTGTGCCTGTACTGTCATCTGTTGGGTTTCTGCCTCTGTACCGGCTGCATCTCCACTCTGCTGGTTCTCTGCTCCAGATTCCATGGTCATTTAGTTACCTACAATCACAATATTTGTCGTAAGTCTGGGTTGGTATGCAAGTCCATTACTCTTGGTGAATCTGGCAGTAATCACTGCAGCTGAATTCCCATTACTACATACTGTTTTAATTTGCTTATTAAATGTTGCCAAATTATTAGTATTCAGGCAAATTCTTTTCATGCCAGGTGTTTGCCTCAGGTTGATTTTTCTGCATGTAATGTTTCTGAAAAACAAGTCCAGTCTCCTCCAACAATGAGAACAGGAAAAAATGCATTCTGCTCATCCTAAAAAAACTGAGCAATTGCACTCTGATGACCTAACACCTCTGCAATTTGGAATAAAGACCTGTCCATATGTCAGGAAGGGCACTCCCTCAGTGCCAAGATGACAACATGCCCTGTTACAGCCCTCCCTCTCCCCCCAGCTGCAGTCTGCAGATATCCAACAGCAATTATTCTGTGCTGGGCACTCAGTCATCTTTGCCTGAACTAAATATACAACATCTCCATGCAAGTTCTTTCCATCACCACACTGTGTATGGCTCTATGTCACAGCAACTTCCACCCAGTGATTTTAAAGCCAGTATACAAAATGATGGAAGCCATTTCTACTTGAACCTTACCACAAATGTTTTTATATTTAGAGATATGCATTAGTTTGCCATCATCTAAGTTTTTTATCATATACAGCTCCTAATACACTGGTATTTCTGAACACTAACTGAGCAAACCTAGATCACCAGAACATACAACTCTATAAAAAGAGGTTGCATAACTTCCAAACCCATGCACGTAGGCAGAGTGCAATGTCTGTTAAATTCTGCACCGATCTCAGAAAATCACTTTTCAGCTCTTCTTTAAGTACTGATATGAAAATATTTGATATAAAAAAAGAACTTCAAAATACAAGGAAATTATATAGCAATGCTACTGTATTATACTGAACTCCAAATACCAAATATTAAGAATGGGTATAACCTCCATAGCCACAACACTTATTCTGTGTACCACCCTGTGCTGCCCAATCTATTCTGGCCTCTGGCTACCCCAGGGCAGCACACCTCTCTTCAGAGCTGGTTCAAAACCACCATGCTTTGGGAAGGGGCCTGGAGGCAGAGGATGCTCAGAGCAGAAGAAAGAAGCAGAAATGCCCCTCTCCTTCCCTGGCCCCCTGAGAAAAAGACTTAGAAGCATCAATACAGGTCGTGGTACCATGTCCACTCTCCAGACATTTCATTTTAAACACAAAGTCAAGGAAGCTTTCATTTCAATGCAAACTATACCTCAGTGTTACAGGAAAGAGAATACCTTTTATACCACCTAAAACAGCAGACTCACAATTCAATCCTGAATATGAAATGTCTCACAGTAAGCAATTGACAATCACGAAAGATAAAACAGCTTTTCCCAGTAGTAACTGCATGCTACATCAAAAGAAATAAAGTCAGTGTATATAAATCAAAATCTGTGTATTTACTATTGAAAGTGACGGTTCAAATGAGCTCATGTGTGTCAACACTGAAATGTAAAGTATCAAATATTGAGTTCTTACATCAGTAAAGAAGGAAAATAATTAAATCTGATTTTCCTTGAAAATTAACAATAAAAGAAAAGATATAATTTTTTTTAAAGCAAATTAAACTATTCTAAGCAGTGGAATTTTGTTATGCCTCTCTCTCTAGCCAAGATTTCTGTACTACAAACCAAGTCTTTCCCATGTTGTGTTTCATTTTTCAAAAAGCACACAAGAAAACCCATGCACTATTAGTATTTGCAATATATTTTACCAAACAGCTTTTAAAGACTTAATTACAACAGTTTAGACGGTTTTCTATCCCAACTTTAACACACAAGTCACATTTTAACATTTAGTCCTCCATGCTATATACCCATTTTTAAGTATTCAGTAGTTTGAAAACTACAAACCAGACTCCCATAGATTTCCTTTTCATTTTTATCATTTCCATTACCATTTTACTATTTCTCCAAGGTAAGCAAATTAACAACTTTTTCCCAATTCTGTGCATGTATCATGGTGACTCCAGCCAAGCCTCTCCAAAGAATTTTGAACATAACTTTCCAGCTACAAATGCAACTATACTGCAAAATAATGCTTTTGTTTGCTGATAGAAATCGTGATTCCAGCATGGAGTCAGTGGGGATTAGAAATGGATGAAATGTGCAAGTATCAGGTATTTAGCAATGTTCACAGAGGTAAATGTGTTGCCAAATTCCTGCTGATAATGCAGTGTTTTCCCAGGAAGAATTTCCAATCCTCTCATACACTATTCAGCCAAGGTCCTCTGTCTTTACAAGCTTGGCTTCCATGCTTGCATCATCTTTTGCATAGGTAATCAGCAAAAGGATTAACTGTTTGAGATACTCCCTCTTCTACACCAACATTTCAGAAATCAAATTCTTAATATTAATTGCAAACACCTAAAAGGAACTTCCTCATTTCGTAATGTAAGAACAAAGCAGTGCAGGAAGCTGCTGTGAGATTTACATATTGACACATGCAGTTTAAGTGAGTTTCCAATGACCTGCAGTTTTTTGACAAGCTCTCAGTCTCATGTTATTTACAGGTTCTAAGGACTCTGGTTCCATTTAGCCTGTACATATACATCACAGTATTTGAATTCTAACAGCCTCACTACTACCTTTTAAAGTAAATTGTGGGGAAAAGGAGGAATCAGATTTTTGAGCATCAAGGCATCATATTCCAGAGACACTGGCCACTACATTGTCTAAAGTTTGGGTATGATCAAGATTGCCAAGATGTACAGGACCATGCACACAGAACATAAACACTAAGTTGTGTGTATGGTAAAGCCATGACAGATGAAATTAAGGCTGTCAATTCCTATTCTTGCAATTTACAGTGTAAGAGAAGAAAATACGCTTGGTTTGAAACCTTAACCTTCCAACACATATAAATTAATGCCAATCTGTACATCTCCTTTCTAAGCTTTCATACCCCTAGTCTAGACAAGCTTTGCTGACATGTACCCCAGCATCTTTCTGTTCTTGTGGGTGCCACCTCCTCCTTTTATTCCTCCTGCCCTGTTCACAGTGGCCCACCCTGCTCCCTGGCACTGATTTCCCTGGCAGGCACCACATCAGGACTTCTCAAATGAAGACAGAGATTTGAAAAGTGTCCTAGTGGGGAACAAGTCTCCAGGGCATGGACAGCATATGAGAGCCAAGCGAGCACTCTTCTCATTTTTCCTTGCTTCCAGGCTACTTTCCAACTTGTCAGGAGAGACAACCAAATGCACATACTTGGAGAAAAGATTAGTAACTACAGTATTGAACCAAGTATTCGAAATGAAACTAACTGAAAACCACAGCTATTAACCAGAGTGGGAAAAACAGAGACTGCTTGCCTGAAACATCCTGGGTATGAACTCTGAACACCAGAAAGCTGATGAGACTACCTAGTTAGAGATGGTTTAACTTATGACTTTTGTAGTGCACAGCTTTCTTCATTAGTTCAAAAGTGGCAGCAGTATTATATTTACTAATGCTTTTACCAATAACTTACTTACTAATGATCTCAAATTCTGGAAGTGAAGAGCCAAACAGTGAAACATTCAGCTGAAGATGGGCATTTATTTTAGCTAAATCAAGACTGGGAGAAAGGAGTTCAGCAGAGGATAACTAACTGTCCCAGATGAATTTACTCCATGACCACAGAAGACAGATGTTACTAAAAACAAACCATTGCAGAATGCAACTGAACTACAAGCACTGCAGAAAAATCCAAATAAACCAGTCTCCTTAGTTGCATAAAGCTGGAAGGGGCACTTAGCTAAGGAGTATTGCAGAGAGATCGCTTCAGATTTCTCCTTGATGTGCAATTATGACAAGAAAAGCTAAAGAGTTAGACTGCAACAATAATAAGAAACAAGATCATCTTTAACTACTATATTTGTGTAGCTGGACCCTACACATCACCTGGATTACAGTGCAAAGACTGAAAGCCTGTATTACAAATGGGTTCTGTGGAATTTGGGTATTCAGAGAAAGCAAGTATTTAGGGCAATGAAAACCTGTTTTATGAAGAAACTAGATGGATTTTTATTATTTAGCCCTGAAAGGAGAAAAATGCTTCAAAATAATCTAGAAAATAAATTATTAACAGGGTAAGTATACTAGAAACATGCACTGTCTGATTATAAAACCAGCAAAGTTTAAAGATGTCAAATTTTAAAGTATAAAAATGAAAAATAAAAGAATCTATTAAAAATTATGAAAATTGATACTTCATGTACTGCATAAATGGAGCAATGATGCTACTGATGATAAGAAATTTATTAGGACTTAAACAAGGGTTAGACAGGCACTTGGATAAAAAGACTATCCAAGAATATGTTGAATTAGTACAGTTTTTTCATGCCAAAACAAGTGCTGAACCAAAAGGAAGATAAAAACCTAATGAGTCGGGATTTAAACTGATTTCTAATCTTTAAAAATTTAAAAAAATGCTTTTATGAGTGGGGAAGATTATAACCCATGTAATTTTTGGAGGTTCCAGTAGTCTTTTGAGGTACCTGCTGATCTTCGCTATCTTGAAGCCAGGATGCTGAACAGGGTGCTACAGATAATGCTAATTCCTGTAATCCCTGTTAATTAAAGTGACCATCAATGCTGTGCATTCAGAGTACAGGCTGTTAGTTACCTCCCCTCCCACCTGCCTAGAGTCAGGATAAAATATAATTGTCTTCCAACAGCTCTCATCTCATCTTCTTCACTCTTTAGTATCCTCCCCTTGGTATGTCTGTGGTCTGTCTGCTCTATTTTGCTTCCCTACATCTTTTTCTATCTCCTGTCTGATTACCTCCATGAATTTTAGCATGTCTCCTACAGACTAGGCTCTGCTCCTTGGTTTCCCCTCGCTCACACAAGCCATGGAGCTCTCCTGCTCTGCAGACAGGCTGCTTTTCGTCTCCCAAGGCAGACTGGAGAAAAGAAAGGTGGAGATCCTTTCCCAAACACCATCAATCCAAGAACCAAACCACACTGTGGCTGTTAGAGCAGATAAAACTTCCCATCCACTTTCATAAGCAAAAGTCCTTAATACCCCAAAGCTTTCTATGTTTTTCAGCTGGACAGCTGGCACAGTAAAACACGGCAACTCTCCCCACAAGCCTTTCTTTTCTCTCTTTATTAGCACTGTGGTGGCAATTCACTGCCAGAAGTTCAAGCTTACACTGACAGTTACTGCTCAGATGACATTACTGCACCTCCAGGAAACACGGTTCGCTTTATGCTTCAGAGGTTCTGTCACACCTGCTCCCCAGCAAGCACAGCTTCACTGAGGGACACGCTGTGAGGAATCCTCCTCTGACTTCTACATGTATTTTATTGAAGTATACACACAGATTTTGAAGAAAAACAAGTCTCCAGAAACAGCGCAGAGCACAGACCCAACAGACTCATGCCCATTCTGAGCCTGACTCGTACCACGCCCAGTCATCTGCTCACCCAACACCTTCAGAGGTCACTCTAGTGCCATGAGGCTCCTGATCCAGGGCAATATCCAGTCACCCAGCTGCTCATGGCACTGAAGGACCAGAGCAGCTGAGGGAAGGGAAATTGAGGCAATGCCTGTTTCTCAAGCCCTGTATTCACAGCCGGTGTGCCAGTACAATTGTTCAGGAAGCAAGCACAGCTCGAGTACCAAAGTTCAGGAATTTGACACATTCTGTATTTAATGCATGTGGGTTTATAAAGCCACAGATCCACCATGAAAGCACTGAGAAGACCATCAAACACCACTCTTGGTACACAATTGTTTCCACGGTTCCAGCATAAGCATGGAGAACACTGACCTGCAATCTGTAAACATTTCCACTGTCACCTTGCAGAGTGGCAGCCCTTTTAGCCACAGCTCAACAGCCACTTAATGAACTCCATTCAGCGGCTGCCAGACTGAAAATGTTCAGAGAAAAATAATTTTATTTACAGCTAATACCTGGGACTTCAAATAACCAGTAATAAATGCTTAACAGGACAAGATGGGCCCATAATTATCTCTCTTTGTCACTAACGACTATAGTGGGTTGGCACAAGAATTGCAATTTATACCACAGCGTCTTTGTCATCCAACGCTGGCACTACCACTGCTCCTGGGTATTTGCTCCTTGTGTCCTCTCCCTTGGGTGACCAGTCTGTGTGTCACACTGTGAACACAACCTACGTTTACTGCTTCATGTGAAATCCACCTTTTACCACTCCACAGAATGGGTTCTCCACAAAGCCATTTGATGATCACACCAACTTCTGCATCAGGGAAGCCCAGAGCCTGGGAAAACAAAGTGGAAGTGGGAATAAAAGAATGGCTGCAACAAGCAACACCACTAAAAATGCCGAAAATGAAGAAGAGTCTTCAGATTGTGTTCTGCAAATAATCTGTAATAAAATAATCTGCCAGGCAAACTGAAGAATAAAAAGCTGGAAAAATTCTTCTTGCCACTGAAGTATTTAATCTTGAATATACAAGAAAAATTTAATCTCACTGTAAAAATATCTCACACAAAGCAGAATCACTCCATCAACAGAATGTAATATCTGTAGTCCTACCCTCTGTCTCCATCTGTGTGATACTCAGAGCAGTGTCTAAAAACTCTGCTGACTGATACAGCCTGTAACAGCCACTGCAAGAGATGTGAACAAGGTAGTATTTTCATACAGGACACAGAAGAAATACAACCAGGACCCTTGATTAAAATTAACCAACTTTTCTGGCTTGTGACTTTTTAAAAAAAAACTTCTGTTACACTTCTAAAGTCAGTGAAAATTTCTCACACCAGATTTAAATATGTGAGTGATGAAAGTATTGGAAATTATTTGTGTTGCATATTCAACCTCTGTTTTACTAGAGAAAATGCCATGGCAGATTTTAAAACAAGGGCAGAAGACCAAAAATGTAATCTCACAGCTACAGTGGTGAGCACCCAAACCAGAAGTCTCCTCTAGGTTTTGTTCTATGTTGGCATAGCTCAAGCAAGCTGACATTTACCAGGCAGAAGGTGAATCAGTAGGCACAGGTAAGGTGTATGAGTGAAAGTTGCTTGAACACTCTTCACTGCTGTATCCTCCTGATTTGATTCCATACTCCTGGCATTGTACTAGTATCTAGTGTTTCTGCCTTCAAGCTTTTTAAAAGGAAAAAAGGCTTTAACAGCTATTAAGTGTTATTAGTTTCTTGTACCACAAATTGCACTAATAAATACAAAAGCATCCAGCAAGTATTTGGTACACACAGTTTAATCCAAATGTAACCTATATTGCCTTTTTTTGTTCAATATAAATAAATAAATATACCCCCCACCCCTTTTTACTAACCTTGTCCAATAGTTGGGATAGGTCTTATGTGAATATATGAGCAGAGCCCAGTGGAAGCAGCCAAGGGGAGACAGCAGAGCAAGCATTTCCCAAGGCATTAACAGTGAAAAGCAAACAAATTACTCTCCACTGTCTTATTCCCACCCCCTTCCAAAATGCCCCCAAAATACTGCCAGACTTCACTTAGACAAAACAAAATGTCAAAACAAATCCCAGGAAGGTTACGAAGTCATTAGGTAACTATCATTATTATTGAAAACATAATCCATAAATATGTTCTATTTATAAATGCTCCTATTGAAGGCACTTAGGGTATTAAAAGACTAATTCACATGCTTTAAGTCTGTAGTCCTCAACATGCAGAACAGAATTGTGGTAACTCTTTCTAAACACCTTTATTAGTGCAGTAAAAACAACCAAAACCCACCAGAAGAGATCTGCAAACTGAATTTTAGAGAAGCAAGACATTTTTAAGAATGTTCTGGCCAACATAACCAATCTATTTGCAGAGACTTCTGAGAACTCTGCCCATTTTGTTGTTCTTAACACATTCATTACCAGTATCATACTTATGCATTTCAGTTACTTACTAACTGACTGTACTTTACTACAGCTTACCATCTGTCCTCTGACATTATTTTTAGGACATAAAACTCACGTAATTTTCAATCTATGCAGATTTCTTGAAATTCTTACCAACTGTAAAAGCTTTCCTTTCTCAAAAATGAAACCACATGAAATTGCCAAAATACATGCCTCTTTTCTCCCTGGGACTGCTGAAAGTATTGTGGCTCACCTCATCACATGCAGCTGCTGGTTTTTTAATAAAATCCATCACAACACTGTAGCTGAACAGTATCATTTGTAGGCAGGCACCTTTAATGCAATATAAAATATAGGCACGAAATGATTTTTTTATCATGCTGTTAGGGAGCTAATGCTCCTGCTGAATACACCACAACTCCAGGAACAGGCTCTTTGCAATTGGTACAGGCCCAGCAAGTCAATAATCAGCACAGCCACTTGTGACGAGCTTTAATTTCTGGCCTTAATCAAGTTCTCATTTTACTTTTGACTGAAACAGCTGTGGGTAGAGAAGTGAGGAATCCATGATTCCATGGGATTTGAAGCTGACCTCAGCCCAGATGGGGGCAGTTACCTGAAGACAGCCACTTCTCATATTTGCTCTTCTCACACAGTGACAGCACATCAGTCTGATGGCAATGTTAAAAGGATGACATGATTACATCTGTACTATGACAAGTGAGGGAGTTCTGCTCAGCCCAGGGTGAAAGCTTGCTGGATGGAAACAGCACCCGTCTAAGAGCCTATTAATACAGCCTGACCCCAGGCAACAGGAGTACAGAGATGGGTACAGTGAACTAACACCTTTTCTGCTAAGGAGGCCCTGTGCCTGAGCTGGTACACCCTGCTCTCACCACGGGCTCTTAGCTTGGGCTCAGCGCCACACCGGAGCAGCCCTATGAGCCCTCATAAGGAGGCAGGCTGTACCTGGAGTGAGCAATTCAGAAACAGCTCTCTCCTACCACCCAGATATCTAGATATGCCAAATAAATAATTTACCCTGCTGTACTGGTCAAGCAGCAGAACATTTTGAGCCATTTCCTTTCACATCAAACACTGGCATGTGAAGGTGTTCCAGCAGAAGAGTAAGGCAGCCCAGAGTGACAGAAAGGAGAGCTAATTCTGCAAGTGGTCAGACACCATCTCCTTTCCCACTGACAGGGAGAAAAGAGGACTGTCACTACAATAATTAAAGGAGTATTCAGAGCAGAAAATGATGCCAAGTTAGAAAGGATAAGATCCATCTAAAAGAAGGTGCATGTGTTTCTTTTTTCCACTGGGTAGAGCTGTCAGAACAGAGATTCCCACCTGACCTGCCAGAGTCATTCAGATGACTTTGCTCTCCTCCATATGCATTTCTATGTTTTATGGTCTTTTACTGCCTCACCATTCATTCTGGCAGAATAAGAACCACCTAAATGCTGCATGACATATTTTGACAACCTTCTGACATGTTGTAAGGATCTCTGTCCACTTGCCAAGCAACCTTTAAACATTCCAGGTCTGGAGCATCAGCTGGAAGAACTGTTGCAATTCCAAGTCTGGGGCAGCCTGAAACTCTGTAGGGAGAGCCTCTACACATTTTTATTAAATAAAGGGTTATCTCTGAGGTGAAGGAACTACTAAAACTTGCTCTCAGCAAACAACTAAGGAGCAATGACTGACTGCTCAGCAGAGTCACTCTCCTAAAGTGAAGAAGAACTAAGACGTTGTTAGGACAAGGGAATTTAATATATAACTGCCTCCTGCACAGGCTACACTCTATAGATGTGCTAGGGAAATCCACAGGCTCAGTCACTGGGTCTGTGACAAACGCTTCTGTGAGCAAAGCTAAAGCTACTTTGAAACCATACAAATCACCCAGCTCTCTTTTGGTGTTCAGAGCAGATCACCAACAACTTACAGAAAGATACAAATAAAAACCAGAGCATTACACAGGCCTACACCGGTGGTTAACCTGAGTGCTCCAAGCCCAAGGGCCAAAATTACAACATGTAGTAATTTCTGACCTGTAGCAGAAAAAGGAATCACATCCATATAGGTGTTTCTTTAATTCTATTAATTTAAATTACATACCAGGTATGATTTAATGGAATAATGTGATAAAGCCAGAGAACCATATAAACATGTTTATTATTACCTGAAATTCTTCTATTCCAAAGGAATGTTTTCAGAGTCTCTGTTCATTTTACAGTGTAAAAATATTAATAGACACAGGTAGTTTATCAGAATAGAGTACTGTAAGACTGGACCGAAGGCTCTTAGAGATTACACTGATTAAATATGACACTCTAAAGTAATATGAATGTAAATTTATATTCTGAAACTCAAATCTTCTGGGAAGTCCCAGATATTCAGGGGACTTTCACATGAATAAAGTAAATGCTTTAAAGTTTTTTGTATGGTCTCAAATGTTAAATTAGAGACCTGAATTTTATCATCCATTTGCAATAATATAACAATAACAACAACAATAAGCCTGAGGTTTAAATAGCACAGGTCACCTCAGCAAAATACTGTACACTGAAAAGGGTCAGATACTGAAATCCCAAAATGACACATATCACACTCCCTTTGACATCATTCTTCTGTTGCAGAGAACGATCAAATCAGCTAGGGAACTTAGGGCAAGCATGGAGTTTCAGATATTTATAAGCTGCACAGTTAAACTTGACATAAGAATTTTAGGTATAATTTGTGTCTTTTGAGATTTTGTCTGTTGGTGAGAAGGGACAGCTCCATGGCTAATGTTTCTAACCCACTTCTGAATGTGAGTGGCTAAAGCATCAATTCATAAAAAATGTCACTTGAGATATTTATGCTGCAAGCTTGACAGACATGAACTATTTAAACAACCAGTACTCATTCTGATTGATGCTTGGAACATATGTGGTACTTCTAGAGTTCAACCCATAGTACAAAAGCATGAAGTTACAGAACTTGGTAAATATTGGAAAGTCTTGTTTAAAAAAAAAAAAACAGAACACTTCTAATGAGTTCAGAAAGAAAACACAACAAAATGGATGTTTCAGACCAATGCTTTAACTGTTTTATTAATAAGTATCTTTAGAATTGGTCAACAGAAAGTAAGACTGAGTTATTCACACAAAGCTGATAATTACCAAATATCAAGTCAAATCTCTGAAAAAAAATTTTAAAACCCCGTATATTTAAAAGCAAAACAGTTGTTTTATTATTATTATTAAATAGCTTGTTTTAATTTTAACAGCAGTATAGAATATTTCTTTCTTTAATGCCCTCCAGGAAGTGAAAACCTTTGAATTCTTTGAGGTTGGAGTGCTAGAGTAAAGTATACCCAAGTATGCACAAGAAAACCAGCACTTCCTTACAAACCTTGCCCTTGTCAATTTCTGAATGCATCCTAATCACATAATTAATTGCAACATTAAAACCAAAAGATCTAGTTATTAGACTTGGAAATACTTTTAAATCCTAAAATTGCTCTGGCTTTACTAGTTTTACTGAAAACATAGTTGCTTGGTCAATTAGCACTAGTCTTGAAGCATCATCAAACTATGTTGCTAATTGCACCAAAATAAAATCTATGACGCAGTCTCTCTCTAAAAACCAACAGAAATGCAACCGTGATCAAACTCTGTAGTAAAATAATACTGACTAACGTTATCAACCAAGTGGATTCTAGTTTATTTTTCATGTATTTTAAAAATTTGCCTGGGCAGTGCAGAAGAGCCTTTTAAAGGAGAAAGATCACTCATATGCCTGCCAGGCAGATCTACTCTGCAAGAGCATCATCTCCAAAGAAAGAATAATGTTTCTCAAATACTTTACTGGAGTTTAAGACCTCCATTACCTGTGGGCAACATGACTGTCCCCATAGAACAGGGGTGTGATTTGCTGGTAATGCTGAAGATCTTCAATGACCTGGAGTAAGCAAGAGGAGCTACTGATGAACCAGAAAGGGCAAGAGAAAGAAACAGAATCCATGCTTCAAATCAATGTGTTGCACACAAAAGAAAATCTCCATTTTGCTTTCTGCAACTACAGTTTTGCAGGCATTTCTGCTGGTAGCACTGCCAGCTCAGATTCTGGTTTCCTCTAAATTCTTCCTTATTTACACCTTTACACTTGTCTGTGAAGCTGTCTAGTAAATGGGACCGGGCAACCAAACTGCACTACAGACAAAGAGACACAACTAATTCCTAGCCTGAAGCAGTTCTCTGATCCAGTTCACAGGCAGTAGGACTGTGAACAGAAGCAGGAACAGGGAAAGTGGAGCCAAAGCTACCCTACTGCAGCCAGCCCTGTCAATGAAAGCAAAGTAAATCAAATCATGGGTATAGGTGTCACAAGATTGTGGGAAGCCAACAAAAATGCTGAAAAAAACCACCTCTGTTCTGTAATTTGATTACTGTTGTGATGACTCTGGTTAAGAGTGGGAGGCTGGAAACAGGATGAGTATCTTTTATATAATCAACATTAGCTTTCTGAGGATTGGGCAGAGATGTATTTTTCAAACTGCCACGTTGCTGACAAAGCAGCTACTTGCAGCAGGTAACATCCTTCTTCCTCACCCCAGTCTAGGGTAATGTGCACTGGTTACACATCCACATTAACTTTACACTACAACTTCCAGGCCAGTAGTTTCAGCCACCATTAATTATTTTACAATTTGGAAGACAAGCCAAGGCATTTCTTAGTTTGTAGCAACAGTGACACTACAGCGAGCTCACTGCCCAGGTGCCTTGGGCCCACTGAGAGGATGTGCTGGACCTGGACCCCTGCTGGAGCTTTGTATTTCAACTTGGGCTTCATTAAAGATACGTTATACATAATTCTCCCCTGCTGACTGGGCTTCCCATAATGAAACGGACCTAAGAGGTACACTGACCTCTGGAGAAGACTGAAATCTGCCTCTGATAAGGAGCAGTTAATTCAGTCACACAGGTATCACCAAGCTTTTAAAACAAGGAAACTTTCCTCATTTGGTTCTCTTTGTTGTTGTTTATTTTTCGACTTACTGTGTTTTTAGCTTTCCTAGCTGCAAAGACAAACTCATGTGGCTCTGATCACTATGGACAGAGTCCAACTCTTCCTTCTTTCGCTCCAAGTCATGGATATGCTGCCATTCCCCAAGATGGGTCTGCTGCCACAGCTCTCTGCTGCTGAAGGGAGAAAGTTGTGTCCCCCTCCTTCCTTCCCCTTCCACCACTGCAAATCTGCACTGCAAAGCTGCACTGCTACCAGCACAAACAAATCTCAATCACCAACCAATTCAGCTCACTCATGCAGGAGAAAATTATCTACTAAAAAAGCACAGTTCTCTCCTGAGTTAGTGATTTGAACTGGGTTATTACATTTTGTATACAATCAACACTACAGACAATGTAAAGAGATGGTCCAACACCACACAGCCAGGAGCAGGAGGGAGAGTGCAAGACTGTCTCCTGAGAGCCACATACAGTTGTATCAGTTCAGACAAAACCACAGCAACAGATTACTTTTGCTGGTTATACTGTGGCATTACTATACAGTACCCTTTCTCACACCTTCCCTCCCTTTTATCTCCCATAATTTTCCTATCAGTACAAAACAAAAATTTGGATGAGTTTCACAAAGAGAGCAGGGGCCCTACATCTACAGTAATGCCCTAGGTGGGTTTTTTTTCCAAGAGAAAGAAAGCTCTCTACAATCCAGAAAGGTGTAAATTTACAAATCCTGCTCAAATTGTCTGCTACTTGGAGCAACGAACAGGCACGAGTGGATTTTGAGGCCAGGCCAGCTACACACAGCCAGATGCTGTGTCATCAGGAAAATAAAGGCAAGAAAATAATGCTTCCCATCCATTATTTAATGGGGTATAAAAGATGATGAGAGGGATTTTACAGATGAGAAGAGATTTTGACATTGAAGCCCAAGGAAAAGTGCAAGGGGAAGTAAAATCCAATTGATACTGGAACAGCATAGAGAATGGGAGATTTAGGGTAGCACCTATAAGAAAAGTGCATGTAATATTGGACCCAAAATATCACAGGAGGTTGCAGAGTTTCTGAAGAGATGATTAAAATATTGCAGCAAAGAGCTGCTGTGAACAGCAACAGGTGAACTGAATATGTGAAGAATAAAAAAGAAGGAAGTGCACAGAGAACTTGCTAAAAACACACAAAAGGTGTTTCAGACATCTAAAAAAGCAGCACAACAAATTAGTTTAACACATGATATTTAAGTTTGGGAACAGCTGTTGCTCCTGTTCATTTGCTCATGGTTAGCACATGTAAGAACTTAGACTTAGTTGAATGATCCAGCTCTGTGGCAAGAAGAAGGCCAGCAGGATCTGTGTCATCCAGCTTAGTTAGAAACACAGCGATAATTTAAAAATTTTTACCTAGGCTGCATTTTCCATTTAGCAGCAGAGCTGATTGAACTGCCCTTATCTCTCTGCTCATTCCAGCCCCATCCCTTCCCCTGATTATGCTGGTACAGCTGCTGTGCAGCCATGCAGCAATCAGGGGAGGGAATGATCCAGGTGAAAATGAACGAGGTTCCACACCTCTCAAACAGCTGAACCATTTCCCCATGCAGAAGCCCAAGCATTTTTGTGAGTGCAATGGAAAAGACATGGAAGATGCTTTGGCCAGTATTACTACCAGAAAATGCTATAAGGAACTATGGTTTCAGTTCATCAGCCAGTAGGTAAGCTTAAAGAATTCCTGGATTTCTTAGGCTACTTGCTCTTTTCTAAGTTTAGAAATCTATTGAAGTAGTTTCTGCCTAAAGAAGAAAATACAACCCAGCTTTAGTTCTGCCATGTTCAGGGAAAAGGAGTTTTCCTGATATCCTCATTGACTAAACAGACTATCACTGAACACTTAGATCAGAGAATTTTACAAATCACTTTAACTCTCCCCTCCAAAAAGTGTGAAAGCATCAAGGATAGAGATTTTTATTTCAGTTTCCTGCACTAAAGTAGCTTCAAAATAGTTCACTGTAAGGCTTCCTGCAACTGTGTCTCAAGTAACCAGTGTAGTCTCCTGTCAGAGAACAACTGAAAAGTAACAAAATCCAGAACAGCAACTGGCAGGGCTCTCCTATCTTCAGAACTATTTTTTTCCATCTTTCACCTAATGGTCTTTTTTTTACAAAGTATCAACTCTTACAATATTCTTAGAAAAAAAATAGGAATTCTTATCTTAGGATAATATCCTGTACCTCTCTGCACTCTACTCAAAAATCACTGCAAGTAACTAACAAGTATCAGTGCTGCTTTAAACTTGTGTGTATGTACATGTTGGGTAAACCATACACATGCATCCAAGCAGGAACACGCTTCCTCCAAATTCTTTATCCTCTCACCTTAAAGTGGCTCTTCCAACACTGAGTTTTCTGTTCTTTCCACCTGACACATAACACCATAAATCCAGCACTGCCAGACAAAACAGCAGCAAAGAATCCTTGTCTGGTTTTGAGTGCTCTTTTTACCTGAAAGGCCAACTAGAGCCTGGCATACTTTCACCTCCTGTGCAGCTGACAAGGCTGTTTTAGAGATATGGCAAGCTGGAAGGTGCTGTATTCGTTGTCACTCACCTTTTTTAATTGCAGTACAATCAAGATCTAAAAGCTTTGAAGAACAAAATATGTACAGCCTGCATCCTGGGAGATGTACATAGATCATTAATGGCAGGCTGCTCATAATCACTATGAAATATGACCTCACAGACTGCAGATGAGGCAACACAATTTTTGATTCAGTTAAAAAAAATCACTGCCTTGTCATGAACTTCAGCTGTATGCAGGTAGGTACCAGAGAGCTGAAAGGAAATTGGGTAGGGTTGTTTCTGTAGATGAGGATTGCTGTCACATCCCATGAAACTAACTTTAGTTAGATTAGTGGCAGAAAGCTAGCACGGCCTTCTCACTGTACAAAAGCCTTGAGAAGTGTGGCATGAGCGACTGATCTCCACTTGCTTGCAGAGATCCAAAAATAGAGGTGAAGTGTGAATATCCCATTTGTTTCAAAACGGTGCCAACAGAAATTCCCAGTTGGGGCCTTGTCTCCTATCAAAATATGCACCTACAGAGCTGTAGCTGCACTTAGGCAAGAAGAGGCTGCTTCTTGCTGCAGCAGAACAGCAACTCTGCAGAGTAAGATCTACAGAAGATTTTGTATAGCAATAGCTGTGCTGGTACAGGTTTCCAAGAAACAGACAGATTGATGACTTGACAGTCCAAATGAGATGTTTCCAAATTTACTGTATCAGCAAATCCCTCTCCCCCTTTTGCACCTTTGGGGTGTTTTTTTGTGTTGGATTTTTTTTATTTGTTTGACTGGTTCTTTACTTTTTTTTACCCAGAGTAGTAGACACACGTATCACCAAACCTATGAGAAAAAAAAAATTAGATGCAGACCGTTCAGTGCAGATCCAAACACCATATTGAGAGTACCAATCTGAATACTGGTGTTCTCTCAATTAAACGAAAGCATTAAAAATGATTACACTGTTCTTTAGTACATGCAACAATTTCCTTTTCGGTCACCCGTAAGTGATGCTTAGCAAATACACAACCACCTCTCTGTTCCCTTTTCTCTCTGACCTGTGAAGGGATAAAGCTGGTGAGGAAATGCAGAGATCTGTGTTTGAAAACCTGGATCTGAGAGTCTTCCACTCTATTATGAAATAGAATGAAATGAAATGTTTTTCTAAAACTACAAAAAAAACAAGCAAGGATTTTCTGTCCCATTTTTGTATTTACAATGTAGTGAGTATTCCATCAAACCAAGAATGAATGAAATACACCAACAATTACACTCTCTTTAATCACTATCAACAGCTACATTGCTTACTGAAGTCCTCAGATGTCTGTTAATCACTTGAAAGTTTAGAAACCCTCTTCTCATGTTGGTATTATACAGTGAAGTGATGTAGAGCATCTTTGGCCTTCATTTCAAAAGAAGTGACAGAAAACAGAAATTCCCATACAAGGAAGTATACATGTGAATTACAAATATCCATTTTGAACAAAACCTATTTCAGTGACTTGGTATTTTACTGTATAAATCCACATTTGTTGATACAAGGAAGAATGGATACAAGTAGAGTCTCAAAATTCCTATATTCTAAAATCGTGTTTAGCGGTGGTCAGCATGGGACTAAACAGATACATGACATTTCTGAGAAGTCTCTAGTGCTTTATTTAAGAAATAGGAAACATGTTTCTAACCTGAGGGAGAAAAAAAAAAAAAAAAAAAAAAACACAGGTGTTAAGCCAGAAGCAGACCGTGAGCTGGAATTCCAATATTTAATAGAAAGAAATAAAACTTTTGAAAATGTTTCATGAAAAAAAAAAAACACATAACCATTTAGAACTTTTTATCCTTGTATACATTTAGGAGGTGTGACAATCTTTGCTTAAAAAGTTTTTAAAGTCTGCCACGTTGTTTTTGCTTACTACTGTAACACAAAACTGCAGATATCGAGGATTTGAAGGTAGAACAAAGTCAAAACACTGTCTTCGATTCTAGGCAAGAAAAGAGGAAAAAAAGCCCCCCAGCTGCAGTAAGGCAAGGCTGGTGTAAGGTGGAAAAAGGCATTTGAACTGACATTTGCTATTAAAGCTGGGATAGAGGTCAAATCCTGTTCACTGTGCAGTACCCAAGTCTGTGGAAAAAAGCAAATCCCAAACCGAGATTTACCAGCCGCAGCGTGGCTCAAGTTCACTTTGGGTTAAAAATACTACCAGGGGAGAAGCAGCGCGGCAAGAGGGAACCGTATCCCTGTTACGTGACCTGCGCGCCGGGCTCGGGCTGTGCCCGCGGGTCCCGCCCGGAGCGCGGTGTTGGGTGACCGGCACCTCTGCCCGGCGCGGCCTCCCGGAGACGGAGGAACAGCGAACCGCCAGACCAAGCGCTGCCCCGGCTTCCGAGCACAGATTTTATTAAAAGCTTCTCGTTACAGAGCCGGGGAGCGCCCCACGCACTCGTGTCCATCACGGCGGGAGTCTGTTTGTTTATCCGTACAGCGCGCTCGGGGCGCCGGGGAAGCGGAACTCCGGCGGGCGCGGGGGGCCGCGGCGGCCCCGCGGGAAGGTCCCCGGAGGCCGGCGGGGCCGGGGGCGGCAGCGGGGGAGCGAGAGCCGGAGCGCACACGGCGGGGAGGGGGCGCGGGCGGGAGCGCGGCCGCCCCACGCCGCCGCTCCCCCTCGTCGTCGTCCTCCGCCGCCTCCTCCGGGGGCCGGGGGGCGCGGTGCCCCTTCCCCGCCGCGCTGAGCGCCGCCGCTGGCTGCCGACAGAGCCGCCGCCCGGCCGTGGCGGCCGCCGCCGGGCCGGCTCCCATCCGCCATTATCCTTTGTTCGCGGCGCGGCGGCGGCGGGGATGTTGCAGGGCTCGGCTCCATCTTTAAGGCGGGCGCCCCTCCCGCGGGCGGTGCGCGGCCGGGCCCCCGCGTCCTGCCGCCCGGCGGCTCCCCTGGTCCCCGCCGGGCTCCATTTCCTTCCCTCCCCCCCGCCCCTGTTTGCTGGGCGCCGTCCTCCTCTTACCGGTTACCAGGCTGCTCCGTCACTGCTTTCGTTCGCGCCTGGGATCTCGCCGCAGTTTTATTCTCTCCCCCACGTAACACACCGCGTCAAACTACACCTCCGCCGCGTCACTCACACACACAGGCGCTCCCAGCCCGGCGACAGGCAGGCAGCGGCCGACTGAGGAGCGCCAGCCAGGGAGCAAGCGCCGAGCGCGCCCGGCCCCGCACGGAAACCGCCGAGCGCTCACGGAAAGCGCCGAGCGCCCGCCAGGCGGCGGGAACGGCCGAGCGCGCCGCCGGCCCCCGCGGAAAGAGCCGAGCGGCCGCGGAAACGAACGAAGCGCCCCGGAGGGGGAGGCGGAAAGAGCCGAGCGGGCGGCGGGAAGGCGCGAGCGGCGCTTCCGCCCCGGGGCGGCCCGCGCGGGAAGCACCGAGCGGGGCTGCAGGGGGGAGGGGGAGCGCGCGCTCGCCCCCCCGCCCCGCCGTGCGCGCGGCCGAGGCGGCCGGAAACTCGCGAGCGCTCACGGAAGCGGCTGAGGGGCGGCGGAGGCCTCCGTTTCACCGCGGAGTCACCGAATCCATTAGGTTGGAAAGGACTGTGAGATAGATCGAGTCTCACCTGTGACTGAACCCCACCGTGCCAACTAGATCACAGCGCTAAATGTTTACGTTCCTTAAACACCACCGGGAACGGTGACTCCACCACCTCCCTGGGCAGCCCATTCCAGTGTCTAATCACTCTCTATGAAGATCTCAGTCATGTCCAACCTAAACCTCCTCAGGCTCAGCTTAAGTCTGTGTCCTCTTGTCATGTTGCTGGTTGCCTGGGAAAGAAACCGACCCTCCTTTCAGGCTGTTGCTGAGAGCGAGAAGGTCCCACCTGAGCCTCCTTTTCTCCAGGCTAGACCCCCCTCCCTCAGCCACTCCTCATAGGACTTGTGCTCCAGCCTCTTCACCAGCTCCACTGCCCTTCTCTGGACACACTCCAGCACCTCAAAGCCTTTCCTGAATAGAAGGGCCCAGAACTGGACACAGCATTCAAGGAGTGGCCTTATCCGTGCTAAGTACAGCGGGACAATTGCTGTCCGGGGCCTGCTGGCCACACTATTCCGGATACAGGTCAGGATGCCACTGGCTTCCCTGGCCACCTGGGGACACTGGCTCATGCTCAGCAGCTGTCAGCCAGCACCCCAGGTACTTTCTGCTGAGCTGCTTTCCAGCCGCTCTGCCACAGCGCGTAGAGCTGCATGGGTTTGTTGCGACCCGAGTGCAGGACATGGCACTTGGTCTTGTTGACCCTCATGCCACTTGTCTCACCACTGATCCACCCTGCCCAGATTACTCTGCCTTCCAGTGCTCCAGCAGATCAGCACTCTCACCCATCTTGGTGTTGTCTGCTAATTTGCTAATGGTAGACTCAAGTCCTCACCCAGATCATCAATAGGGATTTTGATCGAACTGGGCCCTTTGCTATCCTTGGGGGACACCACTGGTGACTGCATCCCAACTGGATGCTGCACTGTTCACCACCACTCTCTGGGCCCACCCATCCAGCCAGCTGTCAGCCCAGTGAGCAGCGCACCTGTCCCCATCATGGGCTGCCAGCTCTTCCCAGAGTATGCCGTTGGAGATGGTATCAAAGGACCAGGCATGTCCCTGCAAACACATCAGTGCCATGGGGGACTTGCTACCCCCAGCTCCGCAGGGCTGTATCCCTCCATGGCCACCCCATCCCTGTGTGCCCCACTGCTGGGGCTGCTGCCCAGACCCCCTTCCTCAGCTCCTGGTGTCACCCCAAGACCCAACCACCTCTTCCCTTTGCAGGCACCATATGGCAGGTGAGGTGCCATAGCCAAGCCATGCTGCCCTTCAATGCACGTTGGCTTCCTGGTGTCCCTGCTGTGTGCTCCCCGTGTGGTCCTTCAGGTTATTCCTCTAAACTTTCCTCTGCTGCCTTGTTTTTACTCCAGCCTGCGACTCCCATCCTGCTTCCTGCCCTCTCTGGCCCTGTGGCCAGCCCTTGCAGCCCAAGGTGGCCGCTGCTCCATCATGACACAATATCTCCATGTAAAACCCCAGCCCTGAGCCACTGCCCCCACCTGTGCTGGAGGTGGCAGAGGTGTGGCCACCAGGCACCAAAGCTATCAAACCACTATGTTTAGAGTAGCTGGGGGCAATGTGGGGGTTTGCACACATGGCACCAGCTCCCTGCATTGCCAGCTCTCAGGAGGGACAGATGTTGGCAGCACAGGGCAGAGGACCAGCTATGTGTTTGTGCCTTGCCAAAGAGGAGCAGCCATGTGCTGTGGTCCTCAATCTCATCTGCAGCACCAGTGTGATGTCTGTCGCTGGGGGTTTTAAATGCTGGATAGGTGAAATGTTTCTGGGAAAGGTGTTTCAAAGAGCTGGTGCTACCAGGGAGCAGGGAAAGAGCCAGTGGTGCTCCAGCCAGGTGAGTCCATCCCCGTCTTCTGTTCACAAATCCAACTGAATGCACTCAATCATACACCCTGAAGAATAGACTGCTCCAACTACAACCAGATAAAAACTGTCTGTACTCAGAAAAGCTGCTTTTCATTTCCCAAGACCTCAAGATGGCACTACATAACAAGATTTGAAGCTCCCAAGCCGGTTCATTTTTGCAGCTGGCCTGGCATGACACCGCTGCCAGGTGCACCGCATAACATGGCATTGATGTGCCATTTAGTTCAGTTCATCTCAAGTCTTGTTTTCTCAAAAAGGTTGAACTGATTTTAGTTTTGCTGAGTTTCATCTAATTTACCCCCCCAAAATTGCAAGAGATGGTGCAAGGAGTGATTACAGCTGTACTTTGCCTTAGATTTTGTTGATTACAGGTATTCTAAAATAAACCATTGATATTTAAAAAGAAAAAAAGGTAGCTCAGGTTAAACAGATAAAATATTGTTTCATTGCCAGCCTGTACTATGGCTTGGGCCACAGGTCATTTTCTGCTTCTGCACTTTTCCCCTCTGCCCTGCCTGCAGACAGGAGCTCCAAGGTTGCAGGACAACCTGGCTGCCACCAGTTTTTGCTCCAGCTGATGTGGACGTCTGCTGTGCCTTTAGCACATACCCGTTCCTGTCTGCAGTGTATGGCTGACTTTTGGAAATTACTTCCATTACTTTTGGAAATAATTATTTTTCCTTTTTAGAGTCTGCTAGGATATGAAAATCTCCATGCACTAAATAGATCTTTTACAACTCCTTTTGGGAGCAGAATGTTTCTTTCACTTAAAGCTTTTGAGACAAGCAAGAAATCTAAACTCAATGTTCTTGATTTGGTCCATTCATTGGCAGTGAATGGAAATGCTTCTCACTCCGAATCACCATTAGAAGTGAAAAAGGCTTGTCTTACCATCACATCCTTCTCATTTCACAGGATACTGAGGTAGAGGGTTCTTTTTGATAGTGTATTGACATTTGAACTCTAGCCCCATTGCTCAGTTTTAATATTTTAATGTCTGTTTAATAAAGTATCTTCTCTGCATTTTATCATATACAGATGTAAATCAAACTAGGTAATTAAAAATATGTTCTAATTCATCTAAAACATGAACATTTTTACATTTTGCTAGAACTTCTGAATTTCCAGAAGTGATTCCAAGATCAAAGTATAAGGATTCAGCCTTTATGCTCCTTTTAGTAGTAAAGAACTTGGTGTGAGAAAATATTTATGATGAGCAGAACAAATGTAGCCATCTGAGTGTCTCTTGTTTGACTGATGGATTTCTTTAACTGTTTTCTCATCCTTCTCTTTGCCCTTTATGTTAATGTTTGTGTTTCATCAGCTTTTTTGGCTCACACTAGTGACAAAAATCACGTACATTTACCACCCATACCATGTTTCCCAGAAACTGAATTGCTTGCCTCTGTGCAGCAAGCTTAAAGAATCACAGCAATCACAAGTTAAGTGAATAAATTCTGGTCCTTGAAAGGCGAATAAAGGTGTAAGAATCAGATCTCAGTGTATGGCTCCCATCAGAAACCTGGGCAACGCTCCCTGCCTGAGTGATGAGAGTGCTGCTGGTGTTCCTCCAGACTAGGCAGAGCAGCCTTAATGCAGCTGCACAGCTCCTTGCGTGCCTCTGATCCTGCTGCCCCTTTGGGGCCGACGCCCTGGCATCCTGCTGACTCTGCCAGTCCTGCTCTTGCTCACAGCCCCCTGGCAGCTCCTCAGCACTTTTCTGAGAGTCTGTCAGCTCACTGGTGAGTTTGCACAGGGCATCTTGAGCAGTGGCTACTGCTCTGCCAGCCAGTGTAGGCTCCCCATATAACAGCTCAAGAGAGAATTGATGTCAAACTAAAACAAATGCCTCTGATAGGCCAGATGCCTGAAGGGTGCTGAGATTACACCCAGTATTGTGTATCCATCTCTTGCACCGTCACAGAGGCTTGAACCGCGGATGGATGTGAGCTGAATTCATGCTTGCTTCATACATGCTTCATAGTGGCAGGGCTGTGTGGAGATCCCATGCACAGCTGCTGTGGAACCTTCTGACAGCTGTTTTGCACATTCCTCCTTCTCTTCTGAGCAAATTTGGGGCACTAAGCAAACTTGGAACTTCTTTCGGAGAGGGAACAAAAGTCTGAGTTGCAAAACCCCCTTCTCTCACTGACATTGACACCCTCCTTTCACTGATGTTTCTTGGGGAATCTGTAGAAAATAGGATAAGAACGATGTGTTAATTACCTACAAAGTCCAACAGGGAGAGTTGGAGAGGCTGACTTGGAGAATGAATTGGAATGCTCAGCAGTTTTCTTCTTCATCAGCAAAAGTTTGCTTGACGATGAGTGAAACCCAGCAAGATTAATTACTTTTCTTACAATTAAGCCTCAGAGGCAAATGCATTCGTTTTCAGCTTCCAGGTTGGTTACCCTGGGCAGCGGACTCCTTGCACGCAGCATTGTAATTGACAGCCCATGGCCCAGGGTCCATAAAGGCTAACAGTGACATGGAGATCGAGAAAGGTTTGTGCTTGGCTGCGTGGTGTGGCAGTCACAGTGCACACCGTGTTGTCTGGAGCAGTCAATGCTGCTGCACCGGTAGCATGAAAGACAATAATTACTGTGGAAACACAGAAGCACATCCGGTTTTAGTCTAAATACAGCTGTACAGATAGCAACACAAAAGTCTTTTTTGCAGGCCACAGGGATCTTTGAGAGTGATTTATAACAAAATAATCTTTCACTATCAAACACTCACTGACAATTTCTAGAGGACCACTGTGCTCTGCCAGTGCAGAAACAGAGTGAGTGTGTTTTGTACAAATATGACATTAAGCACAAGTATTGCTGGGGAGGAAAGAAGGCAGAGGAGGTGAGGTGCATACGCGAATGGATATTCTCCCAAGGAAATTGAGAGTATTTGCAAAAAATGAATGTGGAGGGTGATAGCTATTTCATTAGACAGGAAAGCATGCAGCACTTTTCACTCTACAGAGTATTGCATTGCAATTTCTAGCCTATACAAACTGACCAACTGATTTTAAAGCAGATGTAAGAGAAGGCAGGGTTGCATTCATACCCCTGTGATGGACATGGCCATTCAATAGCACAGACAAAGCTCTGAACTTGTGCTGGCTTTCTGAGGACGATGAGGATAATAAAGAGGTGTTATTCTGAAATCCAATGAAAAAGGCATGCCAGTCCTCCATTTCGGCCTCTGCTTCTGATATAGATGGAGGCTTAACTTCAAATTCTCATACAGAACAGTCTTCTATCATTTCGTAGCCTCTCAGGATCAGCTAGAACTGCTTACTCATCAGGATATGGACAAAACCCTACAGGTTTAGTATCTGCCACAGAGAACAAGATTCACTGGACTCCCTGAGCACTTTATTAAAGAACTAGATCTAAATTCACAGTTAACTCAGAACAAAGTAACTGATAATAGAAATGGTTTTTCAACATCATACCACTTAAAGTTAACGGTCTGCAGCTCAGGTCTGCCCTTATTGCTCTCTGACATTCATCATTGCTAATAGTAATAAATATTCCTGGCCAAATACAGGCTTTACAAGCAGACAGATTGCATGCTCAATTAGCCCAAGGAAATTGGTCACTTTGCTTAACCTCTGCTGCTTGAAATATGGAGTCCTACTGCTGCACCATCCTGGAGCATCCTGTCTCTTCCACTGATGGAGCAGCTGGGGAGGGGAAATCCTCTACCCTGAGTGGGAGACTAAGCTGTTCCTCACCACAGGTTTCCTTGTGTGGAGCAGAGGACCTGCCCAGCTCACAGGCTGCTGCAGCAGGGTTTGCCTGCTCCGGCCAGCACAACCATTACTTAGGGAGCTCTGAGTGCTTTAGTTACATTCTGTGCTAAATAATAGCCCATTTCTGAATTATCAAACCTCTCCCAGAAGCAGAGGTGATGTTTCAAGGGCAGGAGCATGGGAACAGATAAGCACAAGCAGCTTTTTGACACTTTGACAGTGTGCTGTGTTTTCTAAGGGTAACCAGAAAAATAAATCTGGCTTTTTGAGCACACTGCAGAAAGCCCAGCCCAACCCACTGTCTGAACTCCATGAAGACTAGGAAAAAGTCCAGGCTTTCCCTTCAATCCATGAAAAATGCCTCCTGAATATTTTCTTCCCATTATAGCTTTACTTTACTCTGTCTTCCTCATTAAGCTGAATTTCTTCTCACTTTGCTTGAGGCCTGTTTAACGATTTCTCATTTTGGTTATTTTGCTCTGAGAATTTAGACCGGATTCTTCACACAATGTCTTCTCATTGCAGAGACATCCTAGCTTATGTAACCCAGGCTTCTGAGGACCTCTGGTCCTTATCCAAAGATAAATGATGACTCGCAGTCTCACTAAACCCCCTTGTCACCAGGCTGCCTCCTTTGCCCATATCTCTGTCCCCTCTGACTTCGGCTCAGCACTGCAGGGCCAGCTCAGGTACCACCTGTTGGCCTCCCTCTTCTGTGCTGCTTTCCCTGCCTTAGGATCGACAGATGCTGGCCCTGCAGAAACGCGGTTGTTGTTGTTGTTGTTATCCCATCTTATGGCAAGTCCCTCATGCGCCAGATGTCAGCAAAACTGCTTTGGGCTGAACCTCTAAAGGTCACATAAGCTTTAAAGAGCATCTTGTGTTTTCATGTGACAGCTTGTCACACAGAAGGGAGAATTGCAATGAATTGGTGACCAGGGAAGGGCTTAGATATGCTGTAAATACCTGGTACCTCTTCAAACAATGGTGACTGTTTTCTTGTCTATTAAGCCCTTTTATCACATACTTCATGGCTAGTGGGCTTGGGTATGCTCAAAAACTTTCTGTTTCTTCAAGAACTAGAAAAGGTTATGATTGGTATAATTAGCATTCAATAAGGTACTGGGCATGGCAAATATTATATGAATGGGATACTGACCTGGCACTGCAGTGTACCTGGGACCCTGCATGCCATGAAGCAATTGCTGTCATGAGGCCACACTGGCCCTACACACGAGGGAGGAGTTGGAGCTTCTCAGTAACACCAGTTGGAGAGCTTTGCCTTTCAGAGAAGAATGGGATTTCATCTGCTGCACATGGAGGAAAAAGCTGCTGGATGAGACACAGTGGAAGTAAAAGCCAAGCTGAGAAACCAAACTAAACACAGTAAATTCTGTCACAGTGAAAAGGGAAGAGAACGGGAAATTAGGGAATATTTAATGGAAATGCCCTCAGCTTTGGCCCCGAGTGCCTACATTTTAACTCAGAGATGGATGTTGAGAGTGGTATATTCTATATCACTCTGATGTTAAATACCCCATTTCTATCAGCCTGCTGGTTTTGAGCCTGTTCCTACCATATAGAAAATATTACTTAGACTGACTGCACAATTTGAAAAAATAAATCTTACCCCTCAAGAACCTAGGACACACTAATTTGGTGAATAATTGTGGTTCTGGAAGAAAGAGAAGTCTGTGTGTGGTGTTTGGTTTCAGTATCACTATCTCACTGTCTTGGTTAAACTAAAGTCCATGTACATTCAGCAGCTCCATTTCTTAGCATGTCCACTTAGTATAAAGTCAGGTTGCAGGAGTTAGGGAAAGGAGGGAGAGGTTGTTTAAAAAAGAAAAATATAGTGAAAACATTTAAAAAGTAGTGCAGGCTGATGTGAAACAAAATGCAGGCAAAAATAGAGGATGGGTGGAAGAAAATAATGATTACCATTAGCCCTCTTTGGTTTCCATAACAGGCATGTGCTATTACTAATTTAGCTGATGAGAGAGCCACAATTTCTTTAAAACATGCCAGGACTCCAGTCTGTCTCTCAGCCTGTAATATCCAAACAACAAATTGGGTCCCAGCTGGGATGTGTTTGTCAGCTTAAAAAGAACTGATTTTCTCTTCCACAGTCAGAAGGAAAGCGTTGTCTGATAACATGAACCAAGATCAGTGCTCTCCCCAAACTTCCTGCAAATGGGCAGTTTTGGCTACTGGATTGTCCAGATACTGATTCTGGCTCTGCAGCTATAACTCTGCCCTGTTTCTGGCAGCCCATCACCATTGTCCATCCCCATCCCCATTATCCATCCCACCAGCAGGGTCCATCATCACCTTTTATCCACCTCCCACATCTTCTGAAGAGCTAATTATGCTTCAGCCTCTCTGGCCAGAGGCACTGGCTTAAGTGAAAATGAGTCTAAGCTGCTTTGAATCAGAAACAGACAAGCATGAAGTCTTGGTCCAGATAACTGGGGTTAGCCTTTTTGTGTGTGTGTGCTTATTCTTGCCTACTGTCTTTCAGGCTGATTTTATGGACTGCTAACTATTAAAGCACAGTGATTTGTACAATACTTCCATTAGCCTTGCTATTATGTGTAGGTAAGAATGAGATACTGTATCTAATCACAAGTATTTATTTATCCAATGATATAACATATTTACTTGTGTGGCTATATAACATACAATTTAATTTGTTCTATGAAAATAGTGAGCCTTCCTTACTAGATTTGTGTCAAAGCATGTGAACATAAATTGGAATTCAAATAAAAAATCACATTACTTTAAAGTATTCTTATTTAACTATTGATAAAATAGCTCAGATGGGCACAGTGTAAATGACAGTAAAATTGGCATTTACAACAGCCCTATTAGACAAAAGGGAATTGGACTGAGAGAAGCAAATCGATTTTTTTATACCAGTGCTTGAAGCAAAAACTGTGTAGAGAGGAATCTACTCATTTAGAAAACCTTAGTTAATTGGGGTACAAATGTTTGCTTTCTCCCTGTCTCTCCCTCTGGGGGTGATCTCCCTGGGGTGTAGGTGAGGGCTGTGGTGGGAAGTGGCCTCTAGCCCTCCCCAAGGACCCTGTCTGACTTGATGTCCCCTCTTTGAGATGCTGACCCTCAGTCCCACTGAAGTGACCCTCACATGCCACTACTGGGAACACTCAGCAGCATTTTCTGCACTGCCCGGGGGCTCCTGGTGCTGCACCTGCCCTGTTTGCTGCTCCCAGGCAGCCCCAGTGAGCTGCTGCTGAGAGCTGGGAAAACAGCCCTGGGATGTCTGCGTGAAAATCTGCCCCAGAAATCAGTACCCGAAAAGCAGCTCCTCACCTCAATTTATATGCAAAATGCAAAGCATCTTTTTTGTTTTGTTTTGTTTTGTTTTGTTTTGTTTTGTTTTGTTCTGTTTTTTTTGACAGCCCCTGCTCATATCATACAGCTGTGGAAATGCTTGTTTCCCTCCCATTCTGCAGTTCCCCCAAACCCAAGGGTACAAAGGCTTTGTGTTTCCAAGCCCCCAGGTTGGAACACAAAGGTTTTGTGTTTCCAGCCACAACCAGTGAGGCGGTGAGGTGCTCTGTGGGTGTCCAGCCATGGGTTGTACCTGCTGCCTGACTGTGGGAGTGGAGCCATGGGATTCAGAGCACCAGCCTGGCTGTGGAGCAGCAAGTGGGAGCTGGCTCTGCGTGCAGGAAAATTGGAGGCTACTGACTGCAGATCCCCTTGGCAAGATAACTATTGATTGCCTCCCTTCCTCCTCCCTTAACTGGTAAAGTTTGATATAAATGAGTTGCCATGCAGAGCTATATACAAAAGGATATTATACAATGGGGAAAAGGCAGAGCCAAGCATTTGGCTGAGTTTAGGCTGTTCTGTGCCTTTCCAAGTACAATAAAATTAACAGAATTATCTCTGTGTGTGCTAGTGCTTGTGGAAGCCTAATGGTGTCAAAATGGCAAAAGAAAATGAGAACAGGTTTGGGAAGGCAGCAGAGTGTTATCTCTAGATGAGAAGATTTGTGGTTTAATTTGAATAGCTTCACCTTGGAAAGACTCTGCTCTGAATGGAGAGTAAGTCATTCTGGGAGAGGAACTCTCCTGCCCATTTCTATCAGTAGGAAGAGTGTAAGAAGAACAGTGGGAAGGATGCTGCTGTATTTGGATGCAGCACATGGAGAGCTGACATTCCTTAGCAGAGAATATTTCCTCCCTTTTATTTAGCTCTGGGGCATGGGTGAGCTCTAGCCCTATGCCCATCACACCTGTCTCTATCTGCCAAATACATTTCGCTGTTTTGGGAGCATATAAGTACACAAGCAAAACCAATTTAAAGATGCAGTTTATTTTCATTCATGGATGCTTTTAGCAGAGAAGGAACAAATTGGACACTACCTATCCAGGTTTCTTGCCTCAATTTGGAGTTTCTGCTGAACCTCATCTGGATGAGTCTCGATTTCTACAAAATGGAAGGAAATGCAGTAGGAGCTTTGTAGTTTGCAAAGCTGTAGTCAGGTCTGACCTTGCTCCTGATGTCTCCCACCACTGATTCCCATGGTGGACATGAGACCTGCCCTGAGTTACAGCAGTTTTTGTGTTTCTAAGCTCTGAATTTCATCCTCCTCTCATTCTCTGGGCTTGCCATCACTGTTACCTTGATCATGGCTACATCAACTACATGTCCAAAAAGAAGGTGGGATAAATATCCCAAAGCTGCTTTTGTCTTCGAGACTTGGCCGCCCTTATTGTAACTGTGATTTGAGAGAAACAGGAGGGATCATGAACCGTAGAGTGAGAAAACAATGCAACACTGTACCATTTCAGTGCCCAATTTCCATGAGTTAGCTGACACATCTCAGCAAGGCAGAAGTGTGGGAGCCACGGGAACCTGAAAATGCAAAAGAAAGCATCAAACTACATCACAGACTCCTCATGAACAGAAACGAGCTGTTTCTGTAAGTGCAATGCCAAAGCTCTATTAGAGTGTGCCAACTACAGTCCAAGAGGAATCAGGTTAAACAGCTGCACAGGCCAGATAACCTGGGGTTGGCTTCATCTACAGAGAGCAGTGGGCTGGGTGCCAGTTACTTAACCAAGTTAAAATTTGGGTGATAGTGTCTGCTCTGTTAGGCAAGCTCACATGAACTACCCTAGGTCAGACACCTCTGGGGAGGAAGTCTGGTTTTTCCCAGCACTGATTTCTTTGTGCAGGATTCCTGTTTGTTAAGAACATCTCACTTAGCATGGATTGCTATGCTGCCATGGGCCCATCAGTGCTCCAGAGCAGTGTCTGCCATGCCTACATTTGGAATGATAGCAAAAAATCCTGATAACATTGTTCTTTGATCATTCCTTTTCCCATCATTTCTCTCATGTCATCTCTGTGGGGCGGTATCTTAGGTGATGAAAGGTTTGTAGGAAGAGGTGCTTTTTCTGATCTGAACAAAGAATACCGTCGGAAAAACCAGGCAGGCTTTGGCGGAGCTCTCCTCCCTGCTGCTGTGCAGAGGTGGCTGCCGAGTGGTCTGTGGGATACCAGCGGTTCCAAAACTCCTCCATCAGCTTTTGCCACTGCAGAGGGTCTAACAGAGGATATCACCTTTCCCTGCAGATCTGGTCTTGCTTTTGGGATGGAAGACTGGCAAAATGTTGGTAGTGGGGGGCTACAAGGGTGACTTCTTTGAGAAGCTGCCAGAAGCTTCCCTAATGTCCGGTGGAGACAATGCCAGTCAGCTCCGAGACAGACGTGCCTCTGGCCAAAGCTGAGACAATCTGCAAAGGCTGGTGGTGCCTCTGGGATTATATCTTTAATAGCTACAGAGACACAGGTGTTACTGCTACAGGGAAGAAAAACTGCTATGGAAAAAGGTTTGGTTAATCATTAGATTTTCCTGTGACTACCTGTGAGTAAAATCAAACTCTTGGAGTCCTGTTTAAGATGGGCTTAATGCAAGAAATATTGGAGTGCCATGCCCAGAACTTTGTAGGATGACATAAGTATGTGGGGTTTGGAACACTACCATGAGAAGCTATATGTGTACCTTGAGTTACTCTGCTAATTCTCTTTGAGTATGCCACCCTGCTGGGACACCAGCATGATTTCTCTCCCCAGCCTGAGACAGCTTCTGGGAGATCAAGATTGTTATTTTTTTTTCTCCTTTTAAATCTTTCTGAACAAGAACTTATGTGCAACCTAAGCAAAAAGTCCTGAGGCTGCAAATAGCAGAGAAAGGAGCTATAATGACCATATATGTTTAATGGCAGGTTGTAAATGACTGGTGATGTTTCAGCTGGAGGTCTTCAGCAGTGGAAGACTTGATCTCAGAGTGGTAGCTGCCACCCATTAGCTGCAATGAAACAAATGGAAAGACTTCTGTGTCTTTGCTTGATGCCTTTTTTATGTCCCAGGTTTGGACATTTCCCTTGTTCCCGTGAAGCAGACTGTACTGACAAAAAGGAGCATGGCTGGCAGCCAGCTTCAGTGTGGGAGTCATGCTGCTAGTGCAGACTGCATGTTCCCAGACTGCTCTCTGGGGCCTGGTTTCTGCTGCTCTGCTCCCATTGCAGTCAGGAAAGACAGAGCCAAGCTCCTTCACCCCTTGGTCCTTCCTAATTCCTTGTGTGGACAGTCCTGTCCCAAGGGGATAACATTGGCCATCTGCTTCAACCGAACGTGGGTGCTGGTGATAGCATCTGCTGTGACCTCGGTCAGACCAGGTCATAGCTGTTCCCTTTATCTGCCTTCCTATCTTTGACCTTCTCCACCTGGATTTGTGCTCATAAAGAAAACAGTAATTTCTCACTGTGTGTTTTTTTTCCACACAGTTTGGGGAGTCACACCATTTCTAACCAAGTCAGGAAAAATATGTAGTTCAGATCAGTCTAGATTGTTTAGCTGGTACAGACCCTCATGGAGTTATTTCACCCTTTCAAAAAAATTCCATTTCTGTCCAATACAACAGAAAAAAAATCTGTTTTGAAGAAAAAGCAAAAGATTGTGATGCCTTACTCTGTCACTGTGAATGCTTTATGAGAGACATACTTCTTGGGATATCAAACAATTTATCTATGGAGTGTTGATTTTGAGGTGTTTCCGTCCAGTGCAGTTCCCTGGCTTGGCAGCCAGCACCCACTCCTGACAGCACCAGGTGCTCTTCCCATGAGCAGCCAGGACAGGGGTCTGCCTGTGGGGGTGTTGGGGGCTGTGGGTTACGCAGCGTGCTGCCCCTGCACAGCCCTGCTGCAATGCATTATCAGGGCAGAGCTGAAGATGGCAGCAGGAATTTGGTTTCTCTTCCTGTATTTTGTCTCCTTGGGAAGCGCAGCGCAGAGCTGCTGCAAATGGGGCTGTGATATGGGTTTAATGACATTGTTCCTGGGGTCACTGCAGAGAAAGAAGCTTTTCTTCCCTTGCATTTAACCCTGTTTCATGCACAAAGGACACTGAAAAACCCAGAAATCTCCATATGGGTCTTCAACTCAGGTGACTGCCTTCTGCAGGGATCCTGCATTTGATGTGGGGACACAGGCTGTAACCCCAGACCCATGAGCTGCCTGCATGTCCATGCTCCCAGACAGACTGACTAGCCAAGCTATCTCTGATGGGCTTCAGGAACGGGCACCACGTGGGATTGCAGTACACAGCTAGAAAAAGAAGAAAAAAAATTCAAGACAGATCTGCATGTGCATGCTGGATGCCTTGCATACCCACAGGGCTGCTGGCCGAGGGGCTGGCACCAGGTGGCTGGGGAGGGGGCACTGCCAGGGGTAACTGGGGACTGGGGCTTTGCCTTCTCTACCAAGGGGAATCACAGCATAAGATCAGCTTGTATTATAGCAGTAGGCAAAGGAGGGATGCCTGGTGCTCTGCCAAGTTTGCATTCGTGAGCACTTGACTGTCAAGCCAACAAGAGAGAGGCCAAGGAAAACAGCAGGAACTTTATTCTACATCTTAATTTATTGATGTTTCCTTAATCCTCTCACAGACCTCATCTGTTTGAGAAATCAGGTTCATATGTCACGTGTAATGTCTCCTTCCAGACAAATAGCACCACAGCATCTGCAATTTTCATAAGTGTGTTGCACTTTGAAGACGAAGATACATGGGACACTTCAGCACAGATTGCTTTTAAGTGCTGCAGGATTTGCCTCATCAATGTGAAGGTCTATTCACTGTACAGTGTATGCTGGTATTAGTTTCAAGTTGCTCAGATGCATCAAAAGCAGAAGAGCCCATTGCTCCAGGCTGGCGCTGTCAGCTGATGCAATGCCCAAATCCTCATTTAGAAGGCAGAAATTGAGAGGAGGCCTCAAAAAAGGAAGGGGAAAAAAAAAGAAAAAAAGAGAAAAAAATAGCAACCCTGTAAACTTTACATAATTTCCTGGGTTTCATTCATTTTACTGTAATTTTACACGTCTTCACATTAAGAGCTTATATTGTCAGAGGAGCACTCAGGATAAGTAATGTCACTCAACAAGTCACAAATGGAAGCCATGTCGGCTGGCATAGCAAAATGGATCTATAACTGGCTTTTTGTCCCTCAATTTGACATGATTTAATTTGATTTCTGTGATTTATGGCTGTGAGGAGGATGCTTGCTGTTCCCCCATTCTCTCCATGCACCCAGGCTTGATATCTTCTCCTCTTCTGAATATCCTGGCTTTTGGAGATAATGAGTGTCTGAAAGGGCAGTGCACATATTTCCCACCTGAACTGATTTTTAAAGCAGTAACTGGGAGAGAGAATTTTTTTACCTGTCCTTGCTGACATCCCAGGATAACACGTATCACTCATGCCAGCCCTGAATTTGGAGATTATGGCAAAACTGCATTTGTAAGAAAAATGAATGAGGCGTTTGGGGTGAGTTATGGAGACCTGCAAGAATTTACCGCCACAGCACGGAGATGCCAGTGACAGCAGTGGCACCCAGTGCTACTCCAGACCGCTGCTGCTTGGAAGCCTCCTCTGCATGTTTATTTACTCACTTAGCTCTGACACAAAACCTGCCATGTTGGTGAGTTTCCATGGACTTCAGTGGGATGAAATCTATGACATATAACAATAAACCATCTGTAAAATCTCACAAGCTGCTACATGGGTGAAGAAAGAACCATCACTAATTTAGCAAGAGGTGTTGCATCCCAGTATAAAATACAATTAAATTCAAGGTAATCATGCACATATAGCAGAGGGCCAACACATTCACCTTTGTGGACGCAGTGTGTTAAGGTCCCTGCAGCCAGCTGAGGCACTCCTGTTCTTGCTGCCAGTGCAGAGGCAACACCTTCGAAACACCACATGCATCTGAAATCTGGGGCTCTTTGCAGCTCACCCCAACTAGAGGCCAGAGCATCAATGTATGAAATCCATTTGCTTTAACATCGCCTCTTTCCCTGTGCCCATGCTGGCCACTGCAATTTCCAGCCCCCTGGAGAGCAGCAGCGAGCCGCTGGCACCCAGCTACCAGGTCAGTACCAGCTGTGCCACAGCTGCTTGCAGGCTGTGTGTTGGTGTGGTGTGCAGGGCAGGGGCCAACCGAGGGCACACAGGGGCTCTGCACTCACCTGGGCACTGCTGTGTGCCACACACCCCTACACGTGTGCACACAGGTGCATGCAAGCACTGCTCCCCTGAACTGACCTCAGCTGCAAGCACTGGCATGGTAGACCCACGCTGCCAATCTAAAAGCTCTCTTCCTGCTCACCACGTGCAGTGCTCTCCCTCTCTTGTGCTGTGACAGGTGTGAGTATGAGCTGCTGACCAGCTGCGGGTCCCAGCAATGATGATTTTGGCACGCAAGGAGGTCCTGGAGCTCCTGCCATGACCCTGGTGGGTCATTCATGGCTTCCTGGTACCCTCTCTCCTTGCTGCATTATGCTTGACTCATGAATATATGTATTAACTACAGAATAGTCTAAGGCAAACATTTATCTTGCAGAGCAGTGGCTGTTGTTAAAGACACTGGGGATGGATGTCTAGGAAAACAAGCCCATTTGAGCATAGCTCTGGAAATGAGGACGTCCTCACAATAATTTTTTCCTTGGGTTAACAGTTTCCAAATAAGCAGGTGAAATGGTCTGAGGTGATTAAAGCAATAGAGAAGATTTGTTTTGTTATATGTAATCACCTTTGCTTCTCTTTTATGTGTAGAGTGATTTTCTCAGCAGGATGTGTTACCTATTTTAGGGAATGCTAGTCTTTTTGTTATTCCTTTTTTGTTTAAATGTAAATCAGCTTTTTAATCTTTTTGTGTCAATTTGATAGACTGTAATAGCAAGTCTGTTTAGTAGTAGATTCCTCCCTTCCCCAAGCACTTCTTTGCCTTTAATTGCCTTAATTGTTCTAATTTGAATAAATCTGGGATCACACCTTGTCTTGTGGAAATTTCCTGCAGATCTACAGTGTTCTGCATGGAGCCACTCCTTCATATTTCTCTGTCAGTTCTCTTGGGTGGAATGACAGGGGATGGGGGGAAGGTGGAAAACTCAGGTTGTGCCTGATCTTGGCAATGAGATGGTACAAGTGATCCTCAAGGCTGGGCTATGTCTTCATCTCAACCCTATTTCACCCCTGCTCCTACAGCAAGTGGAGACCTCATCCTACTCTCTGGCTGCCCCCATCTTCTAAAAGAGATGAAGTTTTGGGTTGAATTGGGCAAAACTCAAAACACATGGGCTTATATACTGTTGCAACTTCTTCTAGCAGTATAGACAGTGCTGGGGCACTCATTTCTGCAGGATTTCCTCTGCCTGTGCTTTGGAGGAAGGCATGGATTTAAAGTGCTTATTTTAAGCGATACAAAGCAGTAGCGGCCTTTTTCAACAGTGCTTACCTCTGTTGTCCCCAACACTCTCCTCATTTTGGAGGGAGGATGCTCATAGGGGACATTCCTGTCCGAATCCCTGTGCTGCTCATTGCCTCAGGAAGCTGCAGACATTGAGCTGTCGCTCCACTTTGGATCACAGACAGAAGGAAGGGAAAGGTGTAACTTGGCGTCCTTGTGCATTTCATTGGTGAACTGAGATAATTTTACCCTGACAAAAAACCGTATCTCCATCAATCCCTAGACCTTGGTGGGGTATCCTCACTGAAAGATGCAACAAGGAGATAATGCCTCCATCAGTACAGGATCTGATCATGGTGGCGTGTGAGCTGATACAGCCTGTCAGGTACATGACAGGGTGGAGAAGAGCCTGAGAAATTATTTCTTATAGATCACTTGGAAAACAGTCCCCGGAGCAGCCCAGATGAGAAAGGCTCCCTTGGGAGCACTGGGAAATGAGCATTCATCTGCCAGGGATGCCTTCAGGAGGTGGAGATGGCTGTGGGCCTCCTCCTGTGCTCCCTGGCCCAGACATGGGGACCTGCGGATGGTGACGGGTCCCTGCATGTGGGGTGTCGCCTGCACTGGGAAGCTCCAAAATCAGTGAGGAGGTAGAGGGGCTTTATTTCCAAGGAAATTGTGCCCAGAAGGCACAGGGCAGCACAGAGGAGTCAGTCTTCCTTGCTCAGTCTGTCCCCACGACATCCAACCCAAAAGCTGCTGGGACTGGGGGGAAGTGCTCTTTTGATTAAGCTGCCACAGGGGCACTCGTCAGCTCTGGGGTCACTGCCTGCTTGCATAGAGTAGTTACATGTTATTGGGAAATAAAGAAGGAAAACCCTAGATGATTACTCTGGAGAAAAAAAGGTTACAGTAAAAAAAGGAATTAAGGGAAAAGTAACAAGTTGACCATTATTAGGGAGGGAGATGCAAAGAGATAACGGGGGGAACAAATATCTAGCACAGTATATTAGACTTGGGCGCGGATGTAAGTATAAAATGCTCCACAAGTCCTGTAATTGAGAAAATCCATCAAATGTCCTGACAGCTGTTCCAGCATTTCCAGAAGCGATAAAACTTGAATTTATTTCACTTCTGGAAAGGGGGCAGTATCACCTTCTGGCGGCTCTAATGAAATGCCATAAAATTTGAGGAAAAACTGTGCTGTAAAGTAATAAAAAAGGGCAGTCGGCAGCGAGCTGTTTGCTGAAACACTGTCGTAGGGGATGTGGCGGGGCAGACCTGCTCCCACCGGTCACAGCACCCAGGCTAGGGGGATGCTCTGGACCCTGGCCCCGTCCCCTGCAGCCACAGTGCCTGCAAGTGGCCAGAGCAGAGCTGAGCACGGCTGGGTCTTGGCCCTCGGGAGGCGCAGAGGTTACAGAATAACCAATAGCTTGTGCCAAGCTAGGCAGGGCTGCGCAGGAGCTGGGAGAGGCTCGTGTGGCATCCACCCACCGGGCCAGCCCCAGCACCTGGGCCGATTCAGAGCAGAGGAGGGCTGCAGAGTGCAAACACTGGGGAAATTTTCTTAATTTGGGGTTTTTATTAACTGAGTCATTTGGTGACAGGAGAGAAGGTCATTGCTGTTTACTTCCTGTGGTAGCTGCTAGGCAATAATCTCATTTTCCTATTTAATTCGTTAATTGAAACTAAATTTGTAATACAATGCTTAAGTTATTTGAAGGCTCTTGAACTCTGTAATTTAACCCTAATTTGTTGGCAGGAGAACACACCTTTTGCATACATTTTTCTTTTTGGCTCACCATCGTCTCTCACATAATTGCTGAGACGGTTTTCTTCCATTGCCTAATTTCATGTAAATGCCGCAGGCACCTTGGGAGCCAGCGTTACTACCCCCAGCTGGCAAATATTAGGGATCTAGGTAATACATTTAAACAAGAGTGGGAGGAGACATCTAAAAATAGAAGGGAAGGAAGAGAAGTGCTGGCTGTGCAGAGGGAGCCTCTCCTTCTCACCACTGTCAGGGGTTGGGCACAGGGGTGACCAGTCACACCTTGTCTTCCCTGGTGACACAAGGGAAAAGTGGCCAGGAAAGCAGACCAAGAGCCACCAATTTGCTCCCACTTAAAGGATAGTAATGTAAAGTCCTCGATGCCAGATGAAAAGCTTTGGATGAGGCCATAAGGATGGCCTGGCTAACACATCCCAGTCATTACGAGTGGTGAAGCACTGTGTACAGCTGGTTTCTGTTCTGTGAAGCCCTGTGCCCAGGCACTGTGGCTGTGGTCAGTGCTGGCTTTCCACCAGCATCTCCCACTCTTGGACTCCTCCTGTGGCTGATGGACCTTTTGGGGGGTAACTGGGACAAGTGGGATGAGAAGTCTGCACTTTGGTCAGACTGTGGTTCCCAGTAGCTCGGCTGGATTGTGGGAGTCATGTGGGAGCAGGAGTGTGCTGGAGGGGGCCCAAGTTGAGGGAAGCATCTCGTTGCCATTGTGCAGGAGGTGCAGCTGCTCGTGCTGTGCAGCATGCTGAGCACTTCACACCACAAACCAGAACATAAAGACAAAAAGGTGATCTGTGAAAGGATTATGAAATTACTGAGTGGGCTTGTCCTTTCACACACACTGGTGCATACTGGCCAAATTGGAGAGGCTGAGCTCTGCTGATAACCTGTGTGCTTTATTCTGTGTTCTCAGCCCAAGTCTCTGCTGCTTACAGAGGTGTTGAAATGAGCAAGGGAATTACTGTCTTCAGCCCATCATGAGACATCAGAGCCCTTTTCTCCCAGCAAGCTGCTCATGGTCTCTGTTGTCTTGCTTGGCACTGGGTGCAGTGGGAACCAGAGGTGTCCTGTGGTGTCTGACCAGGTGGCACAGACATTTCCTAGACTGCTTGTTGAAAAGAGCTTTCTCCACAATGAGTACTCTGGGGCAGCCCAGGAGTTCCAGTAGGAGTTACCTGAGTGCTAGGGAGAGGATTTCCCAAAGCTTAGGTGGCAGTGTATTAGAGGCAGATACTAAAATACCCTCTAGCAGGGCAGAGCGAACGTTCGAAGGGAACAGTGCTGGCACTGCATGGCAGGGAAGCCCGGCTCCTGCCCAGCCATGGGAAGGATCCTTTTGATTAACCCAAAGTCCAGATTTCTACATGAGGGTTCCCATGGCAACCAGGCTGCATTAATTAAATATTTAAAAATATGGAAGTGATGCTGGTGTGTGAGGTGAATGCAAGAACTTTAGGGCAAGTGGTGTCTCTCTGTTCCATCCACGTAGATGGGTTGTGGCCCACACCGTTGTCCTGCAGCCCGGCCACTGCCATCTCACCTGGCAAGTCTTCTCCAGGCTGGGAGCAGCCATTCTGCCTATCATCCTGCCCACTGGCATCACTGCCCACAGCCTCTGTGGGACCACCCCTCTCTATCCAATGATCTTCCACACCAAAAACTGCAGGACATTAAGCCGGCCCCTTTTGGCAGTTGCTTCCTTTGCTACCAGTTCTCTTTAGAAAAGAAAGGCGGAAAATGCAATTTAAGTGCTGAACGAACCTTCCCCAGGCTTCTGCCCAGTGAAACATCATTTCATTGGAGAACTTCGAAGTGGTTGCTAATAATTTGGGCTGGGAGGGGAGCAAAGCAAAGAACACTGCTGATTTGCCTTCATTGTACAGATGTTGGAAAGCACTTGCTAGTAAAAAGCAAATGCTTTGTGGGAATTGATGAGTTTAATGCTATTTTGATGAAAATTTTCTAATCCACTAGAAAGGAGTAATCTGCTTTGACTTTGTTTTGTTTCTGACTGTTTTACACAAAGTGCGTGGCTCAGGTGGCACTGGCCCTGCTCACTGTGCTAAGATTAGCAGTACCCATCCTGTGGTAAACCAAAAAATACCACTCACAGTAACACAGGATCTTCTCTGGGAGTTGCACATTTCAAGCTCAGCGTAGTCATGTCTTTTCCCACTAGTCCACATTAATTTATTGATCCAGCAATTGAGTACTAGTGGCAATACAACAGGAGGGCGGTGCCAGCATCGGGGCATCCGCAGGGAGGTACAGATGGCCTCTCCAGACATGGCGGAGGTTTAACGGCACCGCAGCTTCAGCTCCCATCTTTGGAAAAGAGATAGCTCATCTCTGAAATGGCTGGAAAGTTAGGGAAGTTGAGTTTTTAATGGCACACACCATACCCATATCCACTTTTAACATTTCAGCCTTGTCTCTAAGGTGAAGAAGAGTGAGGCTCATTAGAGCCCTTTTCCTAATTAGCTGCTGCAAACAGATTTTATTTTATAAATGCCTGAATGTAAAGTTATTTGTGTACCTAATTTCTTTTTTTATGTTACATTTATTTTTAAGTGTTATTCACAAAGGCTTCACATTTATAATTCTTTCAGGGGCATTACAAAACAGTGATGCACATTTATTACAACCCCTTAATTTGCTGCATTTTATTTCCATATGCTTTTGAATTGCTATTGAGCTTGTTTCAGGCTCTTCCCATCGCTAAATTGTATTTTTTTATTGTTCATAAATGGTAAATAATTGATACCTGCCATCTGGTGCTAATCATCCTGCCAGCCCTATGACTCCACCCTGTCCTTTCATTCCTTGCTAGCCCTCCCCATCAGTTCTTCCCTTTTCTTTCCCAATTTTCTCTGCATCTTCACCCCTTTGCTCCCTGGAGGTGCTTGCAGTGATGTGATGCCAAGAAATGTGCTGCCCTTCATCTCTGCTCAGTCCAAATACTCCTGACACCTTTCAGGGGAGGCAGTTTCCCTAGGGATACTCAATCTGCCATCCCTGCTCAAGCTCCCCTCATCCTCATGGTCTGTCTAGTCCCATCACCCAGGGATCACTGCAGACCCCTCAGCTGGATCCGCTCTGCCCCAACAGCGCTGGGCTTTGCAGCAGATCTGTGGTGTCCATGTACCTCATTGCTTCCTCGCCAGCATTTCCTCTTGCAGTAGACCCCTGAGAGATGAACGCTGAACTGCTGGGCTGAGTTTCTCTCAGTATAGACTGGGCTGGGTAAAAAAACAGCCAGACATTAGAGATTAATGGCAGCAAACCTCCAGCGCTGGTGGCTTCACAGAGAAGCAGCAAGCCAGAAACCACAATGCTGTGACTACCTCCTGCCCTGTCACAAAGTTCCTCTGACTCCTGAGATTGTTCAGCAGTGACATGGGCTATGTACTCCAAAAATTACATTTGTAAAGTATCCAGTTGCCAAAGTAAGGAAAGCCCAGAGCTGCCTAAAACTAGAGAGTGCTTTCCATGAGCAAAGCCATTTCTTTGTGTTAGCCTGAATCTTTCTAGACATAAATAAAACCTTCTTGTAGGCATATTCTTGCGATGAAGAATGTCTGTCTAAATGGTTACGAGTTCAGCAACTTTGTGAGTAGCCAAAAGCAAGGCTTCAAGATGGGGAATACTTGGGAAAATTAGGAGCCAGCACTACAACCAGCCCAGCCGATAATAACAGCTGGTGCTGTGCAGATATGTGAACCATCCATGCTGAGCTAATTGTTGATAAAATCCTAGGAGTTATAATTAGTCCCTGTGGGACTCCTCGTGCCACTAAAATGAAGCAGATGCCTCCCTGTTTGCAGGGAAGAGCTGCAGGGCAGGGGGTGGCCCAGCACCCTCAGGGTACGGGGTGCAGCCCGGTGGTGCAGACTGCCGGGCAGCGCTGCCCCCAGGGGAGGGAATTGGGAATAAATAAACCAGCGCCTCCCACCTTTCCACATGATGGCCAAAACGGGCTGTTACAGGACAATCTTTCCCTTGCCAGAGCACAAGCCTTACCGCTGCATCTACTGCTGCAGGACAAAGATTTTGGGATGCTGTACCTGTGCGTCCTTCTGTCCATCTGTCTGTCCTGAGCACTGTATGCCGGGCACAGGTGTGTAACGCCCCTCTGCTCTGTGCAGCACCCTGAGTGCAGGCGCGTAGCTGCACACCCCGGCCGTGTCGCCAGGGGCAGGCAGAGGTGGCCCCGGTGCCCTCTTGGGGCAGGTACCTCTGGCGCTCCTGCAGGCCACGGGCTTTTTGCCTCTCCGTGTGCGCACCCGTGTGGAGCAGCCGGGATGATCCCGGCAGAGCCAAAGCCCGTGCAGCAAGGGGGCCATGGGCGGGAGGCAGGAGATGCGAGGAGAGCAGCGGGAGGCAGCAGAAGGAAGGGAGCGGCCTGGGGAAGTCTGTGCGCCCGCGCTGGGGCTCAGTGCGAGCTCTCCGAAAGGGAGGACGCTGCCAGCCGTGGGTCAGCGGCAGCAGCCTCTGTCATGATGGAAAACCGGCTGGAGGCTAAAGGCATCACTCCTGAGGGACTGATGCCTGCAGTGTATTTAGTAAAGAACCAGGCTCCTTCCATACCGCCTGTATTTTAGTGCACAGGGAACAGCCCTACTAAATGTGCCTCGAGCAACTAACACCCAGAGAGACACAGATGGGCTTTACTCTGTCCTGAAGCCTCCTTTTTGGCAATCTCACTTCACTGGGGGACCGATCGATCAATCAATAATTAAAACACGGGGTAATTAAAATCTCATAAAAACCTTCTGAGTCTTCAAAGTGAAATATATTGGTTTTCCACTAGCTACACTGCTTGTCCTGATTTTGTGACATCCCCCACACATCGTAGTTCTGACCAGTTTCTTGCTGCTATGGAGAGCAGGAGCTGACAGCCTCTAGGAGCACCAGTCGCTAGTGGCTCCCTCCGGGGCCCTGATGCATTTCCAGCAGTGGTTGCATCATTTGCAGTGTGGCTGTGTGTGGGGATGTGCTCATGAGGGTGGCATGCCAGCTTTTGTATGGGAAACAGGGCAGTTTTAGCTGCTAACATCTACCAGAAACTGCAAGCTCTGGGTCCCCTTGCAGCTGAGTAAAGCCCCCACCAGACTTGAACACAGTCACTGTGAGAATACAAAGTGAAATCCCACCATGACAGAGGAAGACTAAAGGCATTTTAATGCCAGGTAAAAGGTGGCCATTCTAGGAGCTGAACTTGTAACATGGGTCTTTTTTAATGTGTTCATAAATCTAGTGATGGCAGTTTTCCTACAGAAGACACAGACTTTTTCCAGGCATCTGATGGTTAAAACACATCAAGTAGACTTTGAACCCTGAAAGAAAGCCCCTCTGCCCAGGGAGCTTTCCTGGGCGCATTCAGGCCTCTGACACACTCTAGCTAAATGGCATTCATTAGTTCAGAGGAATTTCTTTAGAGTAAAAAAACCCTGTACTGGAGCCAGGTGCTACCAACGTGTGATTAATAGCAAGTGATGGGGTCTGTGCTCGTCAGCCGAGCAGGCGGGCATGGGGGGGATAGAAAGCTCTTCCTAAATGTCTTTGGCACAAGCCTCAGCAGTTCTTTCTAAGCTTTTCCTAAAATGTAGTTCACTTGTGGAATTAAAAAATGCTGCTGCATCAATAGCTACGCTTATGGGAGCAGGTGAGATACAGCGCTGACATTTCGAGGTTATCCAAGCAGGACAGCTCCTGACCGGAGCTTTGCCTGGATGCTAACGTTGGCTGCCCGGCCCCATCCCCTGGATCCCGAGGCACGCAGGGGAACGAGCTGCAGGGTGGGGAGTTGTCGCCCCCTCCAGCCACAGGGCCACTCCTGCGGGTCCCCCGGGAGAGGGTCCCTGGGGCCGCGTCTGTGCGCCCCGCAGCCTCCGCATCCCTGCGGGCCGCGGGAATCTGAGGAAATGGCTGTCATTGCCAGAGCTGCTGGTGCCCAGAGCTGGCGCTGAGGCCGCCGCCGCGTCCAAATCCTCCCACGCCCCCGGCGAGGCTGCGAGGCTGGCACCGTACCCGGCGGCTTCACGGGGAGGGGGGACGTGCCGGCTCACGGGCCTGAATTTTCTCACTTGCGTCTCATGGGCTAATTATTATTGATTGACATTTTTGGAGTTTTTGGGGCACTTTGGGGAAGCATAGAGTGTGGGAAGAGGAATATGTTGACAACTTTTTCACATAATCCTTTCCAGCCCCCTCATTTTTCAGTCAGCCATGGAACGTGTCCAAATATCTGGGATTTTAATGAAATTAAAAGCAAGTGGACCCAAAATCCCTTGAAAAATGCAACAAACCGTACACAAATTTCTGTTTCCTTCCTCTCCAGCCCCCACACCACAAGGCTGGGATGGATATCCAAGGAGGTTTGGTGGTGATCTAGAGAGGCTGCCCTGGACCTTGCTTCCAGCCCCACACCAGGGCAGCTGTCCTGGAGCCATGGCACTGCGTGGTCACCCTACTTGGGTGATCTTGTGGCATTTGGTGAGAGCATCTTCCCCTCCCTCCATGGTCTGCCAACAGGTCCTGTGATAAGGGCTATACTATATTTATGTGACAGTCCTGCCCACACCAAGAACTGCATGGCATCTTCAATCATGTTCCAAGGGCAGGTCCAGCACCCCTGCTTGCTGAGCTGGCTTAAGCAATGTTTCAGGAGTTATAGCTGCTGGTGTGTTTTTATCCTAAGTGCTGAGTGAAACCCCACCGGGAGCTGCACCTCAGCACATGCTGCTCAGGATCCCCAGAGGGCTTCAAGCATGTTTGTCACAGGAAAAAAATATAGCTCTTGATATTAATAAGTAACAGTCTAGCTTAACTGAACTGAAGCAAGCAATTTGTATGGCATGTGCTGTAACAAAGCAGTTAAAGGTGGTTACAAGGGACAAGCAATCACACACTGCATGCAGCAGCCTCGGCACGTGCAGCCTCCACCTCAGCTGCTGAAAATGCACTTGCACAGGTTTGGCCACCGCTGCAGGAGGCAACTCTCGTATTGCATTGTGAACGATGAAAACTGTTGTGCAGTAAATACCTAACTGGCAAGCTGGATTTTAAACAATTTTTCCTCAGAAATGGCAACCCAAACTGCCTGCATGGCTGGGAGCATTGCTGCTTCCTCGCTGCCGTGGCTGCTGGCGCCAGGCAGAGCCAGCATGGCGATGTCTCCAAAAGATGCTCCCGTTGCGTGCTAATACTGCGAAGGTACAATCCAGACACAGCTGGAGCTCTGGCTCCTACAAGATATTCAAACCTCAGCCTGCAAACACATACTCTTTCTATTTTCTCTGGGCAGCTTGCTTAGCCTTTAGGCTTCCTGGGTTTTGAATTGACTCTGCCTTTTGAGTGGGAGTTTTAAGAAAAAAAAACCCAGCAGGTTGAAAGCAAAGGAGCTGGCTGTGCTGACTAACCTTTTTGATTTAAGGTAAATGTGGGGAATACTGAGGGGAGAAGCATAGCCTTTGCTTTGTGAGCAGCCAACAGCAGTGCAGCACGCGCTTAAAATGGATCCCGATACCTGCCGTCCTCAGCTCAACATTATTAATGTTATTTAACCTAAACAAGACCGGACAGGAGGATTTTCCCCCAGCATGGATTAGTGAGTCAGGAGAAAAACGAAATTCAGCAGAAATCCTCTTAGTCATTTTTATCAGGGGTAGATTTTCATATCTGAATCTCAGCTGCCAATTTGCATGGATAATCTCAGATTAGCTTTAGTCCATGGTTCATTTTTTTGTTTCTCCCCTAAATAAACCCACTTTTGCAGTGACAAAGGAGGCAAGCAATTCTTTAGGAGAATGGCTGTGGCATCTAAATAACAATGATAAAAAAGTCCATCTAAAACCAAGCAGCTCGGCACTTTCGGCTCCCCCCTCTTCGCTATGCATTATTCATGGTAGACAACAGGACCAAATGTGTATGCTCCCTGTGCAATTACCAGGAGAACATATTCAAAGACATATGCTAGTGCCTCTTAGTGAAAGGAGATGTGCAAGTACCCATTATTTACTAGGCACTGTTATAAAATCTGCAAGTTTGACTCCAAGGTTGCAGCTTAATTGACTCCCCCTGGTAGCTCTTGTCATCCATCTAATTCAAGCCATGTGAAAGCCTGGTTGTTGTTTTGTGTGTGTACAATACACTAGCTGCTTTGGCACATGCTGGTGGAAAAAATGTGGTTTGCATCAATTAACCTTTTTTATAGCAAGAAGAGTGGCTGAATGACAGGGCTTCTGAGAAGCCTAAAACTTCAGCGTGTCACTCACAGCAAATCGTCACCGAGGTCATCTGTGTTATCATCATGGCTGCCTTTGGCCCCGCTCCCCCCAAACACAGAAGCCTCGATAAGGATCATCTGCTTGGTTTATTGCCTTCTCGATCCAATAAATATATTTCCTGTGAGAAAACCCTTCTGTGGGATTTATTTAAATCAGCCTCCCCAAATTCATCTCTGCAAACTTCCTTCCTCTTCCTCCCACACTGTTTCTCTCTGCGTGCCATAAGCTTTAAGGATCTCTGCACTGATTCTGTTCCATAGCCCCTTCCCAGGCAAGCAGTAACCTCTGTGCACGTGGAAATAATTTTCCTCTAATCAGACATAAAAGTCCAGCTCCTTTTCATCCCATAGTGCATCCCCCAAAGATGCATGCCCCATTAGAAATGCTGCACCGAGGCCAGCAGGAATGCCCCAAAAAGGAAGGACAACAGTTTTGGGAAAAGACTCCAATATTGTTCCTTATACAGTCAATTGAACAGGAGAATCTGTAGGGAAACCTTCATCTTAATTCTGAATAGGAACAAATTCAAATGTATAGGTGTATTTTGGAGAATATGTGTGGAATATGCACAATTTTTTTAAGCAGTACCTCTCTCTGCAGTGCTTTGGGAGGTGAAGCATCACTTCCAGACTGGGAGGAGTGACAGAGCAGTGATCCGGTGTTCTTTCCATGCAAACCCTTAATGTAGACATGCTGCAGCAGCGCAAAAGGGAATTGACTTCACTGCAAATGAAGCAAGGCCTTAAGTGCTTTGTTGAACAGCAGCCGAGCTCTTTGGTAATGAACAGCAGTGACAAAAGAAATAAAGAAGCAAGCCGTGATAGCCCAGTGTGGTTGCAGTGGAGTAGCTGTTCCGATGGCTGCTGGCATGAGATGACATGTGAACACAATCTATCTCCACATGCTGCTGCAGTCTTTCACCAGAGGCTAGTTTAAAAACCTTGAAGACTTGGCAATTAATAGGACCTCTAATTGAAACAGAACAACGGTAGCATTTTAATTGCCATGCAGCTCCCCTCCAGAGCATCTTGGTCTAGTAGAAATTCAAGGTTTCCACAAGCAGGTTTAAAACCAGGTTTTAGAAATCATACAGAAACCATGTCATGTGTGTTTTGTCTCAAGAGCCATTTGACTTCTTGGGGAAGGGATTAGTTACTCCATAACACCAGAGCCACACATTGGGGTAGAAAAGACACATTGCTTCAGTGGGTGACACGTGCCCTGGAAACCTTCTTGCTGGAGGACAGAGACACCAGCTGCAAGTACTAGACAATTTAAAATGCATTAAACCATGTGCTGGAGCCCAGATTGGAGCTTCCTTTTAAACAACCACTGTCTGATAGTGATTATCAGCTGGACAGAGAAAACTCATTGGTGTCGGTGCCGTGCAAACTGGGATGGTGGTATTCTGATGTGCCCTATGGAGGTGCTGCAGAAGTTCAAGTCACATAAAAAAACACCAAAAAAAACAAAAAAACAAACAACAGAACTAGAAGTCTGGATATTCCTTCTCATTACCTGGAATATCCTATTGCTTGCTGGCATTGACACAGGGCTCTTCAAGGAAGGGACATTCATTCCTCCTTATAGCTGGGAAGAGAAACACTCCACGTAGCACTTAGAATGATAATAAATGGGATTGCAGCAACAATCCCACCCCAGGGCAGATTGTGGACAGGGACTCTTCAGGGAAGGAGGGAGATGCTGGAAGCGCTGGGAGTTCTGCCAGCTTCCCCTGTGGCGGGTGCCAGGGCCCGTGCTGGGCAGGAGCCACTGGCAAGTAGATGTTGTAATATATTAATATACTTTTATAATTCCTTTCATTTCCAAGAGCCCCGAGACACACCACAGCAGATAATCCTGCTGATTAGCCAAATCAAAGCTTTGTGAGCAAACCCCGCACACTCTTTAGGGAGCTGTGCAGCACTAAATCAATGTATTGAAAGAGCACTCTCCACAGCAAGTGCTGCTGATTCACAGCCCTCGTGTGCTTCCCATTTCAGGGTAAGTGACATCCAAAGAATGGTCATGGTACTGTTTTCCATTATTAATTATATGCTGGTCCTGATCTGTTGAGACGTGAAAGACACCATCCCTTTCCCAGGGACATGAGAACCAAAGCAGAGGGAAAATCAAGGCCAGGAGTGGAGGTTTCTGCTATGCATCTGTGGGAGACGCTCGACCTAGGCTGAAGCAGCAAATGCATGTTAGGAACAAGTCTGCAAAAAATGGTGAGCAGGTGTCTGGCACAACAAGGAGAGGAAACACAGAACAACAGATGAAGAATAAAGGTCTTTTCCTCTAACCAAAAGCTGTATGAGGACTCTAAAACCAGTCAAAGCCAAACCCCTCACTGGGAGCTGGGCATTCACGGCTTGTTTTTCAGGAAACCCCAGTGTCAGGTGCTCCCGCCTGCAGCTGGTTCCCGGTGCTCGTTTCAAAACTTGATCTTGGTCCTCCCTGAGGGAAACAACAGTGCTGGGGGGAGCAGCACCCTGCAGGATCCCCGACACAGCCCCCCCTTTTCATCACACATGGCAAGGCTACACCAGAACCCTGTTTTCATCCCCCCAGCCCTGGCAGCACGGAGCCAGCCTGACGCTCCGCTGCGGGAAGGACCTATTAGATAATTGACTGCATCCCCTGCCAAGGCAGCAGGTAGTCTCCTGACAGAGGCTGTAACAGATATTAAACATACTGCTCTTGATCTCAGCAAAAAAAGGCCACTGGAGTAATTTTTTCTTTAACCCACTAAGTAAAAGCTTTCTAGCTCATCTTAATAGGTTTTATCTGATGAAAATGGTACATTCATCATGGAAAGGCTTTTCTTTTTTTTTTCCCATTAAACTTTCGAAGAAATGTTTTAATTTTTTTAAGCTGTCATTGATTTTTTTGTAAGCAAAAATGGACATGTTGAAGCAGAAAAAAAATCCATTCCATTGTAAGCCAATTTTCATTTAGAGGAACATTTCAACATACAATTTCCAATTTGGTCTTGTCACATCCTCCTTGTCCTGCTGTTACACAGGTCAAAACATTACCAGAGATTGATAAAAGTGCAAAAATGTGAGCTTGTTTTAGCAGTAATTGGTACTTTTATATTTGTTTCCAGACAGTTTTGTCTAGCTGCTTTCCTCTTTTTCTGTCAGCCCAAGAGAATAACACCCTCAGGTAGCTGCGTGTTGATGCCAGCCCATGATGCGGAGATATGTTTCTCTCCCATTTCTAAACAACCTCCTTAACCAGACAATGGAGTATGACCTGTATTCAGGTGAGCAGACACCAGCACCACGAGCACACCAGCACATGTGATGACCAGAAAGTAATTAATTTCTCTGTTAAAATCAATGCCCTTGCTGAAACACTGCGTGTCCCACACTCCCAAAAGCCTTGGTGCCTGTGGAAACCTTGCCCTGGTCTCACTTCCCGTGTGGGGTTGTGGGGGATGAAGAGTGGGGTGGGGGGCTTTGGGGTAGATCCCTGTCAGGGTCCTGCCCACACTGTTCAGAAGCACAAGGTCACGAGCATGGTGAACCTGGGTAACATCTTCTGCTGGGCTTCTGAATATTGCAGCAGCCCCTTGGTGCTGGCAAATACAGGTGGCGGTGCCAGTGCTGCACCTTTGAGCTCTGTGCACCTTGTGGCCTCATTAGCCCCAAATTATGTCCAGACAGGGCCATGTACAAGCCAATCTCCAGCAGCCAGGGCTTCCTGTTGCCGGCTCAGCACCTCTGCCTGCAGCCTCTGACATATTTTGCAGTCGCGTCCGTTTGGTACCAAGTGAAGGCAAAGAGGGAAAAGGTGAAAAGCAAGGAAACGGCTCCCGCATTGTTCATCTCCAAAGGAGGGAGGGAAGCTGCTGCTACAGCCCGCAGGGGCACCATCTGTCGTGAGTCAGCAACCAGCCAGATTTACTGCCAATTGATTAAATTAACATTTGTTATAAGCCAGGGAAGAGAGGAAGGGGGGAAGAAATCCTCTTCACTGCTCTTGAATTATTTATGCCCTGGAAGCCTCCATGCCATGCTCGGGGCAGGCAGCAGCAACATGAGCTGCAAGTCCCCGTGCAGAGAGACAGGCTGGGCTACTGTGGGTCCTCCTGACCTCTGACAAATTATAGCAACCCAGGGTGGTATGAGTTGTGCAGGAGGTGCCATTCCAGAGGGCGTTTTCCTCCCGTTGTTTTGGCCACGAGCTCTGTTTTCCCAATAATGGTGTGAGGGATGGCTGTCAGCACCGCCACACTGCTCCTGCCTGCGCTGTCTTGTGGACTGGTGCAAGAGTGAGGGCAGGTTTGTTTGGGCAGAACAGGCTCAGGGGCTTTGCTCCACACCCCTGGTAGGTGCGGGAGGGAAAAAAAACAAGCTGAATTCCCACCAATTTGATGTGGTATTTTTTTCCTGGGTGCTGAGAGTGAATCTGGATGGAGTCACCTGGGTGCTCCTAGGTCTCATTGAAACAGAAACACATCGCCTCCATGTGCAGCGCGTGGCTGAATTCAGGAAAGGCTCCTGTTGCTCTGCAGGGGCTGTCTGGGCTTGCCATGTGCCTGGCCAGGAGGGGGAGAAAACGTGGTGCAACTGCACGAGAGATGAGTTTCACGTGCCATGCCTGAGTGGGCAGGACCTGCCGGGAGAAAACATCTGTGCAAAGCTGGGCACAAAGCTGCCAAGCCAGCGAGGAACAGGGACTGCAGGTCTTCTGTTCTTGTGGCTCACGGTGGGTTTCAGAGCCAGCCAGCCCCAATGCAAGGCCATAGCTCTGACCATCCCCCTGCAGAGCTGGCAGCCAGCCTGTGTGAGAAATAAGGCAACTCTTCCCTTCCTCCCACAGAAGAATATCCCCTGTGCAAACATAGCAAGGATGCGTTTTCTTTCTGTCGGCTGGCCTGTTGTACAGGGATGAAGGTCCTTGTGCCCCCACAGGGTGATGGGTGAGAAGTGTGCTCCCCACAGGGACTGGGACACAGTGAGGACAGGGGAGCTGAGGAAGGAAAGGAAGAGTTGCCAAGGGGCGAAGGCAGCAAAAGGGATGACCGTGGGAGCAGTGCCACCTCCTGTCCTCACTAAGCCTTCCTAAAACCCAGTCACTGCCTGAGCCTTTGCAAGGTCTCACCCCACAGCCCATGCTGGCATGTGAGTTCTCCTTGAACCCCCAATGGCCTGCACAGTCTCTCCAGACCTCCCAAGTCCCAGGCTGCCACACAACTCTGTGGCAACAGCAGGGCAGCCAGTGTACCTGTACCAGAGAATGAATTTAGGTATTTAAACTTCTTTTTACAGTCAGCCATCAAATATTCATAGTAACAAATAAACGAGGAGAGGAGGGGCAAGCCTATTGCAAAAGGGCTGAAAAGGGAAATAACTTTTTACAGCCAGACCATTAAGTTATAAATCTGGATATGTCCAGGATTTATTTACCATGCTCTCTGGATGTAAGCACGCTGAACGTGCAGCTGCAAGCAAAGGCAGGAGGTGTGTGGTTTGTCCAGCCCTAGGATGAGAGTCAGAGAGGGTGGTAGGAGGAGGGGAGGCCAAGGAGGAGAGAAGGCTGGTGTTGGGGGTACAGGCAGAAAGCAGTGAGGAAATCAAGGAAAGGCATCCCTGCACAGCTTGCACAGCCTGCAAGGGGACATGGGGGTGCATGACAGTGGGGGGTGGTGGAAGGACAGATGTCCACTGATCTGGGGCTCCAGGCAGGTCTCTCCCCTCTCACTGCCCTGCTTTCTCCAACTTCAGGATGGTATAGTCCTACCTGCTGGGATTTAAGCTGAGGGCTCTGGTTGCTGCTGCAGCACAGATGAAGAAGATAGAAAAAGATGAGACAGGGGTGCAGGCCACCAAACGCCTTCCCACAGGTTCCTAAAGAGCCATTGCCCATGGACCATTTCCCACCACGGTCACCTGGGAGGAAAAAGACCTTTCTTTCCAATTCCTGATGCAAGAAACAGCCCTTCTATCCTGGTTTGTAATGGTGCATCTTGGAATATTGCAGGGAAAAAAACATGTTCTTGACAGGAAGAGGTAAAACATGGCACCAGGGAGGGACCACATCTACTGGCGCAAGCCAGAAGATGCCCAGGTATCCCTTCCAGCCCCATGGGGGTGGTTTGGGTTTCCAAGCAGCTGCTCAGCCTGAGCTCACCACCCAGTGCCTGGAGAGACATCATCATGACCTGTTTCAGCAGAGTTCCTGTTACCAGGGAGAGGGCAGCACAGGAGGGAGCTGGCTGCTCCCTGCCCTCGGAGCCACTGGCAGGCACAGGTGCCCAGCAGGTACACAGCAGCCCCAGAAGTCACCAGCAGACTTTTCCCCATCACTGATAGAAAAAGGGGTAGGGGGTGTGGGCAGACTGCTCTCTTGCCACACACCCCTTCTCCAGAGCCCTCTCCCCATTCTCGCTTTCCCCCGATGACAGTGTCCACCATAGGGGCACTGGTCTGTGCAGGAACCTTGCAACAAAGTGGGGGCTTTGCAAGGCTTATTTGTGCACAAGGATCTTCCCTCAGCCAGACCAGGATTTCCTAACCCTCCAAGGCCCATCACTGTAAAGGTCAGGGCGTATCTCAGCAGCGCAGTGCATCCGGCACGGTGAGCGGATGCCTGGACCCTGCTCCCAGTGGCCACTGTGGATTCCTGGACAATGTTGCTTTGTGAAGCTCCAGGTCCCAGGGAGCAGAGCTGGCAGAGAGGGTCGGAGGCATGCCAGGGGGAGTTCAATCCCTGATGAAATTTCCAGTCATATTCTATTTTAATGTTGAGATCCTCCATTTGTTCAGTTCTTAAAGATGGCCCACAAAGGAAAGTACAATTTGGGCCCATGCCCAGTGTTTGCTTCCCTGTGCTGAATAAAAAGACCTGGAAGTAGTTATTTCTATAAAGCTACTTTTTGGCATTAGAAATGTGGATCTTTGCTTTACCTCAATACCCTGGGGAGACAAAAAGGCTCGGCTATGGTGTGGTTACAGAAATGATAATGATGTGAGCTGAACTGCTATGACATGACTGGAGCAGGCTGTTTGCTGTCCAGTGTTTCTGTTTGTTTTGTTATTAACATCAGTTAATTTCAATGACCAGCTGACATTTTGGATAAAAAGCCTTTGTTGAAGCCTCAGCATCCTGCTTTCTCCTACAGTACATTTTCCATGGGCTTATCCTCCATCTGCTTCAGCACAAAGTATCAACTGTCAGTTCCATCAGCTAAAACAGCAAATGGGAAACATCTTTAATAGTTTTTTTCCCTCCAGGACTTTTGTCATACAGAGAAGACACCTACAAGACAGAAATCCAAATAAGAAAAACCCAGTCTCAGGCCCCAGGGCCCCCAGGGCTGCCCTGGCTGTGCAGGGCTCTTTGCTCTTCCATGAGCCGCAGGCAAAGGAGAGCGCTGTCCTTCCATGAGCACAGCTTGGCCACCCCCTGCACCTCATTTTGAGGCAGAATTTATGCCTGTTCTGCCATCACAGACTGCTCATATGAAGCCTGTACAACTTCACACAGGCTTTTGTCTCCATCTGTGTGTGTGTCCTTGGGAGCTGTATCCCTGTGACAGCTCTCCCTGCTCTCCTCTCACCTTTCTCTTATTGCCAGAGCCACTGTTAAGGGCTGGGGTCACTTCTGACCCCAGGTGTATGCCTATACAGTTTACAGTAAAAGCTCTTAGGGATCTAATCACTCACAGAAACCCAGTTCCCATGGGGCTGACACCACTCTTTGATGCATTGAGGTTTTCCTTGCCATGGCCCCACCTTTTCCAGTCCTTGCTGCTGGGCCAAGGCTGCTGCCAGCCCCCGAGTGCCTGCCCTGGGCAGAGCATGCCAGGCACGCTGGCAGCGGGATGAGGGCAGTGGTGCAGGGCTGGGGATGTGGCTGGGGACGCTGCTGCAGCTCTGCTGTGCTGAGTCACACCCACCGGATGCTCCTGCATATCCCTGCTGGAAAGGTACCAAGAGCATTAGCATTGCAAGCCCAATCTCTGCAAAATAAGACAGCCTAATTGTTGCAGTAGCTCCTGTTACAGCCCGTGGCTCCCTGCCCTGTGTCCTCCAGCCATCCGTCCTGGCCGGGTCAGGCAGCCTCCTTTGGTGTGTGCTGTGTGCCTGATGTTCAAAGCAACATGCTTGGGTCTTCTCCAAAGAAAGCCTACAGACTTGGTCAGCTGCTGCCATAGCTTATTTACAGACTGCTGTTCTCCCTCCCATGCTCCAGTTCCCCAGCACGGTGATGGCTCCTGACTTTTTGCTCCATCCCGTGGTTCTGCCTAACTGCAGGTACCTCTACATCTGTGCAAGCACCAGACAGACACCAAAGAGGCTTCAGCAACACCGGAGACTGGGAGCTTGGCCTTTTGTCAACCCTTGCAAGCACAGGGGAGGCTGGGAGGGACTGGCCTGTGCCCCAGAAGGCTCACAGCCCACGAGCTCTCCTTTCCTTCGGCCACAGGCAAGTGATTTATGGCTCTGTGCCTCCATTTCCTTGCCTGGGACCCAGACAAGCATCCCTCCCTCTCACGGCTGCTGTGACGATGGCTGTGTTTAAAACCCGAGGTTCCCGGGCACTATAGCAACGTGGCCATACAAACACTTCGGGCTGAGACACCCTTTGTTTGGCGTTTCTGGAGCTCTGCTATGACTGATGAGCTCTCATCAGACCAAAACCATCTCGAGCAGGCTCTGCCGGGGCCAGGCTGCTCTTGACGTCAGTAGATTTTGGACCCAGGCCCGACTTTCAGAGGAGGTGAAGCCAAAGCTGCTTTTAAATGGTGCTGCTTCTGCCGACGGCAGAGAGGACAGAGCGGGCCGCGGGCCCACGCAGTTGCCGTGGCAGATCCTCCAGGGATGGAGCTTGCCCAAATCCTCTCACTTTAGCTGGCTGACCCTTCCCACCACCTAGCCCCCAAGACCCTGGGGCTCCTGGTGTGGGCAGCAGATCTGGCACAATCCCTGCCCTGAGAGCCCCAGCTGTTTCTTAGGAAGACACAGCTTCCTCTGCCCAGTTCTTCAAGCATCACCCATCAACCCTCCATGATTTCCTTCCCAGCAAGGTTTCCTGACGGGACAAAGTTACTGCCACCAAACTCTGCTGACAGCTGGGGGACTGAAAAGCTACAGGACAAGCTCTGCTTGGCATTCACACGGTGGGAGACACTGGAGAGACAAATTGCAAGGTGCCACGATCCCCAAGATGTCTCTAAGGCAATACTGCAAATGCCAAATAACCAGCAGTTCAGGCTGTTCCAGAGGGTCTTCCCTTCCTGTTGGGTACCTAAGCATCTCCCTCCCAGTCTGAGTCCTTATTACAGTGTCAGAGACAAGGAGATCTGCAGACAGAAAGGAAAGCAATCTATTGCCCATGGTGTCTCCTCCCCAGCTTGCCCTTCCCGTGCCCCAGGGCTCCTGGCTCTGGCTCCTACTCTCCCGATTTTGGTCTACATGGGGCACTCTCTGGGCTCTCCCACACCCCGAGGCTCCTGGGGCTGCCAAGCCACCAGCCCATTTCCCCAGGCTGCCAGAGGCACAGTGGGTGTCCAGGGAGGGTCCTGACTTATAAGGCACAAAGGAAGGGGAAGGCAGGGGGGCCGTGGGACACCGGCCAGAATTCATCCCGGCCAGACGCACAGAGCCGGGCTTCAGGCTCCACATGCCCAGGACAGACGCACAGAGCCTTTGCTGATGCTTCAATCCCACTGCTCCAGGTGCTCTGGATGAACTGGTGTTCGCCAATGGTGGTGCTCCTCTGGGCATGGCTTCCTAGCACCTGCTGCCCAGGCTGCTGCCTTTGGCTCTGGGCCTGCCACGTGCCTGGGGTCCTGTTCCAGGCTGGGGTTGCTGGGCAGGATGGAGTGTAATTAACTGCAAATCTCCCTCCTCCCCAGATTTGTTCAGCTTCACTAGGTCTCCCTGCTGCTCTTTCCAGGCACTTCGTTTTCTCCTGGCTTCTGCCTGCTCACCTTCTTCCATCCCAGGGCTGCTCTTTGAATCCACCAAAGCTGCTACATAGGTCTTACACTAATTTTAACAAAGGCTCTTGTTTACCCTGGGGATTTTGTTAGTGTCTCTGTCAAAGCTGCCTTTGAAAGCTTTGCTACTCACGCTCACTAATAATTTAGTGTTTGGCTTCTGCATGGCTTCCTACTGTTCTTCTGGCTCCACCAGTCTCCCTCCTGCTTCACTCATCTTTTTCCTCATGCAGGTTGGGAGCAGGAACCAGTTAATATTTGATTTCCTCTCTTGACTGCCATGTCTGGGAGGCAGCAGGAGACCAGCACAGCCACCCAAGGAGGGAGCAGCAGCCCCCTAGAGCTATTTGCAGCCCTCCCTGATGCCTGACTTTGCTGCCTTTGTGCCCCTTGATGCCTCATCCTCCCCTCGTCCCTCCCCACACCCCCCCTCCCAAGGTCTGTTCTCCCTGTTGATAATCCATTATCTACATTTAATGCCTCACTAAAGTCCTCCCCTTTGTCTGATGGTGAAACCCTGACCAGATGTGAAGCCTCTTCTGTTGCTAATGGCAAATCCTTTTGCAATAGCTGGTTAGAAAAACGGGAAACCTTTTAAACAAAATAAAAATGGAATCACCAGGCTAATTTTCATTCTGTGGGTCTCATAAAGGAGCAGTGTTTTTTTTATCATTATTTTTATCTTTTTACAGAAAATCACTCTTTAGAACTGTGGCTCAGAAGATTGGTTTGTGTTGTCAGCATGCACACCACTAGACATTTCCTTTGCTCTGCTGGTGTGGATATTATTGCTCTCATGGTCCACTCAGCTCCGGAGAAAAACAAGAAAGGGAACAAGAGGTGGAATTAAAAACTGCTAGTATTCTGTTATGGGTTCAGACTTCAGAAAACTGAGGCTACTAGTAGCATTTCCAGAAACAAGATTGCCCTCTGTGCCTGCTGAGCACACCCAGATGGAAGCACAGATAGGCTCCAGGAAGGGGGTGAAGTGTGGCTTGAAGGAAGGCCTCCAGTTAACCCTCAAAGTGTGTTTTTATTTGGCATAATTTCCAGAGTCCTTCTGCAAACTTGCTTGCTGCTATAAGGTGTTAGGTTGTCTCACAGTGCCATGCAAATGACCATTAAAATACAGCAGTGGCAGCTGCTGTGCAACAGCAGAGCTTTGCAGCAGCAGCAGCAGAGCTGCAGTACCCCCACAGCCCTGAGAGCCCACGGACACAGCCCTGCCCCAGAGGGCCAGCATTTGAATGGAGACCCCCAAGCTGGGGGGTCACAGATAAAATGTCAGCATGTGACCTCTTCTGGTGAACAGGCACTAGCACAGCATTTTGGTCTTGCATTTGGGCTGCATGGGCTGGGATCTGCATTGTTTTTTTGCTGAGACACGTGGTAAGAGGAGATCCTGGACCACAGAAACCACGAGCATTGCCAGCAAGTTGGGAGAGAACTGTCCTCCTCACAAATGCTCATTCCCATTACTGCACATGTGCCTAGCTATGTTTTTCCTTCAGATGCAAGCACTCATTTTTGCATCTAGTTAGAAATACACTGACAAATGCCAGCCTGAAATCCTGAAATGTTTCATTTCCTGCTCAATGAACTGTCACTGAACCAAAAAAAAAAAAAAAAAAAAAAAAAAAAAAAAAAAAAAAAAATTTGAGAGCTTCCCAAACTCACTTACGACATTCTTCCAGCTGGGAGAAGTCTAGCTAGTTTTTAAGTTTCTGTCTAATTCAGAAAAAATGTTTGCTTTTAATTTCTGGATACAGTGGCACATCCTGTGAACTGTAAAGCTTGTGTACCAACAAAACTCTGTGGAGGTTGCTGTGTCCTGTCACTTGGGATAAAGAAGTTGATGAACTCATTTGATACCCCAAAGAGCTGAAACAATAAGCAAAATATGCACAGCACAGACACACAAGGAAAACCCATGCTGCCTGAGAGATTCAGTGGGAGCTGGTGCAACAAAGGCACTTGGCTGTGACTATGAAGATGTCCTGGGGTAAGAAGAGCAGGCACACAGGAAAGCTGTGAGGAATGGCTGTGAGGAAGTGTGAGAGCAAGCTGGCAAAGGAGTCTGAAAAGACAAGAGAGGGAGAGGTGCAGGACCACACACCAGTAAAACCAGCCCTGGAGTTGTGAGCAAAGACATTTTTCCCCACGTGATTTTTCCCTGGCGCAAAGAAATATTTTTTTGTGAAAGTAGAGGTTTGCAGCAGAAGTGTTTCCTCTCACCATTGTTTTCCCTTTCCAAGGCCCAGAGCTTGCCAGCCACTGCCTCTTCTGCTCCCCACCATCACCAAGGAAAGGCAGGCATACATAAAATGACTGACTTCAGTGAAGCCATGGTTCATTGAACCACCCAGCTAAAGGTGGTTTTGACCCAGAAGGAAAAAAACCCTGAAAGGAAAAAAAAGCCTGGAAGGAAAAAATCCTTGGTACTGGTGACAGCATCTTTGTCTGGCTTTTACCCTGAAGGTGAAAGCAGTGACAGTGAATGCAGTGATAGGAACAACAGGACAGCCCTTCCTGGACCTGCCATCCTTCAGTCCCCTCAGCATGGCCCACAGCTGGCTGTGTTTTGCCCTTTACAGCAGGGCTGGGGGATCTCACAGGGTGAGATGGGCACTGCTGGCTGCAGGGTGTCAGCGGAAGTAAGTTCTTTGTTCCCCTTGCTTTTTGCATTTCTATGTTTGTTTGTTTTTTTCCCCTGGAAACTTCTGCTGCTGAGATGCCCTCTCAGTCGGCAGGAGCAGAGCTATCCTGCACGCAACAGTGCCACCAGCACAAGGCACACACTGGGCATTGCTCCACCACTGCGGAGCAAAGAAAAGTAGGTCAGGAAAATAGGTTTGACAGAGCCAAGGACTGGACTTGTCACCTCAGTTGCCATTGGTGTGGGAATTGAGAAGTGGCAGTGGCGGCCAGCGAGCAGAACAGGCGGCACCTGGGATGCCAGGCAGAGCTGGGAGCCGCTGCCCCTCCCAAAGCATGGCACTGCATGCAGCCCCGCTGCTGACCTGCCTCCAGCAAAGGCTGGACATCTCTGAGCTGCACTTGCCTGACTGATAATTGAAGCAAACTCCTGAGTCCAGGGAGAAGGTGCTAATTGCAAATACCTACTGCTTCCCCCGGAGCGGCAGGACAGCACCCCGCAGGCTGGTGTGTCACTCCTCAAGGGAAGGATCTGCTGCTGGTCACTGACAGCAGAACAGAAATCACTGCATGGGGCCCCAATACTGAAATGTGCCCCATTAGCGGGTCAGAAAATCACCCACCACTCTGCTGCCTGCTGCTTTAGAAGGTGTGCTCCTTTGTTTAACACACTTTCTCATGGATGTGCTGCAGCCGCCACATGTGTCTCTGTGATGCCCACTCCGGTCCTCTGAGCATCTGGGGACCCCAGTACGCTGTGCTCTGGGATGGGACTGGGCTGTACGGGGTCAGGACAGCAGAGAGGATTTCTTATCACTGAGACAGATGGGATGGTGCTAGCACACAGCAACTTCCTGAGAACAGAAGCCACCTGTGATAAACCCCACATAAGGCAGAGCAGATTCAGGCCTTGTGATTTCCAAAGCAACTCAGTGCAGACACAATGGTTCTATCTTGGCAAGCAGGGCCCTCCTGCCTGAGGTGGGGTGGCAGCGGCAGGCAGCTCAAGAAAGATGGATGCAGTCAGTGCCTACAGAAACCCCTGTCACAGGCTGCCCCCCTCCCTGCAGCTGCCTGTGCAACTTTTGGGGGGCTAAACCCAGCGTCACTCCCTCCTCGCTCCTGGCTAATTGCTTTAATGCCGGTGAGAGCGGCCGCGCTGCCTCGCTCCCAGCCGCGGCTCATCATTTATTGACGGGCTGAAGCCCCGAGCAGCGCCCCGCTGGCCGTCACGCTGCAGGCGGCTGATGTGGGGTGGCTGGCCGGCCACCGGGAAGGATGACATCATTTTTGTGTTGGGAGCCAGGCACGCGGGGCCGGGGAAAAGGCTTAGCCCACTTATCTTCCGATGTACACCTACAATTTTCCCTTTCAATCTCCTTCCAATCTGGCTACTCCCACGTGAGTTACTAATATAGGACACGCAACGGGGCTTCTCCCTGCCTGGCCTATCCTCATCTATTTGACTAATTAGCTTGGTTTCGCTGGGGGGGTGTGGGGGTAGAGAGGGGGAGAAGGGATAAAAGGGAAGTCTTGTCCAAAATCCACCCTTCTGCTCCATCTTCCCTAACCCCTACACTGGTAAAGCTGAGCACAGCTCTGCTAATACTGTCCATCAGGACTGCAGTGCTCAGTAGCTCTAATGTCATATATCCAGTCCCCTGCAAAACTGAGGGGGGGGGGGGGGTACATTGGTCCCTTTGCACTCACCCTGCCAAAATACCTGCCCACAGCAGCCCTGCAGGTGCTGGGGTGATATTGCCTCTGCTCTGGGGAAATTACAGCCCCCAGCTGGCCATCAAGGCAGGTAGAAGAAGAGAGGGGCAAAGAACAGATGGGTAGCAATTTGTTTTCCTCCTACCCCTCCTGCAGCTTGTTCCTGAAGCAGGTCTGGGACAAACAAGAGGTCTCGGGGACATGTCCCCCTGGGAGGGTGTCCCTGACCTCCCAGCACTGGATCTCATCAGCACCAAAACTACCTGCAGCTGGACCTGTGGCATCTGAGAAGCTTTATGAGTTGTTTGGCAGGAAATGAGTGGTTAATTACCATGTGCCACTGCTGTTAACCTCTGCAAATAAGTCTAATTATCACAGATTAATGAACAGAGCGCAGGCACATCCGAGGAGCTGTCGCTGAGGGTCTTTCTGGGGCCACATTTCATTATTTTTCTGAATGCGGATATCCTGTCTCCCACATTGCCCCCCCGCCCCCCCCAGCTATGCATCCTTCTGATGCTCCAGCTGGTCCCTGAGAGTTGTGGCCCCACAACTCCTGCATGGCCACAGCAGGGGAGAGATCCCGGGGGGTGTGCCAGGGGAGGCACAAAATCAGGGTCTGGGACAGCTGCCAGGGCTCATCCCACAGACATCAGTGTGGCCCTACAAGGGCACTTGTGCATCAGGGCCATCTCCTTGCATGGTGTTATGGGGGGCCCTGTGATGTTTGAGTTGTGCCTACCCCAGAGGCCCTAGCTTTTGTGAGTAAATAATCAGATGAGATCCTCCTGTCTCATCTGGGAAAGAAAAAAAAAAAACCAAACCAAAACCTAAAGCATGTCATTAGCTCTCGTGGTTGCAGGGAAAAGCTGAAGTGAATCTCCCAGGCTGAGAAAGCAGAAAAAGGGAAAACAGATCGTGGTTATTGATTTTTTTGTTTCTAAAAGTCCACTCTTTCCCCACCACTGCCTTATGAGAGCCTGTGGCTGGGAAGAGAGGGATCCTGGCACCTGCTGAGGGATGGGCAGCAGCATGGGTAGATGGGAGGGCACAGCTGTGGGACCAGGCTGAAGACGCCAGGAATGGCAGAAGGCTGGGATGGTACATGATGTAGCCTCAAAGTGAGGAGCATTAATAAATGATCAGATTTTATGATCATGACAGGAAAGCTTACACTTCCAGCATTAAAATAAATAATGAAACATTTTTCTGTTTTAGCTATTCTGGCTTATTTTCAGCACTTGCTGAATGGCTGATGCTTTCTTATGGTTGCTTACCCAGCACTCAGGAGCATCCTTTCAGATTTGGACCAATTAGCCCACACTCACTTTGACAAGCACTGCTACAACACAGGCACACGACTGCTGTACTGAGGCTCCTGTGCCAGCAAATCGATGGAGCCTTTTTTTGTTACCCTTGGGAAGCTGATAGCTCCATCTTTACGTGTCTGACACCAGGAAGGATTTGCCAGTGGAAAAAGGAGATCCACACCTGGGCACGTGCTGCCTTTGCAACCAGCATCTTACTGCCCCTGCAGAGGAACCCCGCTGGCCTTGACTGTGTTGGGCTCGAACATGTTCCATCACATCCCTCGTGGCAGCTTCGCAGCTGAGCAGCACAAATGTGTCCCAGCTTCGACATACTGTCACAGGGAGGAAACCAGCAGATGCAAAGGAAGCTGAATGGGCAAATGAATGTTAAAATAATTGGAGCCACCATTTCAGACTTGATGAATATGTTGCTCAAATTACAGCTCTGCCTTGAAAACAAAACAAAACAAAAGCCCTGATGAATGTAACATTAATTTAATAATAGTGAAACTTGTAAATAATGTAACGCTCATTTAAATGGTTGCTCTTGCAATATCTCTTGAGAGGGGAGTTAGAGACTTTATACTGTTGGGGCTGGGATGACACATGTTCTGTAAAATGTGATGTTTTATTCATCAGCTCCCCCAGGAGCTGGCGGGGCAGTGGGGTCAGGGCCGAGGCACTCGCAGGCAGCCCCCAGCTCTGCCACTGGCCACGCTGGTGCCCCCTTCCTCCTCGCCAGTCCCTTGGGTTTCCCAGCACTGTCCTTCCCAGCAGTGTCCTGCCTGGGCACTGGCAGCTCCTCCAGGGCTCCCTCATCCTGGTGCCTGTCTGCCCCCTCCCACAGACGTCTGCGACACCTGCACATCTCAGACTTCTCCCTTTGCTGAAGCATTTATTTAAATGTTTCTCTTATCCTTCACCTTCAACTACGAGGCAGAATTAAATTCACAGAAACGCCAAAAATGCAGTTCACAGCCAAGTCAATAAACATCATCCGACCCAGAGAAAATCAGAGCAGAGATACCCAGTTCCACTCTTTGTCCCTTCCATTTTTTAGTTGCCCTTTTTATTTCTCTTTTACTGCTGTAAGAGCCTATTACCAGCATCTACAACTTCCTTTCACCAAGGACCTCTGGGTTTTTCCTTGCCTGCTTCCTCTGCTTTATTTATTGACATATTCAATAATTTAGAGAAATCTTATTTTAAATGCACAGGGCAGAACTCACCCCCAGGTTTAAAAAACAAATCCTTTCACATTTGGCAAACAGCTGCACACAGAAGGCAGACATCAAATGTAAATATATCCAAATATGTAAATTCAAAGAATCAATAGATATGGCGTATTCTTTATTTTAATTTTTCATCCAGAAATAAAAGCTTATTGCTGTATTGATTTCCTTGCAGTAAGGATCATCCTACAAGACGTGATAAGCTTTCCTCCTGGACTGAAGGTCAGCCTGCTGCCATGAGGACTATTCTTACATGACCAAAAATGCTTGATCAAGAACCGATTTGCAAGGCTGGGCTCTAACCTAGTGTGACCAGTCTTCCTCCTCCTCCTCAGCACAAGGGGCACTTCAGTGCCAGATACAGGAAACCCTTAGACATGGGGCTTTCAGTATAAGCCCCATGGCACCTCAGTGTTCCCCCAGCAAACACCTGGGGCCTGAGCTGGTCCACAGGGGCTGAGCCTGCAGACTGGCACCACCATTCATGTGTCCCTAGGTCTATACTGATGCCGCACACTAAATATATTCTGCTCCAGTATGCTATTTGGAAGGTTCCTCTCCTCCTTTATAGCCTGTAGTACACTTTTTTTCACCTCTCTGGTGCCCACCATGTTACACAACCTCACAGTTGATCAGTGCTTTCCAGTCAACACCTGCCATTGAACTGCCCAGGTTTGTTTGTACATAACTGAGAAATAAATGTAAATGTGTCAGGATGATAAAGATATACACAGGTGGTGTCACCAGAAACAGGAAAAAAGAGCGAGCATTCAGTGCATATGAGAGAGCAGCCCGTGCTGCCTCACACTGACTCATCCAGGACTGTTAGCATCCAGACCATGCCAAAGGCAAAGAGGCTGCCTTGCAAAACCACTGGGCTGTGCCTCTGGGATTTCTTCATGCATTATCATTTTCATCTTGCTGCTGTTGGCTATAAAATAAATGTGTACATCAATACAGCAATGGAAAGCAAGCGTCTGTTTTGAAGAGACATTGGCATTGTTTTATAAATGTCAGCAGCTGAACAGCAGTGGGCTCTGTCACCTGCTACTGCTTCTATCACTTCCCTTCTATTAAAAATACATATTGACAATAAAAGCTCTGGCTAAAAAAAAAAGGGCCCTCCCTCCCCAGAAGAAAGACCTTACTCTGCTCTTCTTGGAAAATCTTTAAACATGTGCCCTGTGAAATGACCTTACACATCTTCTCCCCTCCTGTGAATGCCATTGAAGTACGTCTTTTAAACCGGGCAGTAAAAAGTGGGGCTCCAGTAAGTGGTTTAATAGCAGTGCTTCTCCCAGCCACAGCAGCAGCAAATGTCTGAGCTTTCTAAAATTCTGTATTTTGTCCAGCCCACCCTGCTCCTGGCCAGGCTGTGCCATGCCGTGCCTGTCAGTGCACACAGCCCCTGACCCTGCCCGTGGGTGCTCTGTGCCACTGGGCACACACAGGGCTTGTGCCACAGGCAGCAGGGTTGGACATGGCCTGGGGATGAATTATCACACGTGACCAAGGTGCTGTGTATGGCACTGGTATCATTTTACAATGCTATCAGTTTAAATTATTTTTTCCTTTTTGGTAGGTAGGTTAAGTTTTAATTGAAAATTATTTTCAAAAGCATTTCTAGTTAATACAGGAGAGAGAATTTAGAAAAGCATCCCATAAAAGCCCGTGGGTTTCATTTCAGCAGTCCCTGCCTAAAACTTCACTATTTGAGTTTCTGTCCCTTCTTTACTGCTTTCCTTCATCAGGAGTCTTGAGGAAAGAAGGCCAGCAATGTATACAGCACACTGCCCACTGGGCAATCCACTGTCACACATCTCTCAGGTTTGCAGTGGACATGCTGTAAAACACAATGGTCATGCCTGAAGTTTGCATCCCTTTACATCTCTGCATTGGGAACTGGAAAGCAGCAAGTCCCAATACCTTCACAGAAATCCCAAAGAAAGTACTTTGTTCAGGAACTGGAGCACATGAACACTGCCATATAAATGTCAATCACCGTGAATCCTACACATTGGCCATTTGTAAACTATCTGACTGCAAGTCAAATTGTTTTATGGTTAGAGGAGCATTTAATATACTATCAACAGTTTAAAGTTAGCATTTCATACTCAGCGTGATTAATGGCACCATATTGTATTTCAATTACTATGAGATACTTCCCCATAATAAACAATGACAATAATATTCACATTAAGTCAATAAAAAGCATCTCCAAAGTGTGATGTATACATGCCATTACCACAGCCCAATGTGAAAGCATCATACAGGTTACAACACTGATAACAGAAACCCCAGCACCCAAAGCCAGATGTCTGTGCCAGGCAGAGGCACTACCCTCTCTACCTCAGGAATCCGCACCACCTTCTCCATTGCTTCTGGGCACAACTTCATAAGCTCCAGCCTGGGAGCTGATCAGATGGTGACTGCAAGCGTGGACATCCTACAGTCATTTCCTAAGCACTGCTACTGCTACACAACAGGTCACACCAAAGCCTTTCATTCTCTCTTTCTTCTTCCATGTCCAGCCTCATTAACTGAAAAGGGAAATGATTTTTTTCTCATACTCTTTTTAACCTGCTTGCTTGCTTTTTAATTGCTAGCTCTGATTTGAGTGCCCAAGAGCACACTGACTGAAAACAGGCGATTTACACAGCCTCACACCTAGAATATAGTTTCCCATCATGAAGTGGAAAACTTTAAAAAAAAACCCAAACTAAAACAAAAAAACCCAAATTAACAAAAAACAAAAACAAAAAACCAACTAAACAACCCCCCCAAAAAACCACCACCAATAAAAACAACCGAACAAAAACTCCAAACCTCCCCAAAACCTAAGAAAATATTTAGTTTCAATAAACATTGAATTGTTTTGCCTTGGCATTTAAACTTAATTTTGTTTCGTTTGACTAAAATAAAAAGACACTTGGCTTAGATGTCAAAACATGACGGCACATATAAAAGAATAGATATGATATTAAATAAAAAGATAATGATAAATTACTAACTGTTTTGAACAGTGTTTTTATAGTTAGCAAAAAACAAAGTAAAATGAGAAGGTGGGAGTAAAAAATTTTTTTCATCATGGAAATCAAAACAAGACATTTCACCATTATCAAAACAAGAGAGAAACCCAAATAATTCACTTCAACTTTCCTGTGGAAAATTATGTCCAGATTGGCACATTCTTACAAAATGCTTCAATTAGAAAAAACCCTGCGTGTTCTTCAGATGAAAATTCCCTTCTGCTGGGGTCCTTCACAGACACTGCTGGTGAAGGGCTTGGGAGAACAGGTATCTCTCATCACACCTGGCACTTTTGTCCCTCCAATTAAGGGCTTGCATCCCCTGCCTGAGACCCACACAGTCTCTCTGCTCAGCAGAGGCTCACCTCAACAGTCCCCCTGTTTCTAAGGCAAAATATCAGCAAGTTTGTCTCCCACTCTGCAAAAAGCAAGGCTCACCCTTTGGTGCAACCCTAAGAAGCGATGAGCAATGCACCAATAACAGTAGTATTTCATAAAACTTTACAGGGAATTTTAAAAAATAGTAAAAAAAGACAAAGGCGAGAGACAAAAACATTTTTCTTTGTAGGTCGGCTTTAATGCACCTGGTATGAGGTTTGCAAGAGTGAGACAATCTCAGAGGGAGTAATTATTTGTAGATCACTGCCCAGGCAGACCCTAATGGCCTCTCCCAAGCTGTTAGAGGCAATTATTTCAATAAGCATTTGTCCTGCAATGAATGGCAAGACACATGGCGATGTCTGTCCAGCCTCCCTGCTGGTCTAGTGGGGAGGACACGGCCCCTGGGCGGTGGGTCCCAAGGGGATAGGAGCCCCTGGCCTCCTCAGGATGCTCTGGCTGGTGAGGACTGTGCCAGTGCCTGTTGCACAGGCACGGTCTCGCCTTGCAGGGCGTTCCGTGCAGCTGGTCCCAGTGGTGGCCAGTGTCCTTCTGAGACTGGGCAGCTGTGGCTGCTGGCCATGGGCATGTCCCTTCTGGAGTCCTGCATGGACAGCTCTCCACCAACATGCTCTGCAAAGCACGGCTGAGCTGCCCCACACCCTGCACAGCCACAGCCCCACGCTACAGGCTGTGCTGTTTTATAAATCCCTGACCAGTGGCTTTTACTAAAAAGGCCTGGCTAGAGCTCCCAGCACTGCCTCCTCGTGCTGCCCAGGTCTGCCCAGGTCCTGCAAAGACACATGGGATGACCATGTGGGCTAGGCTGGGGATCACAATTGCACTGAAACCCTCTCACAGTGCCAGTTTCTCTGGAGACTCAGGGAATCTTCACCCACTTTCCTGCAGCCAGCAAGAGCTGTGTCTGGGGACAAGCACCATGTCAGCCCTAAGGATCAACTCATCACAGCAACAGCAATGTCATTTTATTAACTGTTTACTCTGCTCTGAAGAAGAAAATAGCAGCTGCTTCAACAAGCCTCTATTAAGGGATTTCTTTCTGAAGACCTCCTTTATTTGTACTCCTAGACTTTTCTACCAGCTTGTCTAAACCAGGAACAAAACATGCATGACAAATACAGAGGCCATAAGCCCTGACACACACTCTGTCCAAGTCCAGTTTAAAGTGGAAATTACCGGTGGAAAACAAAAAACCTCCATAGTTTATCAGTCCTAATCCCATTAATGCTAATAATACAGGTTACTAATAATAGCATGTAGCTCTCTTTGACACAAATCAGACTTGTACAGTTTAATGTACGGCTGAGAGATAGAGGCAGACATAGCAGTAAAACACAAGTTGAGTCTCCAGGTCAAACCAGGCCATGTCCTGATCACGCCACCCCTCGCTTTTCAAGTTTCACATTATTAATTTCTTGAAACACATGTTCCTACTTAAGCCAATGGGAAATTTGCCATTGACTTCAAACGGACCCAGAGCGAGCTCCTGCAGCAGTTGCCCTTCTTAAGGAAAAGGGCTGTGCATCCCCAGTTTTGGCAAGGCATGAGCAATCCTGCTGGCTTATAAAATCACACTTAACACCACAAATGCTGGGTGAAAGTTTTTTCAGGAATACTCTGCTAACCTTCATCATGGCAACTTAATGAAAACCACTCCTGAATTTGTGCAGAATTCAGCAAACAGGTTAATAAAAATTATTTTAAAATGTATATATACATGCTGTAGTGACTCTGCCCAGAAAGGGATTTGTCATGGTTTCTCAGGACACTCTCTGCAGCAGAACTACATACTTGAAAAATAGAAGAGGGCAGAGGTTCAGCCCCCACAGTTGGTCTCCCTGGGTAGCCCCTGGTGAACTGGAGGGTGGAGGAGCCAAAGGGTGGAAAGTTTGTAGCCAGTGCTTTTCCTTCTTACCCAAACAGGAGAGGGGTCATTCGCCACCAGAGTGGTACTGACAGCAAGGGTATGGCAGCACTGTATGTCACCCATCCAGGCCACGAAAGCCCTTGAGACACCTCTGTCAAAAACTCAGTGATGTCTTTTGTGTTACCACAGAGGAAAAGTGATGTCAGAGACTGAGGAAGCCATTGAGCCGGCTCGCCTGCTTCCAAGAATCTTGAAGAGTTTCTGGACAGAGTTCACCCTTTGCTCCTCCAAAGCTCTGTGTCTCTGTCTCTCAACTCCTGGTTTTGCAAATCAGCAGGGATCCATCTGGCATGAAAGGCACCTGTCTTCTGCTTGGCAAAGCTCTGGTGGGAATGATGAGACCCAGCATCTCTACACTTGGCCACTGACAAACCAACTCTCAAAGCAAAGTGTTGTGGAGTAAGACTCGGATCTTCTTGGCTACCACTTTATCACCTGTATAACCTCTTAATTTCCTTCCTCAGAACAAGTTCTAAGCTCAGCTTCTGCAGGCAACTTCCACTTCCTAAAATTATTTCCCCCATTCCTTATAAAATAATCTCATAACATTCCCTGTGGCTTTACCAGTAATAACAGTTACACACTGTCAGCAGGAATTGCTATGGGTACAAAGGGCAGGGATGACAAACTGCTGGCCCCTTGCTGAGCACTGTCCCAGAAGACAGGATAGTCCAACAGAGCTTCCTCAACTACCAAATCAAGTCGGGCAGCCAGAGAGAGCTCAGAGGAAATCATGTATGATAGTCACTGTGCATTTATCTGCAATTTGAGAGAATACGGGTTTCTTTCTGGGTTCTGACGATTTGTCACTTTGGACTAAGCTTTCTCTTGCTCATGTTTAACCTGCAAACTCTTGTGTTCTGCAACCAACGCCCCAGGAATAACGGAGTGCTCTTGGAGTTACTGCCTTTTTTCCAGCTGTCTCACACAGCAATGCAGTATTCCACAGGCTGAATGAGTATGAGATGATCTGCTAAGTGCTGCTCATGCTATAGACAGAGCCATGTAGACTCTCAAGGGAAATCAAAGCCAAGAAACAAAGATTGTAGTGAGAGAGAAGCCCAAAGACTGACTCTCTCTCTTGAACAATATCTGTTTTCCTTTCAGCAGTTCACAGTTGCCCAGCAGACAAGGACTGAGACCCCAGGAGATTTCATTTGTGAGGAAATTTTTTTACAGGTTATGTGTTGCAAGGCCTTGTTCAAAGGTCCCTCTTCAAGCAGGATGGGAGTGCAGAGACGGAGAAGCCCCAAAGATGCAGCTGCTGTTGGGATGGGAAGAGGCTGCCCAAAGGAAAAGATGTTTCCATCTTTTTTCATAACAGGAGTCCCCAGTGAGATGCTCTTTAGAGGGGGAAATGCTGTGGTACACAGGTGATGCTCCTGTGGCATGCCAGCAGAGCTGGCAAAGCCCAACTCATACAGCAGAGCAGAGTTTGACTGCAGTATCTTTGTGTGAATCCTGGCCACTGCTGTGACAAGCCAGGTACTTTACTTTTCATGCACCTCTGTGGGGGAACACAACAAGCTGGCCAGCAGGCAAGCAGTATGGGCTTGCTTCCCTGCATGCCAACATTTCCTTATTAATTCACACATCTGCACTTGACTGTGAGAGCCACACCTTCAGCAGCTTCTCGTAGGAACAGGACTAAAGGGAAACCCCAAGAGGATGTGAAAACAGAACCATGAGTCTTGCAGCTTCCAGCCAAAGACAGGCTTTGCTCTTAATGCATTGCATCTCCTTCCTCTGCAAAAAGTCTAGAGAGAAACCCCCAGCGATGCTGCTATAAGCTTGTTTCCAGAGAACCTTCTTCTTCCCACAGGCCCTACGTGCTGTGGGTGTTTTCTGCAGTGCTGCAGGAGAGCTGTGCACAGCAGGCCTCCTCTTGCTGTGTATGCTACCTCTGCTGTGATTTCAGCTCTTAACAGAGCTCTTGCTAGCTGAAGCCAAGTCAAACGAACATTTGTCCGGAGTAATATGTGTAATAACACAAGCCAGTCCCCAGTTACCATCTAGTGAACCATGCCAATGTTCTCATATATTATGGTAAGACTTCCTATAAACTACCAAACTGTGATGCGACCCATTCACTGAAAGGGCACCATTCAGAGATGCAGCACACAGCTGTGTCTGCTGACAGCTGCACTGCATCTCCCAAGCCCAAGCCACTCTCCAGCAGCACCACTGCACGACAACAGCAGCCCAGAAGGTCCGCAGAATGGACATCTCATGTGGAAGCTGTAGGAGTCCAGCCTGAACTTGAGACTCAGAGGGCTTCCTTGCAGCTCATTATTATTTATTATTTGTACTGTAGAAGCACCTGAGAGCTTACTAATATGATCTGAGACTGTTTATGTCAAGTGCTGAACACCAACAGAATAGCAATGATAATTGCCCTTGCCAAGAGGTTCAGAAACCTACAGGTCATTTTGGGCAGAAGGGAGGACTTGAAAGACAGCAGAGAGAGCTGTTAGATACAGTTGGATTCTGAGCTCTTGGTGGGACACAAAGGAAATCGCATTTCCCACTGGTTCCACTGGGGTTGCTGCACCTGATTGCCTCTGGAAGCTTTGCCCCACCATCATACATACACAACCACAGTGCTCTTCTTCAGCATGGCTTTGTGTCCTGGATTTGAAAACTGGGAAACAGAGACTGATCCTAATGCAAACAGCCACAGCCATAAGGTAAAAATTATTACAAAAGAAATACAAAAACCGTAGAGCATGTGAACAAACCACAGCAGATGAAGACTCCTCCTCCACAGTGGAAACTCAATCCTGTTACATGCTGAGCATGCTCGCTGCCTTTTCAGGACAGGAGGTCAAAAAAATCCATGACAGATCTGGATCAGACCCATTCAACTATGATTTCTAAATTTCCCTTGAAGCATCAGTTGGTTTTTTTTTTTGGTTTTTTTTTTTTTTTTTTTTTTTTTTTTCCCCTCAGCCCAGAGAACTTAGCTGGATAATGCTTCTGCTTCAGGATGGCATGTCATCTTTTCCCATCAAGCACCTTCTGTGTCTGGCAAGTGATCAGCTTGTAAAGTCCACTGAGACTTTTGGGTGCCCTAAGCTATGATTTTGGGTTAGACCCATTCCATCTCTAATCCTGGAGAGTGCTCATTAGCTGCCCTGCAATTAAACCCATTGCAATGTCCACGGGGCACTGATTTGAAAGAGAAGGCGCATGTTTTCCAGGAAGAGGGGAGGCACAGGACCTTGCTGTGTCATACTCTTGTGTCCCCTTTTGTTGCTGAAGATCTGGGGAACAGCTTGTGACTCACTGGAGACCAGGAGGCACCTCCACCCACTCATGTCCAGTACAGAGATGCCACCACCCTGCTTCAGTGTGTCCTGTCCAGGCAGAGTCAAGTGCCACTGATGGCTGCAAGCTAGAGCCATGCTGCTCCCCAGCATGGAGACAGGAAGGGAAACAACCTCTGTTCCCTGTGTCTTGGGCTGCATCTGCCAGAATGAGCAATGAAATACTGAACAGCTCTCTACGTCACTGAAATGTTGCTGTGCAGGCATTGGGCCAACAGCATTGACCTTTCTCCAGGAATACGAGGTCTGAAGGAGATGAGAGGTTTGAAGGCGATGAGAGGTTTGGAAGGAGTGAGGTATCCAGCTGGAGTAGGAACCGGGGATTTCTGGGGCCTACAGAGAAGTGCTTCACTGTTGGAAAGGAAGTTCTCTCCATGTTTGCTGCTTTGTGCTTGTTTGGATTTTGTTTCTCATCAGATGTGGACAGGGATACAGATGCACAGACACGCTGGAGTATCGGGAAGGGGCAATGTTGAACAGCAGGGTCACCTTTGAGCTCTTCCACTGTGCCTCTGACAGCCACCTGGCCATAAACCACCACCACAAACCCTCCACTTCCCCGGTAGCAGCTTTCTACATCCATTTCTGAAGAGGCTGAACTGCAAATCCAAGCATGCTCCCGTGCATTTATCAGTATTTTTCCCCCTCTCTGATCTTTGCAGGCTTTACAACCAATGGCAACCTCAACCCTACCAACCTGCAGGCACAAACTCTTCCTCTCCAGGAGGGACACAGCCTGAAGAATCAACACCTCTGAATGACGCTGCCACAGGCTCTAAGCACAGAGAAGCTGTATTAACTCAGTCTAAGATGGAGGAGAGGAAGAGATGCAGCTGGCAGTCTAAATGCAAATATCATGGTAGAAGAAACTGGTAGCCTGGACACCTGGACCAATCTGTCCCTGCAGGAGAAAGTGCTTTACCACTTCTGTTGACTATGCAGAAGGCCACAGGGTTTACAATTGCATCATGAGCTGTGTACAGAATTATTCGGTGTAGCTGTTGAAACATCATTGCTACCAAAGGAGGTGTATTCAGTGAAATGTTTACAGTATGAATTGATATACTCCCTGATTGCTTTATGGCACCTTGTCTCTGCCCAAGCCAAAGCAAACACAAAATCAGCATCTGAAAGTCACCTGCAAATCAGCCTTCTCTGGTGGGTCCCCACTAAGCATCCCTTGCCATTGCTTCTGGGACAGTGGGGACACAAATATCACAAGGGAAAGCAATCAGAGCAACCAAAATTGTGCTTCTGTGCACATCAGTGCCTTGCAGGGACCCAGTAAAGTGCTGGGAGTGATTTTGCACTCCTTACTTGGAAAGGATAGAAAACATGGTTGCCAGAGGACCTATGGCAGTGATAAATTCAAGCTTCTCAGAGAAAACAGTGAAGATACCATTCCTCTTTCTCTGAAAGAACAGAAGGAGCAGGGAAATATTTTCTTTCTTTTCACTAGGACTAACTGCTCTCATTGCCCCTTAATGTAAAAAATATAACTATTGCCCCTTTCCAGGTGTCAAAGAGCACTGGTGTTATAGCACAACCAGCCATACCACTTCCCTGCGTCTTCCTGACATTTCAGCAAGTCACAGGAATGATGGAAGTCTTCTCGTCATGCAAGTTATTTTCTTTACCTGTTATAGGATGAATCTGTGGTCTGGCTAAAATGCCCATCCTTACTCCCTGCAAGTCTGGCCTGCACCCTTTGCCTGAATTTTGATGTAGTCCTCTATGCCCTTGAGCCCAGCTGTGTAGCAGTGGGGAGATATGGCTCCTCCTCCACATCTGATTGCGTTGCTCTCTGTGATGGGTAGTGTGGTGGGCCAGAGCAGGGAAAGTGGCGATCTGCCAGGAGAAAGGTCAGTACAGCCTGGGAAACGAGAGCTTGGCAGAAATCGCCCTCCATTACCTCTGGGTTAGCACAGGTAGATGCCACCTCCAGTGCTGGACTAACAGTTTTATACCCAGCATACCACCACATTCTTTTTTTTGTCTAGGCTTTTCTGCTTCTGCCAAGTGACAACCCCATTCTGCTTTCTCGACTGACCTCCAAAGCAGAGTATCTGAGACTATAAAAATGCAATGTCTGCCTGGAAACCACCTAGGCAAGTGGCCAGATCTGTAGCCCAGCTCTTCACCTCAAGGCTCACAGCCAAAATCCTGCCCTCAGACACAATTCCTCCTGAAGCCAGCCAGAGAAGCAGAGCAGCATCTGCTCATCAGATCTGGCCACCAGCTACAGTGCAGCCTGGGCACAGTCTGGGCTCTTTGCTGGTGTAGAGCAGCTGAGCTCCACAACTGAGAACAACCTCGTCCATGAGGGTGGAAAGCTGGCAGTTCCTACAGGGCATGCTTTCAGCAGAAAGCTCAGGATAAGACAGACAACTAGAAAGATTTTAATTGATTCAAATGAGAGCTTCTCAGAGGCAAGCAGAGGTGACAATCAAGCAGAGAGGACTCCTGGGCTGCCTGTACATCAAGCTTTGCAGTAAACCAAAGCATGAGCAACCCATAGCTTGCACAGGCCAAGCCAGAGGGGAGCTTGGACATCAGACCACTAAAATTTCTACATATTAAAATTGTAGTTATGCTAAACAAGGTCAAAATAAAGCACCAAAATGTTTTTCATTTATGGGAATTACAGAATTCAAAGACAAAAAGCTTAAGACATTTAGATATTTTAAGTAGCTGAGAGCATAAACCTTCACTGCTTTTGTCCTTTATTTCTCTGCCTAGGTCAGAAAAGCCCCTGCATATGCATTCGGCCTTGTTCTGACAAGCTGTTAAGGATAAATGCTTACAGACAGCTTTTTCTGAAACAGGTATTTCTTGTGTAACCCTCTCAGTACAGGAGTGTGTTATGATATCCAAATGCTGCTTCTTTCCAAAGCTGACCACTTTTGTCAAGTTCTCTGCTCTAGTCTTTAAAAGTTTTCCCTTCCCAAGGTGCCCAGGGAAGGTGTTGCTTTGCCAGACTGAGGCATGCTTGGAATGGGTAACGATGGTCTGCAAGACCTCTTCAGCAGTGCTTGCTGCGCTAACCTTCCCTCTCATCTTCCCACTAACACATACATTTACACATTTATGGGTATATTTATGAGAAAGAGTAGTTTATTATTCATGTCCAGCCTCACACACAGCTTCTCTGTAAGCTAAAGATGCCAGGAATGGTCCTGTTTGAGACAACCTACGGCTCCCCGGGTGAAGGCTGGGGATGGCATTGTTTTCACGAGCAGCTCACAGGAGACATTCAACTTCAAGGGAGCTGCCCTTAGACCATCCAGACCCACAGCCTCAGGTCAGAACCTGAGCAACAGCTCCTGCAAGTCATCCTGCTATTTCTTCAATGCAACCACAGAGTGTTTTTGTAGTAGTAAGACCATTTATTTGAGAAAATTGCCTATGTCCAATTCTTTCCTGATTACTGCAGTTCTTCACCAACAGCTTCATTTCCCCTTTTCCATCCACATTTTGACTCCTCAGATTAGAGAGGTGCTTACTCTGCCTTATTGTTCTTCACAGCACCTACAAGAACCTGGGATTGGTGCAGCCATTATCTGGGCTTTCTGTAGAGGTTTATTCTGACAAGCCTTCTTCAAATACAGTTTTCAAAATTGTTAATATGGACCCAGTTTTGGAAAAAGCAATTTGTCTTCATTGCCAAGAAACAAAACATACCGTGAACTAATCCTGCAGCCTCATACTTTCACATCAGTCTGACTGGGACACCTGGGAAGAGATGTGTCTGTGCTAAGGGCATTGCACCGGTTGATACCAGCCGAGGCCTGGCCCTGGCATGCTCATCCGGGTGTAAAGGGAAAAGCGAGAAGAGATATCTTAGTCATGGCAAGGGAAATGTGATGCAACTGCTCTACAAGGAGATAGTTTAGCAAACCCTGGCAGCATCTGCTTGCCCTGGTACCCAGTCCAACTTACAGTGCCGACAACCCACGATCAAAGGGCACCAGAGGGACCTTCATCCTGCAGCCTGGTGGCCAGATACAACCCTGGCAATGCAACTGATGGGACCATAGGGCCCTCTGAATTTGAGGGCAACAAAGACAACATATTTCTTCTATTACTGGAAGCCCCTCCCCATCCCCATCATCTTCAAATGAGCACACTCAGTTCTGCAATCCTTCCAAAAGCAGAAATGCAACTGTGCCCAGTGCCAGAGCAATTTTGGGGAAGCTCTGTGCCACACTAACCATTTAAGGTCAAACAGCTCATTAGCCAACCCAAACTAGCACTCAGAGAGGGCTCAGTTCACATCTCAGCCTGATTAAATGCCGTGATAGATGCCTTAGTAAGCGCACGTGCACTTCAGGGGACTGGATCAGCACTCAGAAGCCAGGCTCCTGTGCTCTGCCCACACAGGCACCGTGCACATGCTCCTGATGCCGGCGGCTCCTGCTCGGGGTGTATTCCCACTCCTACTCCTTCCAACACCCTCATAAGCCGCACATCTTTCGCTGGCCATCCTCAGCCCCGGGAACTCGAGCACTAGAGGCTGGGGAGAGGCAGAGGGGTGCACACAGTGGGGGAAGGGCGAGGGTGTGGGTGACCGGCAGGCACCGCCTGCGGGGCAGCCCCAGGCCGGGCCGCACCTCGCCCGGCGCCCACAGCCTGAGCGCGACCGCACCGCGCCACCCCTCAGCGCACCGCGCTCTGCCACCACCGCGCGCCTCGCCGCCCTCTTATATAGCGCCCTAAAAATAGCTCGCCGCGCGCCGCCTCGAGAGCCTCGGGGAAGGGGCGGGAGCAGCGCTCCTGACCAATCGCCGCCGCTGCCGGCTCTCCGGCCCCGCCCCCCGCTCCCCTCGCGGCTCCGCCATTGGGCCACAGCGTCTTCAGGCGCGCGGCGGGCCCGCCCCTCCCGCCCCGCCGTTTACCGTACATGGCCACGCGCTGCCGGAGTGGGGCCGCGCGGCTGCGCGCGCGGGGGGGCCGGGCCGGGCTTGCTGAGGGAGGGTGAGAGGGAAGCGGGGAGGGAAGCGGCGTGAGGGAGAGGGGGGGCGGGATGTGGGATGTGGTGTCCCGAAAATAAAGAGGGGAGGGGGCGGCGGGGAAGGCGGTCGCGAACGCGCATGGCCGCGGTGCGGGGCTGCGCGGAGCGCGGCGGGGACGTGCCCCGGTGCGGCGGCCGCGGGGTGCTCGGTGCGCGCCGGCGCCGCTCGTCCTCCTCGGCCCGGCCCCCGAACCTCGCCGTCCCTCCGCGCTGATCCTCTTTCTCTCTCTCTCTTTTTTTAAAGTGTGACTGAAACAAAACAAAGCCAAAGGGACGCTGGATCTATCATTGGTTGATTTTCCTCCTCCTTTTTTTTTTTATGACCAAAAACAACCCCCCACCCGAGCAAACAAACACACACAAAAGCAGAAAGAAAGGGTCTTGCTCAGCAGCAGCATGGATGTCTTGGCTAGTTATAGTATATTCCAGGAACTCCAGCTTGTCCACGACACCGGCTACTTCTCAGCTTTGCCATCCTTGGAGGAAAACTGGCAGCAGGTGAATCATTTAAATTACTCCTGTAAATCTCTTAAGCGCAGACAGTCGATGCATTGAGGCTGCATTTCTGACTTTATTTTATTTTTGTTCTTTAATTCAGGGTTGGGTTTTTTTTGGTGGTTCTTTTTTGTGCCGCGTGGGTAGACCTTTAAATCTCTGTATTTTTTACCGTGACAAACTGAGCAGTCCATTCAAATCTGTCTGCCTTCAGTCCTTTCTGAGCACACCCAACAGTACCTGAGATCCGGTGGCATTCTTTAGGGTTTTGTTTTTATGATGGCTACTATTTATTTTATTTTTGAGCTTAGATTTTTTGTTTTGTTTTGTTTTGTTCTTTTAAGCAAGCCTACTCACTTCTAGCCAGTGCTGACAACTGGCAGCTGGTGGAAACGGAATAGATCATTCTTATTTTCAGGTAATTAGTATATGTCAATAAAAATCGTAGCTTAAGTCGGAGGTGGAGGGTGGGCAGGTGTGTGGAAGCACTAGCAAAAGCTTTAAGGCTAAGTTCAGTAACTGGGAATGTGATCATTTTTCTTTTTTTTTTTTCTCTTTTTTTCTTGGAAGATGAGTAGAAACGCACACTTCTTGCTGTCTTGAAACAATGACGCCTTAGGCGTCCAGTAAACCAGTGTGTTTTGAGGCACTGTAGGGTTAATATGCAGACAGAATAAAGATGGAAATCAATTAATATGAATGCATTAAAATGATGACTGGCAGCATTAATACAAGTGAGACCAAGGGGAAGAGTAGGTTACAGAGAAGAGCTGTATAAAATACACTATGAACCCAGTTGTTAAGTGTAAATAGTTATCAGCTGGGATATTGAGGGAAAAGGAAAGACAGCATTTCTTTTTACGACCAAATGTTGTGAGGTAGTCCTGTTTCTTGGTATGATTTTCTGGCAGAGATGATACACCAGGTGAAATTCTGGAAACTGGTGTCTCTTTAAAAGAAAAAAAAACATCTGCTGGTGGGTAGAAATAGTAGAGTGTGGCTGGGATGACATGTGGTGCTATTGCAGCGCACGGACCCGTGGCACTATCAGTGTGAGAATAATGAACCACAGGATTTCATCTTGCAGCCTTCACCTGAGTCTTGGCTAGTGTAAGAGTAGCCTGTTGGTTTTGGGGTATTCATTTAATTTTTCCTTAGGAGTGTGTATGGGTAGAAATGTGGATGGCAGAGCTTCTGGGGAGTACTCGGGCTGTAGCATTGTCAGCCAGCTGGACTGGGGCTGGATCTTCAAAGGTTTACCCATAGTAAAATCATTTTGGCTTCAGCTTTGTATATGTGTGCACACAAAGCAGAGGTTCATTGTCAGCTACAGGGTGAACACATTCAGGGTTTATTTTGCAAAATGACCGAAGCAACTTTGCTTTATCCTCCAAGGGGGAGGGGATGCTTTTCGTTATTAATATTCAGCGCACACATCCATGATGGTCACATCTGCTTTCCTTTTATATTTTTAACTTGCTAATTAAACTGAAGAGGTTAATATAATTTAATTAAAAAAATATTTCATAGCATCGTTGTTAGATTGGTTGCATATTACTAACAGTCCAAACAGTCCAAAGCGACATAGTGTGTTGACATAGCCAGCATGCTTCAGGCAGTGCTGCGAGTGATACTCTGTCTCCTTCTGCCTTCTTTTATGTGTGGAAGAGCAGCAGTTTGTTTTATACAGTAGCATGTACCTAACCAATCCCAGTGTTACCACTGCAGAATTTAAAGTCATGCTCCTGGTTAAACCCCATTGATTCTCCACATATGTTAAAAAAAGAAGCTGAAAATAATTTGCTACGTTTCCCCTTATTTCCTCTGAAATCCTGCAACCAGTGCCCAATGTTTCATAATGCATCCTGTATTTACGGTTTGTTCCCCTGTTGCTGCCTGGACTCTCCTTGCAAACAACAGGCAGCAAAACTGATGTGTCAGTGGTGGAAGCAGCTGAAGCTGGCTGTGCGGGGACCATGCTGTTACACACAAGCTTGGCAGACCCACTGACACAGAGACCCCAATTTAATTCTTCTAAATCACTTGCAATGTAATCAAATATTGGGGATTTACTTATTTTAGACAAAATGTAGCAACTTTGAGACAAAGAATGTGTGTATTTCTAAAGTATCCTTTAAAACTAAGGGCCCTAGTTGAGACTCTGGGGAAGAGAGCTGACAGGGTAGTGACTGATTCCTATAGGATGTGTCAGAAGTCGGAAACAGCAGCTTTAATTTTGAGTAAAAACACTTGAACAAAGTTCTGCCTCTGCTCCAGTGGTGCTACAGAGGCTCCAGGGCAGTGCTTCTCCCAACAGCAGAGCAGTGCCCCAGGAGATTACTTCAGTATCTTAAAAAGGCATGGGTTGAGGGGGAAAATAAATGTGTGGGTTAAGAGGAAGCTTCTTTATCACATTGTGAGCTCCAGTTCTGTGATTAGCAGCTACTAGTGTGTGATGTGCAGAGGTTAGTCAGTGCCAGGTCGTGCTCTGACAAACGATGCTTACCGTGATACTGTGAAAGATGCACCTGCCCCACTGAAAATCAGAGCAAGCCTTTTGGGGTGAAAGCATTGGCACAGCCCTATCTTCCTTTTCTCCTGAGCCTGGAAAACAGTCTGGTAGCTGCTGGCTGAGGAATATACAGCTGGGCCAGTTGCTTGTATTTTGGATTGTGAAACACTCATTACTCACGGAGGGCACTGACAGCACAGGCAGGTTGGTAAATGCTTGCACACAGTCAGCTGATCTCCCGTTTTTCCTTCCCACTGCTAGAGGAACGTGAGCAAGTTTGGTATCTGTGCTTTTGACAATTAGTGTTGGAGTTGAATGAGTGCAACCCAGCAATATGTACAAAACAAACAGATTTTGTGTAGGAACAAATTGTCTCCTTTTGTGTAGTTTTCTGTTTTAGAAGGCAAGAATGCAAACAAAGAAACCCTTATTCCACCCTGGACATAGTTTGCATTGTGGAAGTGGAAATACCTGAAGTGGAAGCTGGAAATGAAACTGTGATGTATTTGATGTTTTTTTAAAACACATATTGGGAAAGGAGAGCTTGATTTTTAGGCAGGCAACAAAAGCTGAGCTCCTCTCTGAGCTTTGGGTGTACTCCTTCAGGCAAAACACTTTTGAAGAGGATTTTTCTTGGAGTGGGGAATTATCAGAATCTAATGAGTAATCAATAGCACAATTTCATCAGGAGAGAGAACTTTGTTTATCTTTTCCAGCAGTGTTGAGCCTCCATGGCACTGAGGAGGGATTAAAGGAAGAGGCGGGTTGTGTGCATTAGGAAATGAGTCGTTTGCTCTAAGTCAGCTGGCTGGTACCTCGTGTTTCTGCCTGGTGCTTCATCCTGACTCTGACTGAACCGTCCTAGTTCTCTCTGTCCCTGCGAGCTGACTCTGCAGTTCAGGACCAGGGCGGGGGGAGATTTCAGCACCTGCGTGGCTGCTGCGCTGCTGCAGGAGGACCTCTGGCCACATATGCCGTGGCTCTGGGGTGGCTGTCTCATGTGGCATCCCCGAGATTGGAACCAGACTGCTGGGAGAGGCAGCACCAGGCTGAAGAGCCCCTCATTACTCTGCAGAAGAAGGAAGTGGGTAGGAGGCTGTTTTTGAGGAAGATAACTCTGAGGAGCATAGCCTGTGCAGCTGCACATGGTCCCACTTTGTGTGCCAGGCTGCAGAAAGGGGGAGAGCAGAGCTGAGAATTTGGAAGGGGTGGACATGGGGCTTCACTCTGTTCTTCCTGCTGGGCCTTCACAATGTCATTTAGGGGATCACTGAAAGATCAGGGTGCAGAAGGCATCTTTTGTAATCAGATATGCCTCTTCCTAGGGGTGACTTTTTAGACATCCCTATTGTCCTTCTCCATAGGCCCCTTGGTGGACTCAGAACTCACTGTCTATTGTGAAACGGGTCTGATCAGGACATTTTGGGGCTGTCTTCACATTCATGGGGAGTGTAGGGCAGTGTCTAGCACGGCAGATCCCATAATGTCAGAATATGGGAGCACAAAGAGCAGGTGGATGCACAGAGTCATCCTGTGTAGCTGATGCAGCTGTATAAAAACAGCAGGGCTTAGGTGCCAAAATCTGGTTTATTCTGGAGGAGATAGCCTTTCCCACATGTGTCAGCAGGCAGCACAGGTCTAATTGGCTGGCAGAAGTGGAAATGGCATTATATTGTTTGCTGATAACCATTGCCTGATAACATTTCCTTTTGCCTTGGCTGACCCAGCTGCTCTCAGCTGCAGCAAACAATGATCCTTTCAAGAAAGATGCACATTTCCTGTAAAGCATAGGATCGAGGAAGCCTTTGTTTCTCTGTTGATCTTTTCATATAGTCTTCTTTGCCTGTTTTTAATCAATTGTTCAAGCCTCAGTTTCCCTTTCTGAAGAGACTGACAACATTAATTCTAAGGCCTAATGGTTTTTGTGGAGCTCAGAAGGCTGAGTTTTGACTCATCCTGGAAGAGGGCTTTGAGATCCCTGTGATGTATGAGAGCAGAGTATCCCAAGGTGACTAATCTAGTAGAATTCTTGTATCTTAATGCTGACTTTTGCTTGGCAGATGGGGTCATTTTCAGGCCTATAGGAAAAATTTCCACTCCTACTGGAAAGGAATAAATCACACTGAAGAACATTCCTGCCTCCCCATCGTCTTCATTGTTCTAATTTAATGGCATAGTTGGCCACTACATAAACTAAACCATCTCTTTTAATATTGCTATTTCATCTTGGTTGCAGTCACAGTGTAACACATTTCTTAAGTGCTTATAGTACATCATGCCTCTTGGGAATAACTTTCAGAAATGGTTGACTTCCAAGAACAGCCACATGTGTAATGCAGTGTATTTCGGACTCTGAATGCAGCTCCATTTATACCTGCAGTCCCTCTGCTTGCTCCATGTGCTGAAAGCATGCTCCTGTCGCCTTACAGAAAGAGATGGACAAAGAGAGGAAAGACAAACTTGAAACTGCTATCTCTGTTACATGATTTCTTAATTATAGAATCTGTTGTTAAAAGTGATTATTTCTTGACATTCTGAAAGCATAGAGTCCTGAAATGCATATTGCAGGTCTTAAAATAGCAGATTATGTGAATGACTTGTATCAAGTGATTTTGAAATGGGGTAAATACCTTTAAGCAATGCACAATCATAATGTGGGTACTCAGCTAGAAAATATTTTCTCCTACTTGTTTGGGATGCTTTAATCTACCCTTCCTCAAGCCTGTACAGTTCTGTATGTCCTACTGAATAGGCAATGCATAAATTAGAATAGGCTACATGAAAATCATGATACATAGCTAGTCTGCAGCGTGACACTTCCATGTAGAAATGGCAGAAGGTTTTCAGTTCCAGACAGTAATTTCATACTTAAGCTTTCCAGGGTTGAGGCAAATGGTATCTTCTGGATATTGTTGGGGGATTTTTGAGGCTTTGTCAAATGATTCTCCTCTGAGAAACATTCAGTGTGTTGCTTCTCCATTCTGAGTTAGGAAACATTATAGGGAAGCAAGAAGGAAGCTGCTTCTCTTTGATTCTAGCTGCATGTGAATGACCTTGATTGCAGTTGTCCTAATGAAACAAAGGGATTTTGCTCACTGACTGAGCAATACTGCTGTTTAGTACATTAAGCAATGGGTTAGTAGTACACCTCATCTCCTATCAAGTTTGTCACATTTTGAAGAGGGGAAGAAAAATTGTAGACTTTAGATCATCATGATTAAAACCTCACTAAAAGTTATGCCCAGGAATTGGTAATTGATGGTGGTTTTCTTTTTTGATGCTAAACTTGAAGTTTTGGAGAGATAATAAAAGTGTTTTCAAGAGCAGTGCTGAGTTCCTCTTTCTGCTTTCCTGGACTCTCAAGTGCCTCCTGTTCATTCCCTACATTTACAATGTCCCCACAGTTTCCAAACTCCTGGCAGCACTCAGGAGCTGGGAGTGCCATTTTTGTGGTGCCTTTTAGATTGATGTTGCAGCAATCACTCACCTGAATTACTGAATTTCTTCTCCTCCATGTCCTTTTTGTACTATGGGTGCTTCTGCCTTTGTCAAAATTAGTGTGGATTCACTCAAACTAGAGTTCAGCGGATTCTGAACAAACAAACCTGCCAGGAAAAGAGCCTCCTCCCAACATTGCTACTGTGAGTTAAAAAATCATGCCTGGTTCCAAAGACACTGAGATGGTCTTTAAAGTCACAGACCTTTTATTTTTTTATTTGATACTCTTTATACTTTCTTTGCATTTGAGCCACTGAAGATTTGTTTTGTTGTCTTTTGTTATTAAAAAAAAAAAATCCCAAACAACCTGGGTTTTCTAACTCTTACTTGATTCCAGCAGCACTGAGAAAATTAAAGTAAGTGGCATTTATAGGTGTGTACCTCAGAAAAAGCTCATGTATTGCTTTGGTCACCAGGCTGTTTTACCATTCCTGCTCTGGCAGCAGCTGGTGAGGAAGACTGCTTGGCTGCTCAGGTTATTAGGCTGCCTGTGAGAGCAAGCTGCCTGTGAGTTCACATTTCAGCCTTTATGCTCAAAGATAGTTAGACATCTTGGATTTAATCAGGACACCAAACCTTTGCTTCTCAGTTCTTCAGTTACAAGATGCTTTGGCAGCTCTTGTGTTCCGATCTGCTGCTCTGGGGATTCCTGTTGCGGGTTTGTGGTGCTTAGGCACAGTGGCCGTGGCAGGGGAGGGTTGTGTGAGGCCGTGGGGACATGGGCAGTCAGCCCCTCTGGAGCTGCAGGCCCAGATCCTGCCACACCAGCCGCCAGGACAGCTCCTGTGCAGAGAAGCTGTCGGTGGGATGGGGCATTGCCTCTATGAAAAAATCAAAAGATTCTGAAAGGTAAGTTTAAATGCTCCTTCCCAGAGGTCTGGGTTGTCTTTGTGGCAACCTGTGTATGGCGCTGATTTGACCCTTCTCAAGTTTTTAATAGGGGTTGGAGTTGAGTGTAGGATGGTTGGGCAGAAGGCATTTAATTAGTTTTTTCCTTTTAAAGGTTTAATATACCAACTCTGATTTATTAAGCTGCTGTGAAGCTGTTAATCCTTTTGAAGTAGGTACCCATCCACTCCCTGTTCTTGCATGTGAGGGATCCTTTCCAATACAAAGCATTTCCACTCAGTGCAACTGTGTATTCATTACATGTGTCTCTTTTCAGAGGACTGTTAAGAGGTGTGTAATGTACTGTACAATACACACCAGAGTCCCAGTTGTTTACGCAGAGATGTTTACGTCATTTATGCTTGCTGAAGGCCCACCAGCCATACTTAAGTGTCATACTGGTTTTGAACACGATGCTTACAGGCACTCTGTCACATGTCCTAATCCTCTTGTTATTTCCCAGCATTGTGGACCTGAGTGCAAAGCTGGAGTTTAAATCATACATGGGGTCAACAGCTCATACTCTACAAGGGATAGAGAAGTAGACAGTGACACAGGCAAGCTTGAGAGACAGTGATTTATGGGAAAGGATGCGAAGGAGAAGGACACTGGCTTGTGAGAGGCTCTTCTGAGACATTCCAATTAGAGTCTTGATTTACAAATCCTGCCCTTTAAACCTGTAGCCTCAGAAGGTCAGTTTTAAGGGGATGCTGACATAGGGTTGATGTTTGACCGTAAAGGACCTTTGTAAGGTAGCATATTCTGACAGAAACTGCAATGAATGGAAGGATCTCCACCTAGATAATCCAAAAAGCCCTGGAAACAGGGTTTGTGTTTTTTGGACAGGATCATCTGGCCTACCTTCTGCCTTTGCAGCTTTGTCACTGCAAGTCACTTTACCACTGAAGTGACTGGGAATCACAGTGAAAATAATTCCCCAGGAGGGGAATCAGCGTTGTGCTGAATTGCTTTGTGCTGGTGGGGGTGAAGTAAGAACTGCCTTTAATTGCCTGCCTTTGCTTTTCACCAGGGCTGGTTGGAAAACAAAGGTTCTTGTGACCAAAGGCCATGGTGAAAATTGTTCATTGGGTGGCAGAGTAGAAGAGGGTGAGAGGTGCTCCTGTCTGGTTGCTTTTTACACCCAAAACACACATCACAGCACTTAGGTGTGAGACCCAGATTTGAGTCACTGCATTGTGTGATTCAAGTCTGCCCTTACAGATTACATCTTGGATGTGTGACATGTCAGTGGATAACATGTTGACTCCAAAATGAATATATATTCCAATAAAAGACTGGGCAAAAAAGTATTTATTTTCTGAGAACATTTGGTCGAAATCTTTCAATGAGTTATGCTTATTAGAATTTCCTGAGGGTCTGGCACTTTTCAGTGTGAGAGACTTAGTTTGGGTGACATCTTCCACTTTGTTGTCAATTTTAGCTTTTCATTTCAGGTCTTGCACCCCTAAAAGTTGATTAATTTTCCCCAGCTATTACCAGTTTGGTTAGTCAAAGGTATCCAGACTCTCTGCATCCTGTGACTGTTGCATATTTGGAGAACTGCATCCACAACACTACACATGATGCTGTGAGCAGTGTCTGGATACTTCTGGTTTCTTACCTGGGTGCCTGCTCTCCCTTCCTCAGGGCAGGGCCGTGGCAACGCCTGTTGATACACAAGATGCACAAAAGCAGTGCAGTCACACGTGTTCCTTGTCTCCTGGCAGCTTCTGGTCTCTCCTGTCTCCTTTGCTCAGCTGCTGCCAGTGAGGTGCTGTGCTGGTTTGGAGTCAGTGCACTTGCCCTGCCTTGGCACCTCTGGCTTATTGCTGGATTCTGGATCTGAGGTGCCCACATCCCTGGGCACAGGGTGGGCTGAGTGGCTCAGGGGCTTTGTTCTTGTCCTGTGGCTGTGCAGCGGTTTGAAGTGTGCCAGGCCTGCAGAGCTTGCTGCCTGCTTCAAGCTGGTGAAAAGTACTAAATAATTCTTGTTGGGGTTTTGTTTTTTCTTTTCTTTCTTTTGGCCTTCCCTGTGAGCCTGGAAAATTTGTGCTGCTTTGAAGAAAACATTTCGCTCATCTGCAACCTAGTACAGCTGCTGTGTGAGTAATTAAGTATGGAAAGGAGGAAGGCAGAGGGGAGAAGAAAGATGGGATCTAGTGTTTCATATGGAAAGCATCAGGCCAGAAGTGGCTTTGTTTCTGACACGTGGACGGTGGAGAGGCTGCATTTGCTGCACAATGGAAAGTCAGTGCCAGTGGAAAAAGCCTCCCTCATTAGTGTCTAGATTGGATGGGGATGAACTTCAGTGTCTCTTGTTTTTATTTTAAAATTTGTCTGCATTTTAAGGTAATAAGGGAGAAGCAAAGAGCACTGGACTGATTTGAGAATACAGTCAGTTTGGGTAAAATACCTCTTTTCTGGCTCCATCTGATGCTGCTGTCCCAGTTCATTCTGATGGTGTCACAGTCCTCCGCTAGTTGTTCATAAGCTGTGCCAGCACCTCAGAGTAGTTGATCATCTGAAGGTTGCTGTACATCAGATCCTTACCAAGGTATGTGTTTCTTCTATTTGCTTTTGCATTTTGATCTCTCAGAGTAGTGTTGAATTATGTTAGTGGGCTTTCCTGCACAATTGAGGAAACTGGGAGCTTGCCTTTGGTGCTGAGAAAGGTGGTTCTGATGTAAGCAAAAGTTTCTGTGAGTTGGGGTTCTAAGAAACGTGTGAAAAGGGCAGGGGGGTTCAAGTCAAATAGGGAGAGTAAGGCATGTTTCTGTCTGGTCAGACCAGAGAAAGAAAGCATTTAGAGTTTTGGAGGTCTCCAGTATCTTGGAGGACAAGGCAGACTGCTTTAAATGATGTGACCCAGTGGAAGAACTCGTAAGGTGCTTTTCTTTCAGGGTTGAGAATTTCAGGGCAAGTGGATGTCACCTGGACAAGTTTCTTACTTTCTGCTACAGGGAAACAGTGTAGACTTCTCTTACTGGTACTTCTCTTACCTCTCCTGTGTTTTTAAGGTGCAAAGAAAGATTCTTGTAGGCTGTGTTTGAAAATGGAAGAACCTGGTTTCACCTGAGAGGCATTTTTAGAGGGAAGGAGTCAGTTAAGGTCAGTGGGAGCTTTGGTGCTGTTACATTGATTACAGATTGAAACCTTCCAGACAAAGGCTAAAATACCTGTCTCCAGTGCCTCCTGGATGAAGCTGTGTGCTTGAATAAAATCTGGGGTGATTTGGGGGTTTAAAAGGTAGTATGAAGGCCTTGGCACCACACTGTACTTCTGAGCTAGCTGCAAAGCTCATGCTTTCTCTTCAGTCAGCCTTGATTTCCTGCTCACTCAAGACACTTTTCTGTTTTCTGGGAGTGATTCCTTTATTAATCTTTCTTGGATGCTGGCAAAGAAGTGTCAGGGTGCCCAGTTTAAATGCTCTTTACTGAGTGTGCCTAACTTGTCTTGGGCTTTCTGAGTTGTGGAGGTTTGTTTAAAACATGAATAAACCCCAGAAGTTTGAGGGAGAACAGAAGAATTCCAGTGCGGAGTTGCTTTCTGGTATAAGAGACTTGGTAGACAGGTGACTGTCTGGGTGACTTCCCAGCATTGTTTCTGAGTGCTGAGAAGAATGCCAGTAGGTGCAGAGAGCTCTACAAAGGCTGCACTGGGATTTCTTTTTCTCACATGAGAAGTGCATTTCTTATGAGAATTACATTTGAGGGAGAGCAAGGGAAGCGTGGTGTGGGTGGCTTCTTACTTCCAAATACCTCTAGTGTATCTGGTTCCAAGTCCTGAGTGCCCTAGCTGCACACTGAGTGGATGCTCTAAGTTGAAGGCTTCTCCTCACTGGGACTGTCTCATGAATTTTTTCATGCAGCAAGAGCTATGCCATATACCATTCAGTCAGTTTTGTTTGAGTAAGCTTCATCTCTGGTCAGGTGATATTCCAGTATGGTGTAAGATGGGAATTTCTGTCTCATTTCCATTTCTTTAAGTAGAAAAGGTCAAGGAGATCTTTGGCATTCAGTTGAGAATAGTTTTTCTCTTTGTAAATGGAAAGAATAGTATCCCCATCACATTGGGGATTTCAGATCCCCAGATTTCAGTCAGTGAGTGCAGATCAGCCAAAGTTACAGTGAATTTACACTGGCCCAGTGTCCACAAAGTCACTTGACACCTTTCAGGAGAATAGATCATACAAATCCCAGATCTCGTCAGGATGTGGACTAACTATCAGGATGTGGGCAGAAAACAACACACCCATGTTAATGATTTGATTAAAACAATCTTGCTGCTCTATAGCTCTCATAAATATATTTGCACTGGTGTTGGGGAGGAGATATTCTCAAGTGCTGTAATGAGAGAGTACATTTTTTTAAAAATATTGCACAACAGGCCACTAAGTTGTGCTGTAGCTATATTGACTTACTCTGTTTTATAGTGAGCATGGCCTTAGGCATCCTATAAATACCATTTCTCCCCTGACCTTCAGCTAATAAATAATTGAAACTGTACAGAAAGAAATTTTCTTTCCATGAAGGAATGAGAGGTCCTGAGGTGCCTCTATAAAACTGAAGGTGAAGCATGATTTGTTTTCACTGGTTTTATAAATGAAGAAAATGTGGGTGTGGGAGGGAACTAGAAAATGTCTCTAAGAGCTAAATGTGGCCTCCCCAACAGTGCAAGGTAGGATAATGTCTGGTGTAGGCACAGCTTCCCCCAGGACAGTCATACCCATCTGTGAAATGATGACAGGTGAGAGAAGTCTCTTGAAAGTTTCAATGCATGGATAGAAGGAAGGTTCCCATTCTGATTTTCTCCCATTCTGAAGATTCCCAGACTTTCATATCTAACATTGGAAACCAGCCTGAAAGTGGTTATAAATGAGTGTTCAAGGGAGCTCTTTGTGCACTTAAGTGAACTGTCATCCAGAGGTGAGACTAAATTATCAGAGTGGCCTTTTTTGACACTAAAATCCACTTCTGTACACAAGTCCTTTTTGAGGCCTTTTTGCTCTGTTTTAATGATGTTGAATTGCTGCAGTATAAATGTGAGTCATGAAGGGTCCCTCTGTGTGCACACATGGATGGCCAGACACATTTCATTTTGAGAATTCCTCACAGGTGTACTGTGTGTCAGGTTGGAAACGTGTCTAAGAGGAGAGACCAGGTTCATAGAAGTGGGGTCTTCCTCCTCCTCTGGCTGGAATCCAACGTGAGTCTGTGTCATGTTATGTTATATCATGGGGGAAAAAGACACATTTGCACTGCAGCTTGGTCTCTAAGGTTAGAGAAGGGTCAGAGAAGACCTTGTGTTCAGCAGGTGGGTTTTACTGACTAATTTTGAAGGCAAATGAGATTGAAGAGCAGGGTACACATGATGAAAAGCATTTTTGGTCTCTGTCTTCATCCAGCAGCAATAAACTGCATATAAGCAGATCTCGCCCGGAAAAAAACCAAGCAAATTCTGGAAATTGGCACTGTTAGATCATGAAAATCTGCCCAGGTACCATTTCTTAATGTATGCCTCAGTGGTGCTTTCCATTGTTCTTTGAAATCCACCTGGTGTGAAGCCTTGTATTCCTTAAAAGCCTGTGCTAAAACCTGATTTAGGGGAGGAATATATAATACACTCTTGTCTTTTGCTGCCCTAGTCTTCTCCTTCCCATATTCTCTCTGTTCTCCATGAGCAAGTCAGTTGCTTTGTTTGGATTCACTGTGTTGATAGTTGCACAAAGCTGTGATGCTTTTCCTCATCTTCATCTATATTACCTATTTAATGGATTTTTTATCTAAATGTGAAATAAGGCCCCTGCTCATTGAGTGGAGATTACAACTCTGCAGAACAGATGTGATAAATAGTAATAAAGGTGCATGTCCCTTTGAGTTTTGTCATACTTTCTATCTTTCTGTTCCCTTCAGTTTTCTTATGTATCAGATGCTTAGAATGTGTCCTCGAAGCTATATTAGTCTTCTCTGTGTCTTATCTGTTCCAGGACTCTTGTCAGCCATCTTGGATCTCTGCTTTGTGTTAGGTGTGCACGTTGTGTTGCTGTTTCTTTCATAAATGCATTAATTTGTGTTTTTCCAAATTCAGTCTCAAGGATTTAGTTCCTGCCACTATGTGGTTTTCTTTATAAACCGCCTCTTTCTGCTGGCATCACAGAAAAATGTAGTATTTCCTCCTTAAGCCCTTTTCCCTGCTTTTCTTCATAATCAGAGCTTTTTATGAGTTTCCTTAGTTTTCCAATTTGTTTTTATTAAGCATGTTTTTATAACAAGGGCTGTGATCCATCAGAGTAAAGAGAAACAAAAAAATGATGCCAAATTTGTGTTTGTTTGTTTAATGAAACAGACTTTAAATGGGATGAAGTCAAATTGGTGTTGATGACTTGACTTGATGGTAGCTGGTTCTAAGTGCTGGCTTTTGAGAGTGAGTCATGAAAGATCTCAGCATTTCAAAGAGCCTAAAAGCACAAATATAACTGTGGGGTGGTATTAGTATTGGGAAAAGCTGTTAGGGGTGCTGTGCATTGTTGACCTTTGTTTGGGAAAAAATATCTGTGCTGGTTAGTTAAACTCCACTGGCTTTGTGGTTGATGTATGTGAAACAGTGTTTAGCCTGGACCATAGTTGAAGAGTAAAGCGCTCTTGAATTTGGGTGCCCACCCAGCACACCTTTACCCTTCTCTTCACAGAATCACAGAGTGGGTAAGGTTAGAAGGGACCATAGTCTGTCATCTGGTCTAATCCAGGGTCATCCTGGAGCACTTAGCACAGGACTGTGTCCAGGTAGTCCTTGAATATCTCCAGTGAGGGAGACTCCACAACCTTGAGCTCCCTCAGCCTTTCCTCATACAAGAGATGCTCCAGTTCCTTGATCATCTTTGTTGCCATCCTCTGGACTGGCTCCAGGAGCTCCGTGTCTCTCTTGTGCTGAGGAGCCCAGAACTGGACACAGCACTCCAGATGTGCCTCACCAGGGCTGAGCAGTGGGGCAGGATTTCCTCCCTCCACCTGCTGGCAATGCTCTTCCTAATGCACCCCAGGATCCCATTGGCCTTCTTGGCCACAGGGGCTCACTGATGGCTCAGGAACAGCTTATTGTTCACCAGGACCCCCAGGTCCTTTCCCACAGAGCTGCTCCAGCAGCCCAGTCCCAGCCTGTGCTGGTGCATGGGATTGTTTCTCCCTAGGTGCAGGACCTTGCCTTTGTTGAATTTCTGATTGTTCTTCACTGCCCACCTCTCCAGCCTGTCCAGGTTCTTCCAAGGACTGCACAGCTCTTCAGAAAGGGAGTTGCTCCAATGTGGGCAGGGAGCAGCCTGCCTGAAATGCTGTGTGGTCAGTAGTGGGGTCCCACTGTTGCCCCTCTGGAGGGTCCCCCTCTCTGCCACTATCCAATGTAGTGGCCTTGAGCAGTGTGGTTCCCTGCACTCTGGCCGTGCACCTTAAAAAAGGATTTGCCAAAGCCCCTCACATAAGGCAGAGGAGCCTGCCTGAGCCAGGGGAGGAGGGATAGAAGGGGGACACACAAACCTCAGCTGCTGTAGGTGCTCTCCATTTGCTTGTTGGGACATCGTGGACTCTGGGCCTTCCTGCTGTGTTGTTTGTCCACTGTGCTGCTTAACCATCTCTGCTCCTTTGAGTCAGCATGGGCTGCTTGCATGACAAAGAAATATTTTCCTGGCATTTCAGAAGATGGGTGATTCCCTTTCTCTCCTGTGTGGAGGGAAGCTGCTGGCTCCATGCACGGTCTGCTGGGGTTATAACAAAACAGTGGGGCCTCATCAAATAGCAGTGAAGCACACAGCTGGCTGCAGGCAGCGGGGCTCTCTGGGTTCTTGCTTGGTTCTGCCTCTGTGAAAACTTTTCTCAGAAACTAATCTACCTCTCCTTTATTCTAAAAGCTCTTAAGCTGTGGGTGTCTGTGAGGGATTTTTGTGTGGAACATCAGGACTGTAAAAAAACCAGGTCCTAAACCATGTACCATTGCTAATGATTCTGCAAGCCACTAAAAAGCCAAATGTTTTAACAGAAATTGAGGAGTGAAAACAAAGGACCTGCTACAATGAGACATCACGTGGCACCATCCTTATGACTTGGTCATGTGATTGCACTGGTCTACATCCTGGGTGTATTTTTTCATCTAATGACTTCCTGAAAGTTGAATATGCAGAAAATTCACTGTCCTCCCAGATGCTAGTCAGAACAAAAGTGGAAGTTCAGAAATAAAATGTAAATGACAAAACTGTGGGAAAGCAGTACTCTCTGCCTAACTCTTACTTCAGTTCTAGAACTGTGCTGGCAAGTTTGAGCAGTCTGTAGCAGCAAAAATCCTTCACAGTACCCCAATAAGTCAGAGAACCTGGCATCTACAGTCTTGGAAGCAAAACTTGCAAGTTGACTTTTTGAAGATTAAATTTTCCAAGAGCAACGACAGAGCTGTTTCAGCAGAGAAAAATGCATGCCCTTTCATCCAAGACCTGGAGGTTTAGAGCATTCAGATATCTGTTTGATTTGATGGTTGGGCTTTGAACAGATAGGATGCTTCACAGCCATTGTCCTCAGAAAGCAGAGAAGCTGTAGCATGCTGATTTCACAGGCTGGGAAACTGGGACACCCAACCTCTCAGTTGTTGGAGAGACAAAGTCAAGAGCAGAGCTTGAAAAGGATAGCAGCTCCCTGATCTCCATTTTAATTAAATTATTTCTGCAATTGTCTTCCCTGGCAGTTTGACTGGTGGAATGTGGTCTAGCAGAGGAATTTTTGGCTGCAAAGTTTACAGGAATATTTTTCTGGGCCAAATCCTTGCCCAGGGTAAATTAAGATGACTCCACTAGCTATGATTATGGCACCAGCTATTTACTCCTCCCTCTGAGAATCTGTCCCTGCTGTGCAGACAGTGGGCAGTGTCATATAAGTTGTTCTTTTTAATTTTAGTCTGTCTAGACACTTCTGCAGCACCCCTTTCTGGAGGAACTTTGTGCCAGTAGCTCTGAAGCAGCGCCACACTTCTCTGGTGAGAAACACCAGGCACAATGTGGAGGTGGCCTGGTGTGCTCAAACTCAGCATTTTTAATCTTCATGGTATAGGGTTTGGATTTGATGGTCTCAGTGTTTTTTGGTAGAGAGGTGGCAGAAGGAAAGAACAGCAGGATTTGTTCCTGGTGAAGAGAGAGTGAGTCTGTTGTTTTCTGGTTTTGAGGATGTGTTGTTTTGTCCCAGATGAGTGCTGGAGAAAGGTGGCTGGTGCAGATGCACCATTCCTGTGGGAGGTTTTTTTCCCAGCAGTGCGTTACACTTCTCTTTGTGGGTAAGGAGGTCTTTTTCGTGGTTTAAAACGCTATTTCCTTTTGTTTGTTATTAGTCAGTTCTTCCTCCCATGCTATTACTAGCACTTAGCCTTTAGCTTCTCTGCTACAGTTTGAGTCACCTGGCATATAGGGATGGTACCTGTCTAGCTTTCTGCAAACTTGTCACCAGGCACACACAGGACCTAGTTTTTACAAAATTTGCAGGTATATTGGCTGTGGTTAAACAGGTGATAGGCTAAGACTGTTTTTCTTTGCTTTCCCATTCTCTTGCCATTCCCAAATTACCAGAACTGTCTGTAAATGTGTTTTTCAAGAGCCAAACACAGTAGGGCCATGACTCTGGCTGGGGCTCAGGAGCAGCAGCAAGATGTATGTGTATGTATCTATATATATAGAGATATGCCTTTTTGCTACTAATACTTCTGCTTGAATCCAAATGCACTTAGTTACTAATTCTCATAATAATTTTTAAAAATTTGCTACCTATTAAGTCCTACCTTCTGTTGTTAACCACCTACATTTGTGTCTATACCCAGCCCCCACAATGGAGAGTATTCATGGCTGCAGAAACAAAAGCCTGAAGATAGAGATCCTAAGTTGTTAAAAACAAAATTTCTTTTTGAGAAAACCATAAAGCACATACTATTTCTAGGATTCCACCCGAGCTTGATGAATACTAGTGAAGCAGAAAAGCAAAAAAAGCAGCTCCCAAAAAAGCAGCTTCCATGAAAATGGGTAAGAGATTCTTTGTGCAGGTTTAATGATTTTGAGAGAGACGTTTCCCCTGTGAATTGTTGTAGGAGTTTGCACCCCTTCCCCCACTCTCAGCAGAGGCAAGAACATATGACTATCCTCATGTAAGGCAGCGCAGTGTTAATAATGCTGCTGTATTGATCAAATTGGGTTGCTTTGTCACCAGGGACATCTGGGAGGATTTATTCTGGCTCCTAAGGCTGTGCCTCCTAAAGTGCACTTTTCAGGCCTTTCACTAGGCAAAGGGTGTGCTGTGCTTGTTGTCTAAGCCTGCAGGAGCAATATTTTCAAAAGATTTCATGGTGTCCCATCATCCACTGCCTCTATCACGGCTTCTCACAGGGCTCCCACTTCACTCCCACTCACAGCTGGATGTGGCTCAAGTTCAAAATTGCATTGTGGCAAGATCCAGTTGTTTGCCCTTGGAGAGGTCCTGGAGGAGCAGCCACTGATTGCTGGAATGTGGATAAACACAGAGTGATGGGAACAGGAGAGGCTTCCTCTTTGCTTAGAAAGTGAGCAAAACCTCAGTAAAAAACCACCACAGAAAGGAAAACATGTGCAGGATGGTTTTATTTCTCCTCCTGTGCCCTCAGCTGATATTCATGACCTTGTTAAAAAGATCAGACTGCTTCAGAGACTGCACGTGGTCATTTTTAAGTGTAGGTAGAAGCCAAATGTGGCTTTTATTTTTCCATCTGATAAATTGCCAGTTGCAGGTTTTACTTACAGAACACTCATGAGTAGTCTGAGAAGAACAAGATCACCTTGATATTATATTTATGAGTAAAAATGGTATGAGACAAAGAAAGCTCTTAGCTCACATGTAAAGAGGACTTTTAATGCAGTTTTTGCTTCCAGGAATGCATCATTACTCGTAGCAGAGAAGAGACACATTAGCAAGCTTGACAGGAGGACTGAAATGCCTAGGGGTACTCAGGGGCTTGGAGGAGCAATTTGATATCATGCTTCTTTGACAGGTGTTGGGAGCTTGATGCTGGGTAGTGATGGGACATCTGCAGAGCAGGGAAGGGTTAGAGACACTTGAAATGGAGGAAATCCCTTGAAGCTGTGGTGACGGTCAGAGCACCTCCAGGGTGCTCTGAGCAGAGCCCATGTGTTCAGAATTGCTGCCATGTATCCTGCAGGGGCTCAGAGTGACAACCAGGTCACAATGCATGCCTGGAAAATTATCCTGAATGCATAGGCTGTCAGTAGTGCTGGCTATAGCTAAAGAAGCACAGTTTGAGTGTGTTTCTGTCTCTCTCTGAGTCCTAGTTCCTGGACTACAGGATCTGAAGCTGATCCGTCCAGCAGCCTAGGCCACCACAAGGCATTTGGGCTTTCCCTTGAGCTCTAATATCATGCAGCTGCTTGGGAAGTGCAACTGCTTGGGGAGCTAAGCACCTGGGAAGCAGAGCTGGTTGGAGGTGAAGCAACAGAGTACTCCCAGGAATGTTCCTGTGAAGCAAAGACTCAGTTTCTGGTCTCACATGTGGCTCCTCTCCCGCCATAAAGGCTACCTTTGTATGTTTATAACCAAAATAAAATTGCAGTTCCTGAAAGCTGTAATTTGTACTTGGAGGAACATAATGTTTATGTTTTCAATTGCAGGAATTGTACCAAAGCATGGGGACAGAGGTCTGCAGTGTTTGGGGGTGACAAGAGCTGGCTGCAGACTTCACATTTGAAGGCTACTAAAAACAGCTTTAGTTAAACAGTGTTAATGATAAACAAAATGCCGGGAAGCATCATTGGCTGTACCATGAGAGGAGCCCTCTCCTGCAGCTGGAGAGAGAGGCTGTCCTTCCTCAGTTCCTGCCCATCCCCTTCCTGCAAACCATGCCAAGGAACCTGGCTGTAGTCTTCCCAGCTGTGACATTGGAGACTTCCATCACATCTCAGAAAGACAATAGAGGGAAGGAGTGATATAAAGCCAACCCACTAAGGCAGGCTTATCTTGGGAGATGCTGTATGGACTTAAGTAGACTAGAAAAGGGAAACTGGGGGAAATGGGACATTTTAAATGTCTGAGTTGGAAATATGCCAGATAACACGTCCACTGCTGGGCTTATAATGATTACAATATGATTCCTCTTTTCCTTGTTGGCAAGTGGGCTTTGTTTGTTTCCTTTTTGGAGTGTGGTGGGGGACTGCAGTTCCCTGCAATGCATTTTCAGTAGTGAGCTGGAGCTCTCTATGGTGGTTTAGTGGGTAATGCTGTAGTGCTGTAAACATGATATCTTCCAATTCCTGGCATCATCATCTGGTCCTTTTCCTCTTAGGGAAAGATGCAATGCTGAGTTTCATTTGGTTTGCTCAAGGAGGATACTTAAGGATGGGGCTGGAAAGCTGAAAGCCTCACAGAGAACCTCTCAGTAGTGTGGGTGCAGGCAGAAGGGATGCCAAGAGCCTTGCCAGTGGAGAGATGCCTTCCTGTGGTATCATCTCTGCAAGGTGTTGCTGAGTGTTGTGCTCAGTGATGCACCTGGAATTAATTTGGTGGACCCTCCCAAATAATTTTAGGGCAAAAGTTGCTAACACAAATGAGTCAGGGTCTGGTGTTTTCCACAGTATTCTCCAATACATTTCCAAGGATATTTTGCTAGAAGAAACAGAAGGTTTAAAAGAGAGCCCGAAAAGGGACAGTGACTTGCCTTGACTATGAAGCTCCTGCCCAAGTAAAGAGTGTTGCTGAGGAAATGCAGTATGAATAAACAAGGGAACGAAAGAGTGCTGACAGAGGAAGAGAGGTTGAAAATCAGAGCCTCTCTGAGGTCCTGGAGGCAAACAGGTTTCTGAGAAGGGCTTAAACAGGTCCTGTTCCATCCCTGTCCTTCCGGAAGAGTAGAGCTTTTCCTAACCTGTTCCTACTGATGCTTTGTCACAACACCCAGATTCTGTTTTTCACCAGCCTACTTAGAGTAACAAAGTACCAACTTTTGGGCCTTTCTGCATTGTGGACTCTGTGGACTGCTGCAGCATGCAGGTCCTATGAAATTATGTCATGATGACTTACCATACAGTGACAAAAGACAGGCTTGTGCATAGGAACATCTTGAATTAACCCTAGTGGTTTCTTGGATGCTGGGAAGTCATCCTATCTTCCAGGAATGCCAAAACATTGCATTCCTTCTAGACTATTTTCTGGCTGCTTTGCTATTAATAACTTTGTCCTGAAGTAGCACTTTCATATTGCAGCATATTAAAATCATAACAACTGGGTGGGTGTCCATAGTCAACAGACTGAAGAAAGTGAGCCAGTGTGTGAGCTGTGGTTGTGTCAATTGGCTCACAGAGGTGTGCTGACTCCGAGCAGCTAGGGTCTGGCCTGCTGAGCTTTCTCAAGTCAGCAAATGGCAGGGCTCTTAATGGGATCTCCTGCCTTCCTGTGCCATGTGCAGCCAGTACCGTACAGCCTGCTGGGAGCTGACATGAGGCTGAGCTGTGATCCTTTCACAGGGAGTGAGCAGTGCCTCGTCCAGTTCTGACAGTGCACCTTGTGCTGCTAATGATATCCACAAAAGGCTGTGCCAGATCTCCTCTCTTTTTTTGGATCTAATGCATTTTGGGGATACACATCTCAGATGCCTGTGAGTGGCTGCCTGGGTTGCTGCTGAGCATTTGAGCCAATACTGGCAGGCTCTTTACCAGTGTGCTCTCACAGATTGCTGTTAAAGAGGGCCATGCTGCTTTTATCAGGGTGTGTCACAGCCTGAGTCCACTGCCTGTGAGATTTTGAGGCTGATCAAAATCCCCGGTGGCTAAGGGTTTTGGAACAAGAGCCTTGGCAGAAGAGTGTAGAAATGAAAAGCAATGGAAAAACACCTTTGACTGTAATGTAGTATCCTTTGGAAGGCACCAGGCTTTAAAGTGAGATGCACATTTACCTGCAATGGGACATTCAAACATGGAGGCTGTTGTTTTTGTGGACAGATGATGAAAACTCTTGCCTAGAAGGGCAGAAACCAGTTTGTGAATACCTCATGTAGAGGACCCAAACTTTAAAAAAAGAGAGAGAGACAAGAAACAAATCCAAGCATCAGGATGTCTGAGAGTTGTTGTTTTTAAATTCTTCCTATTTTTCCATTTAGGTCACACTATCCCTAATAAAGCAGACAAGCTTTGTAATAGAAAATAACCATCTCCAGCCATCAAAAAAACATGTTGGATTCTTTTTAATGTAAGCCACAGAGTTAAGTGGTGCTAATCAAGAGCAGCATTTCATGGATTTTGAGTGTTGGCAAGGTCCCAAGCTGATGTAAACAGGAACCATGAAATCGGGGCTGCTCTGTGCTGATTTACCCCGACTGAGAATCCGGTTGTGCTTCCCATCACTTTGTTTCTAGTCTGATTTTTTTTTTTTTCTTGGTGCAACAGCAAAACTCAGGTCTGTTGTCTTCTCTTTTCCTTGCCCAGTTGTGATATGCCAGATTGGCATATTTATCACAGTAGCACACGCATCTTCTTGCTCTTGAAAGATAACAAATTGCCCAAATGATTAAAAGGAAATCAAAGAAAAAAGCAGCTTTTTGTAAATGCACTTGGACAGTTGCTGTGCTCTCAATAAAGTCTAAACTTCAGGCAAACAGCCCACTGCTCCCCACATGGCTGGAGGCAGGCTTTGGTCCTATATGTTTATTATCGTTTAGAAATGGTATAAATGCTCTTTTATTCTTTTTTGTTCTGCCCTTATTCTCCAACGCATTCCCCTCCTGCTTCCTGTTTCCCAGACAGGTCCCCACCTTTTCCTCCCCACAGCCAAGAATAATACAAAAGGGAACATACAAAAGATTTTTTGAGCCCTGAGATGTGATAATGAATGGGCGTCATGTACAGGGTAGACACAAAAATCACATAAAGACAGTATGAGGAATTGCACATTTTGCATTAGGAATTTTGATCACGCAGTCAATATGAGGAATTGCACGTTTTGGGTTAGGAATTCAGTGCTATGCATCCTCTTGTTTAATATATTTTTAGGTCAGAGCAGACAAGATGACTCACAACCCAGGATTCTTAGGAAACGTTCCGTATACTGAGTGTATTGATCACATCTCTTCTCCAGGTTTGGTTTAATAAGCTAATTGTGACAGACTGTGCTTATGAACATGCTGTTGCCTGAGAGTGCATGAACACAACCGCTGTATACGTTTGTGTCAGCTGTTGAGTAAGAAATGTTAAGACACCTTTGGATGTTAATAAAATGTCTCTAAAGAATACATTTTTTCATTCATGAACTTAACCAGAGTAATTACAAGGAATCCAATTCTGCTGTGCAACCCCTCTGCAATACTTTCTAAGGATGAATCTTAATTGAAGATTGAGACCTAAAATATTGCTCTGCTTTGTACATTCCACAGTCGTCACCATTTGCTCTTGCATATCTATTTCCTGTGAGAAGTTTACCGCACTCTGGGGCATGCTTTGAACCTGATCCTTTGATTTTGGTGGGAGCTAGGACTGACAATTCAAGGAACTAATTGTGCTTTTTTGCTGTTTATAATGCTAAACCAAAGCTACTTCCAAACTGGATTACTACAGGTTAAATACAGTCTTGATGAAGTTTGGAGAAAAGTTTGCAGTGAGGGCCACTAGCCAGCTCACTCAAAGCCATCCAAGGTTGTTATATAAATAAATACTCTCTTCAGAAACATTTTGAAACACGCTTACTTTATATATGATTTTTCAAATGGTCATTGTATGGCTACTTGCTGTCTTGACTGCATGGCAGCAGTATGTGGTGGTGTGCAAGCACACATGGCTTTTATCATATTTTGATACTAGGACAATGGATTGCTTGCACTTTTGAATTCTTGATTTGGCTATCCTTAATCCTTTGCTGACATTGATGCTATTTTTTGTTGTTGTGACTGGTCACAGATATTTTTTCAGTCAAAAAAAAAAAAAAAAAAACAAAAGCCCTCCAAAGCCCTGGTTCAGTGTTTGCAGATTTCTTTCATCCTTTTTTTTTTTTTCCTATCTAGATGCCTATCAAATTCAGCCATGCTTAGCTGCAGTCCTTTGTTCAGTATCTCATAACCATTGCACTGCCATTCTCTATGCTTAAGGCCCAAATACCACATATTTTTAGTGAAAAAATTTGGCTTGTCTGTTCAAAAGAATATGAGTTAGATAAAGATGTATTTCATTATCACCAAGTTAGGGAACAAAGCCTGATTTTGACTCCTTGGTTAGAGTTATGGGTTCAGACATTTTTCCATTTGAGACATTTGTTACCACCCAGTTCTGCTGGTGAAAATTGGTAATTTATGGTAAAGCTGATTTTGATCTTTTGCTCTTTAGAGTGATTAAAGTCTTTGATAACCCTGGTTATATCAAGTGCCAGAGCAACAGGAAAATGAATCATGTTTATATGAAAGTAGTGACTCTATCCTTTATATCCACATTTTTACTTTACAATTTTCTTTGCTGAATGCAGCTGAGGCTTCTGATTTCAGCATTTCTAACACTCCGAATAAGTATAAGAGGAGCAGATCCAGGGAGGAAGACATCTGGGTCATGGTAGGAGAGTTTATTGAAAATGCTGTTGTGCATGAATAGCAGTGAATGGGCTGGTTTGGCTAAATACACTTCCTTAACGGTTCATTCTTTGGGCTAAGACCAAGAGGGAAAATGGGCACAGGCTATTATTGTATTGAAGAAATTAGCAAACAGAGACTTCAGTCCTGTGTAGGGGAGTCAAGAATTAATAGATTTGTCCATTTCAGACTGGTGGCTGGTATGACCCATTTGGACAGTGTTAGGGAGGACTGGCCTGATGCCTCAGGCATATGTTGAAGTTACCACAGGAAAACAAGTCTTTGCATATCATATGATCTTTCTTTGCTGGCTGTCCTGTGCCTGCTTTTTGCACTTGGCTAAAGCCTGTTTGTTGAACATCCAGTTTACTTGATTTCCTTAGTATATACGGGATTAGGACTATGCATACAAATATGTACCACAAGTTAGCTGTCAGTAAGTATCTTATTGTACCTGAAAAGTGGTTTTACTCTCTTTTTTTTTCAATGAACTACTTAACACCTAGGCAAGACATGCTGACATGTGACTAATTTTGTCTTAAAACCTTTGCAATAGAAATTATTTGCTATCGCCTGAAACATTTTCTTATATACTTTAATTTCAGGCTGCAGTTTTCCATTTTTCCCAAGTGTATTCTGCAAAAGTACTTATTTTAATACTAAAACTTTGTTTATTTTATTCTGTCCCAAATGTTAAGCTTCTGGTGTGCTCCAGCTTTTTCATGACTAGCAACTGCCCAGTAAAAGTTGCCAAGAGGAAAAGCTGGAGGTTTTGGCAGCTGGGTGGGAACAGATGACAATCTTGGAATAGATGGGCAAGAGTATTGGGCTTTGTTGTTGTTGTTCAGGAAGTAATGAAGGCTTTTGGCAGTAGGAAGAAGATCCATCGTTCAAATCTTGTTTTAGGGTTAAGGATAAAAAATAGCATGGCATTTCAGGGGAGGCAGGTAAGTTTTGAATCTCTTATTCCTCTTAACTTCAGAGCTGCCGCCCAACATCCAGTTCAATTTCTGCCTGTGGTATTACAATGCAAGTGTCAGTGTTGCTCAGAGCTCTTGCTGTTTTGCTGCATAATGAAACTGATACTGGACACTGGACCTGGTGCCACTGTTTGCTCTGAGCATGAGTGAAAGGCGATGGCACTGACCTTACTGTTACTGTTTTGGGTTGTCTTCAATTGAAGACAGTTTCTCCTCCAATGCAGTTCTTGAGGTTTTCACTGTTTTTTAGAGATGAGGCCCCTTTTTTACATGCCAGTGGAAAGCAATGGGGTCATGATGGAAGTTGAAATTTGACCTTCACTATTGCATGTGTAATTCTGCTTTGCTTATGTAAATTACAGAGAGAATCCTTTCAAGTATTGTAAACAGACCTGGTAGATCAGACCTGCTTGTCAGCCACATTAGACATTTTCATTTTCTGTCACAGCCTGATCTAAGTATCCAACTTCCTAATTAGGTTTTGGATAACTTCCAAGTTCAGTGCTTGATGTCCAATTATATCTGCAGTAAAATGGCACTTAGAAGTAACTAGCACTTCCAGATACGAACTTCTGATGATCTGCTAGAAAAATTCAGAATCAAGATATTACACTTAAGCATAAATACAATGGAGGAAGCCAATGAACATACTGATCCAGTGCCTTCCCTGATGTTGTGTCCTCAAATTATTATAAGTGTTTGGGTTTTTTTTACCCTTGACAGAACTTTACTGTTGCCATATTGTCCTATCTTTACCTGTGCAAAGCACCTAGAAGTTTCAGTGGTTTAAAGACTTCACCGCATGAGCAGGTGCTTCTCAAGCAACCTGTTATTTTTCAAAAGTCTGTATATATGGGTGAAATTTCAATACATAACATGGGCTGTCAACCAAGACTAGTTCTTTGCATTCCATTGGAGCAAGTTTAGATTTATACCCTGAGAACTAGGATTATATTTTGGTTCATCAGGTGGAATTAGGTTTTCCAGAGCTGTCTGGACCCGACCCTAGATTGGCATCTTGTGTCCCTGCAGAGGCTCCTGGTCTTTGGCCATATCTTTCCCCTGTCGTTCTCTAAAGGGGAGATACACTAACTTGAGGCTTGGCACATTGATGATGGTGGTGATCCCAGCTAGAACCTTCCTCCTGGTTCCTCTCTGGGGAAGAGAGATGAAGTCAAACATCAGCATCATGAGTGGTGACTCCAGCTCCTTCATGTCTGGATTTTGAATGTTCTGGGTCAAGTTTAACCTGGATAGCTGGTAGACACCTTAAAATATAGACTCTGAACCAAATCAAGTATCTGCAAGTCTGGGAGGGATTGCAGAATCTGAAGTTTTTCTTGTTGTTACAGTTAGTGGCAAAACTATCTTGATTTCTGCTGGGTGTAGAGTTAGGTGAGTACTAAGCTCTGCTGAAAATGGTACACATGTATCACATCTCTGCTGTCAGAGGCACACACACTGGATTTCTCTTGTGTTGTCTTTCATAGTAGAGAGCATACTCAACGTGTTTCATAATCTTTACTTTCAGTAAATGAGCTTTAGAGGTAAGAATCCAACTAGATTAGAGGTCATACATTTTTCAATTGACAAACGTACCGAGCACTGAATTTTGCTGGATCAGTGCTACTGCAAACTCTGAAAGGACTAACAAGAAGTAGGTCCTTAGCAGGCATAGGATAGCTCTATAGTGGCTGTCTTGTACTGTGAAGGATCTGGTACTGCACATGGAAGTGTCATGGTGTGCAGTTTACATGTATTCTGCCACTACATGTGCCCCAGAGGACTTGGATGATAATATAATATGGGGAGCAAAGAGATGTTTTGTGTTACTGGGAGGGAACACACAGCATTTCTTGAAGGTGATGGAAATGTTCCTCTGCTGGGGAAGTGAGACTTTTTGCAATTGTATCTGAAACTGAAAAATCAGACTAAGGCCTCGACAGGATTGTCCACACGCCAGACTGTTGTCCTTTTCCATCTGGCTTACTTAAAGTGTGTGGGGTCTCACAAAGTCACATCCTATTATTTGTCAGCCATGAATCATCATTTCTTTTAACTGGTTAAATTGAGGAGCAAGGTGCAAGGAGAATGACCCTCATTAATCAGGGCAGATGGGTTGAATTAGTGGGTCACACTTTTTTATCCCTAGCCAGTGGAACTGGCTTGACAGCCAATAGTAGTCTTAGGGATCTTCTTTTGTTCCTGAAGGGAGCCATCTTCTTCTTCCCTTTGTAATTTTTAAAGTCTTTATTGCTGTGTATTGTACAGGCACTGCATAAGAAAGTTTAATACCCACCATGTTGCCTGCAGTGTAGCAACTAAAGGGTAGTGGGACTTCATGTCACATGTGGCATACTCTATCTGTTACACAAAGCTCCCTCTCTTGCACAGGTGGTGAGGAGAAGCTGGGCATACAGCAGAACTTTGAGAAGAGCATGACAAGAGCAGCTTATTCCTGTCTGAGATATTCTTTTTCTGCCAGGCTGGTAGTGGAAGTGGAGATCTATATGGATTCACCATCATCTGAATTCAGCAGTTTGGGTTTGTGTCTCTGTAGATAGTGGTCCTGCTCTTCCCACAAAAAAAAAAAAAAAAAAAAAAAAAAAAAAAAAAAAATTCAAAACAAAACAACAACAACAACAAGAAAACCCCAGTAGTTTTTGATGTGCTCAGTGGCAAATAGCTTTGTGGGAATGGAGACCAAAGAACTTTTCTGCCCCTCCTGGTGGTCCACCAGCCTGGAGTGGGGACCTTGGTGGTCTCAGCCTGACTGGTTTCTCTAGGTCAGTGCTCAGGACAACGTGGTGGGTTTAGTTGGCCTAAAAATTGTCACTCTAGAGCAAGGAGTGAAGAAAGGCTGATTTCTAAACCCTTCCTCACCAATCCCTGGGAGATTGGTACCACAACAAGAGAAGGTCGCATAAGGTACTTGGAATAAGCTGGGAAGTGCATATGGGGAAAGGTTCTTTGTTTCTGCCACCAAAAAAAAGGTGCAGCTGCAGGTAGGGCCCTGGTGGGAGGTAAGGCAAGGGCTGTGGCCATAACCCCTCGCCAGGCTTTGTCTGCCATGCAGATTAGGTGCAGGGCTTTTCTGGCTCAGCAGTTGCTAGGCTCTTCCCTGCTATTGACTTGGTGGAGAGGCTGAGGGGGGTGGGTGGGAGGGACTGCATTACATTGTTTCTTTGAGTTGTTTTTCTCCCCCCTTCTATGGGGAGATGGGCTTGATCCACTGGTTTTGGATTTCAGAGGCAGAAGGCAAGACATGACCAGCTGGTGTCTTGAAATGGCACAGGTGCAGTGGCTGCGGGAGGGGGGAGCCAGGAATAATTACAGGTTTGTGAAGCATCAGGCTTTGCCTGAAAAGGGCTCATCGAGAAACAGCTCTTTATGGAAAATTAATGGTGAAGCTGGAAAAACTGTCAGGCCCACTATTGTTGTCATGGGGTAGTGATGCCTTAAAGGGGCAGCACCTCCTGCTCGCCTCCATGGGCAGCCCAGAGCTGGCGTGCAGCTTTCTGATCCCACAGCAATTGAAATTTCATGTCACTGTCATCAGATTTAATGGCCTTGAGTCCTTGCCTCTTCTCCCTACTGCTGCTCTCCCCCTTTCCACCCCTAATTTGTGATTATGCTTGCTCTTTCCTTTGGAAGCCTTTTATTTATTTGGCCCTTAAACCTGTGTCTGCCCCATTGGATGAAGGCCAAGTGGACCAGAAAGCCCAAATTACGTGATGTGAAGAACTCAAAAGCATTGCCTCTCCTGGTGGTGGGGGTTATTACTGAAAGACTATGTGGCATGTTGGAAAGTTTCTCCCAAAACCCATTAGGATATATCTGGGGAGAGACCAAACTCCCAGCTAAAGCTGTTTCTTGTAGTCCCAGAAATGCACCTTATAAAGAAAATGGAAAGGTTGCTTAAGGCAAGTACAATTGATGTGTCCCATGCCTAGGCCTGTGTACAGACAGTTTCATACCTCTGAATATAACATACATGCTGAAGTATAGCATGTCTCACCTGCATATATTCTGTTCGGTTGCTTTTTGTCCACCTCTACAGCTCAGATCTATAATCAGCTGTTATTTAAAAAAAAAAAACAACAGTGTGGCAGATTTTGTGGTGAACTTGAAAATCATCTCACTACATTGTATCTGCAACCAACAGTACTGCTTTGTGGGAGCTTTGAAAGTAATAATCTCAAATTACCTGGCAGTTCCTAGAGAGCCATCAGTGGGCCTCCCTACATTCCTGTTGATGGGACCTTTTTACTCAGAAAGCAGAAGTCTCTGTCTCTCCTCTGATCATATGAAGCTTTTATTTCTCGATCAGATACTGGACTCTCCAGATTGAGATGTAGTTGGGTCACCAGCTCCCATAGATTAAAATTTTTTTACTAAAACCCCTTTCTTAATATTGGTAGAAGTGTTCTCTGAGGAGTAGTTTTCAGAGGTTTCTAAAATGGATTAGTTAGAATGTCTCCTCCATGCCCTCTGAAATCACAGTGGTGGTATTAAACCAGCTATCCTTTCAAGCCGCAAGAAATGAAAAACAGTGCTAATAAACTCCATTAAAAGCTCCTGAAACTACAGCAAATGGTTCTCTGTAAACAATAAAAGTTTTTGATGTTGGCTGTGGAGGACACTGGGGCAGTGCTTTGGTGGCTGAAGGCTTTATTGGGGCAAGCTCAGGACACTTCATAATAAGGCACATTCATGTAGGAGGCTCATCCCATCCTTTTGCTGATGATCACTGCTGTGGAGGTGCAGGACCACATTTTTATGTGGCAGCCTCTTTGACTACAACTTCACCTACTTTTTAAGAAAAGAGTGTGTGTTTGTGTGCAAGTCTGGCATCCTGTACACAGGACCAGATGTGCCAAAACTCCCTCTAAAACTGACAGTAGATAGGTTTTTTTTACTGTCACCTTTCCTTCTCTCAGGCTCTTTAAACAAGCTGTGATCTCACTGGAAGCTTGTCTGCCTCCTATCTTAAAATGCCACTCCTCAGAATTGTGTTGTTTAAGGAAGATTAGGCCCCAGCCAACTACACTGAGTTAAATTTGGAGAGAAACTTAATGTTTGTGAAGGAAGAGGAAGCAGTTATTTGGAGAAGTGACTTGTTTGTACTGGCCAAATGATGAGTCTATTAGGATAATTTCATATGGAAGTGACAGATTATGCTTTAAGCTGGGAAGGCCCTGGTGCCCATGGAATAATGTACAGACGTTAATGAAAGTGTAGTGGATACTTTCTGGTTGTTGTATCTTCACTTCTAGTATAATACCTGCTACCATATGTGGGGATTCCCAGACTAGCTCTGAGCAGCCTCAAACAACTGCCAAATCTTCATGTCTCCCAATGTGTGACTGTCTCATCAGAAGATGTTGGTGTTGATGAATGCTGTCTTGGAATGCCTCTGGACCATGTTCTCCTGCCCTCGGTGGCAGCTATGCTGTAACCTCTCTCTAACAGCGATTTCTCTCCCTCCCCTCTCCCTTTCCCTTCTGCAGACATGCCTGGAGTTGGAGCGATACCTTCAGACTGAACCACGGAAGATTTCTGAGACCTTTGGTGAGGATTTGGACTGCTTCCTTCATGCCTCCTCAGCCCCAGATGCAGAGGACAATATACGACGGCTGGACCCCATCCTTTTACCAGTGGAGACGAGTACATGTGACAAAAACGCCAACATGGACATTATCCTCTCCCGTGACAAACTGCTGTCTGAGACGTGCCTCAGCTCGCAGTCCACCAGCTCTTCCACAGAAGGCTACACAGCCGTCAACCAGGCCCAGCTCAATGCAGTAACCTCATTAACCCCCCCTTCCTCTCCGGAGCTCAGCCGCCACCTCGTAAAAACCCCACAGACTCTCTCAGCAGTGGATGGCACAGTGACGTTGAAACTGGTAGCCAAGAAAACTTCACTCAGCTCTGTGAAAGTGGGTGTAGCAACAGCGACTGCGGGGACAATAAAAAGTGGGCAAAGTGACAGTGAGCAAGGAGGTACAGGGACAGAAGCATCCCCAGAAAACAAGAAGAGGGTTCATCGCTGTCAATTTAATGGGTGCCGGAAAGTTTATACAAAGAGCTCCCACTTAAAGGCTCACCAGAGGACTCATACAGGTACTTATGTAGGATGCTTCTCTCATCTTGTCCTGCCACCTACCCGTAACCATCTCTTTTTATTCTCATTTAGAAAAGGAAAAAAAAAAATCTCTTCTGAAAGTCCAAGCTTCTGTCTATGAAACAGGGCAGTGGAAAATATGATAATCCAGCAAATGTACCCATTATTCACTAGAACAGAAGAGTTCACCATCTACCATTAACCTGTTGGGGTTTCATATGTCTTATGGGGCTTGATGCAGAGTAATTTTAGGATACCTAAGGGACGTAGATGTATCATTCATGTTAAAACTATGTGCATATCACTTTGGGTTTTTGGCACTCACTTCCCCAAGACAAGTTTAAAAATGTAAAGTTTAGTCAAGTGTTATTTTCTTCAAATAGAAAATAGCGTGGGTAGGTTTTTGGTGCCTTTTGTATGGGAGAAAGAGAAATGTGTTTCAGATCTTAAATATGTGGTTTAGGAATAATCTGTGCATGAGGCAGCATGTGTAGATGCAGACATGTAGGCATGCAGAGGCACATACCCTTCAGATACGTATGATCTTGGACTTCTCCAGTGCTAAAATACAGTGAGAACAAATAAAAGAATGACATGGAGTTTGAATGAAATAATGTAGGTAGAGAGAGAATGAGATGTATGGATAGATGTGAGGCTGTTATTTTGGGTAACATTTACAAATGTTATATATATATATATATATATATCTGTGTGTAAGCTGGTTGAAGCATACTGAATTGGCTTAGGCTAGCTGTTCAGGTTCCCTCCTCTCATTTCTTCATAGTCCCCAGCAGCTAGCTATTCAGCTGGTATTCATTGGCATTAATAGCTATGCAGTTCACAGTCGTTGCTGCTTTGTTCTAAGCTTCACACGTGATGAGAGATGATAAATTCCCATTAGCACTGTCTTATCATGTGATTATTCTTGTTTCCAGAGGGATTGCTATAATCCATTTTCTCAATTTTACTGTAAAATGTGTGGTCTCTTACAATAACTGCACATTTAGTTCACAATCTTATCATGCAGGCAGATTCCTAGAAGCAAGGTTGTTCTTGCAAGGTAGAAAATAACACGTTGGACTAACACAGTAAATCAGATAAATATGTGGGTTGTTAAGAGAGCTGCATCCATCACATACTAGGTAGCACTGTAAAAGTTACATGGTCTGAAGTATAAATCATAGTAAGACATAAAAGGCATTGATCTTTTTATATGGGCTTTCTAGTGCTTTTACTGGGGATAGCTGCCTTGCCAGGAGTGACCTCACCTGTGATTCAGTGATTTGAAAGCCAGTGAAAGTAGTACAATAATTTTAAAATCAGCATCAACATGGTCAGAATGTTGGTTCCTTGTAGCGCCAATGCTGCTGTGAGGGCTTCTCCCTGCTGGGGCTGGCCAGTGGGACATCCCAGCCAAGGTCTTCCAGCAGACAATGGAGCTGCCATGAAAGTACAAATGAAGAGTGTAAGAGCTGTTGACCCAGTGATCTTGTCTGTTCAGATATGACCCCCATGTTCGTTCTCAAGCTGGAAGTGATGGGTCTTACACAGCTTTTCCTGAGGTTAGTCAGGGATATGACACAATAGCATGGAAAGGCTGAACTTGTGAAGTTTTCCTGGTGTTGTCATGCAAATGGGGATATGGACACAGAATCATGAGGAGCACTTACAAAAACTTCTAATCTCCCAGCACTTTTACCCTTTGGCGTCAAAATCTTGTAAGAGTTTGTATGCTTTTGAACCCAGCCTTAGGCCTGGTTGAATTTTCTGAGGCCAAAAGCGTTCCTCTCTAACATTGCCATATGAAATCTTACATTTTACAATTAATTCACAATGAGAAAGGTATCTCACTGGCCCTGTGATCTTTCTGTTGAATAGCCTTGGATTGTACATGGTGCCATGACTTGCTGAGCCTGCCCATCCACAGCAGTGCTTGATGTGGTGAGAAAGGCATGTCCACCTTCGCTGGCAGATAGGGAATACCTTTATCAGATGATGAGACTGGAGCTGCCTGGATGCAGAGCCCAGACCTCTCATTCCCAGCACCTCACCTGGTGGGATCAGCTACCCCTCTGATCTTCCCAGTTAAACTGTCTTAAACGGCCCTAAATTATGGGAGTGTTTCTGTTTCCATTCACCATGTCCTGAGCAGACAGCTTAGGTTGTTAGGAAAGCAGGAAGGTAAAAAACAAGAGGGAATACAAGCTTGGAATGATGATCTCTCCTGTCCTAACAGCTGTAAAACCACCCTGCCCCTGCTCATGTCCTAGCTGTGCACAGCTTTGTAGAAAGCATGGTTACCCTTTGTGATGAGGACTGAATGCAGCCTTGTTGTTAAAACACATCTTTGATGCAGAACCTGAGAACAGGAAACCTGTCTCTCATTTTGTCTGTGGAAAGCAGGTTGTCTAAATACCTGTGAACATTTACATCCTGGGAGCAACCTGAGTAAATCAAGGGAAGGAGTGTGATAGGCTTACCTAAACAGCTTATTTGAGTCTGGAGCACAAAGTCATTCAGACTCCTTCATAGTACTTGCAAGCTCTGTTCCCTAGAAACACGCTGACCGTTGGATGCCTTAAATGAGAGCTGGTACAATCAAGACATCTCTGTGTTCATACTGACCTCTTCAGTGGGGTTCCCCACAGCAAGCTCCTGCCTCTGGTAAAAACATGGGACAGAGAGGAGTAGCTATGGATATTTGGGACTGAATTATAAATGTCAGGGCTGTGTCCTTTCCCATGCAGCCTTCAGGGCATGGGACAAGGAGCCCTTTTCTCCATGGGTGCTTTGTTTTTTTCATGCCTGAACTGAGTGTGCTGTGGGTTGCAAATGCACCCAGCAGCGCCAATGGCTAGTAGCTGCTTGGTTTACTCAGTGGCTGAGCCAGAGGGTCTGAAATGATTGCAAGATACTTTCCTTTGGCTGGTGGTTTGTTAGTGTGTCATATGAGAGCAGTCTGCCAGTGTGGGCTCTGTGAAACGTGTGTGAGTGCCCCGGCTGACAAAGAGCTCCCAGTACAGGGTTCACAGGCAGAGAGGCAGATGTGGGCTGGTCACTCCACTTGCACGTGCAAAGTCCACTTGCTGGATCAAAGGGATGTACTGCAGTTCATGAAAACAAGAAACCTTGGGCTGGGAGTGGGTGGGGGGTGGAAGGCAGCGGAAGGAGGCTGCATTCCTTTCATTCATATGTAAGGCTGACCAGACAGACGCTGGCTGCTGTTCCTTGCTGCTGCGTGATGAGCCAGGCTGGGCTGCAAGCAATGCAGGCTGATAGCAGCTTGCTAGATTGGGAACAATCCTCTCTTGGGGTTTTACTTTGCTGGACCATCAGACCTGACATTTCACTTGGTGCATCTTCCACATTACTGTCCCACATCTCATCTGCAAGAGAATCAGGACAGCACTATAAGGCCCATGAGTGGTCGAACTGGTTATGAAACCACCTTCTGGATGACCTTTGGAGAGGGAAAAACAGTCATCTGTGTGGGAGAGAATTTAATCTGGAAGGGAAAGGGAAAAACACTGTCTGTATGGAAAGGGAAATGAAAATATTTGACTGAACTCAAAGCAAGCTGGGGCATCTAAAGTTAAGGGTGTGTAAAGGAGCAAAGAGCAGTGGTGGCTGATTGTCAGAGTGCAGCAAAGAAGCCCCTCAGGGAAGAAATAGCAGCTGGGCCTGTAAACAGGAGGAAAAGGTGAGCTGGAGGTTTGGGAAAATCACACTGCCAGTGTGAGGGTGCAGTAAAAATATCTAAAGAAGGAGCAACCAGGACTAGCATGGTAATTCAACCCTAGCATATTCTCTCATGGTTATTTGTGGAGCAGACATCAGTGCAAACAATGGCATTTTCTCTCTTTTGAGAGAGGAAAAATTTCATCCTGCCTTCACACATGCATGGAGATGAATTGTCAATGTGATGGAGAGTGGAGAGGAAAGGAATTCCAATGAGCAAACCCCATGTATAATCATCAGTACTTCCTAAATTAGAAAACAGGATATTGCTGGAGAGTGTCTGAATGCAAATAAGTCCAAGGGTGAGCTGGCCTGTGACCTATGGAAAGATTAGTCATGGGATGTGACTGTCTCCCAGACCAGAGACTGCTGGAGATTTCTGTCTCCTGACAAAACAATTCCTATCAGCCTTCCTTGCAGTAATTTGCAGGGAAAGGTATAAGATGGCATGGATACTTTGTGACCAGGGATGATGCATCACATAAAAACTGGCCAGGAAATCCTTAAGATTGGGACAGCAATAAAAAAAATTACCCTTATGGGGTTCTGCTAGGATTTGCATTTTACAAGTATCAGAAGTTTTTTTATTCTTTATCCATCCAAAACCAGGATTGGATACAACTGAAGCTCAAGTCTGAGAAACAGCATTTGGGTACCTCACATCTGTATTTAGATTTCTAAGGGCTAAACAAGTGGGAAATACCCTTGTAAATAGATGTTACTAGTCTACATGTGATCTTAAGATAGCACTTCTTCAAGTGGAGTTTGTTTCACATTGTCAGGACATCTTATTTTAAATTATATAGTTTTTTGATCCAAAATGCTGGGTGAGAGTAGCTACAACAAACAAATCCACCCTGCAGGAAAACAAAGTACTACATTTGCAAGAAAAAGATGAGACACAAGAGATTAGAAAGAGCATTAACCAACAGAAGGTTTTTGAGATGGCATATAAAATAATAGAGAAGAACTTTCACCAAGTGTTGGAGATAAGAGGAAATACCTGAAATCTGGAAATTATTGGAGGGGACAAAGTTGAGTTGAGGCTGGATGATAGGTAAAGAAGATTAATACAAAGTAAAGGAATAACAGAGAAAATAAAGACTCTGTGTCAGTGACAGCACATGAATGGGAAGCTGCATTGCTGTATTGTTTTAGTGTAATAGCATTTGTGAACAGAAAGCCAATGAAGAGAAGGAGAAAGCAAGTAGCCAAGCATGGCACCAATTCTGCAGGATTCAAGACTGAGTAATGACTTAGGGAAAAGCATTTGGGAGAACAGTATTGGTGGCATAAGAGAAATTAAAACCAAAGCCCAAGATGTTTTGTTGTACAGAGACCCATGGCTTTGTGGCGAGTCCACAGCTCTGTGTGCAGGACTGAAACCTGCCAAGGGGACATGGAGGGACATGGAGGATCCTGAAGCTCCAATGGCAGCAGCTGAAACAACAGATGAATACACTGCTGGAAGTGAGAGCCAGGCAATTGAAGGAGGAAGGGTATGTGAAAGACCTTCATTCAGAGCTGCATTTTTTGGGGAGTACAGTTGCTTAGCCAATTTAGAAAGATATGTTTTTGTTGTGGTGTTGGACTTTTAAAATTTTTTTTTTGTGTAAAAACATAACAAGTCTTTATCAAAGCTGATTAAAATAAGCCAAGCTTGATCCTGAACTCCCTACATCCTTCTGATCTTGAAGCCTTTTAGCTATTTGGCAGGTGGGAGGGGAGTGTTGTGATTTCGTTGTGGAGAGTCAGAGCCTCACTTCATTATTACAGCAAGACCTTAGACTCAGGAAATTATCTTAGAGAACCACCCAGGCAGCAGGAGGATGGCCCCTGCCAAAAGCAGCCCTTGCCATTTAAAACACCAGTGGTGTTCATCCATTCTCAGTCCCGTGTTTCTACTCCATCATTTGCCAAATCAATAGCATTATTGTTTGGGTTTGAAAAGGTAAATAGGTGTTATTTGTTTGTTTGTTTGTTTGCCATTTGAGAAGATTTCTAGTACAAGGTAGACCTAGAAACTGATGTTTTCTGTTCAGCAGCTGCAGGAGGGCAAGTGCAGGTGCCTCCAAGTGTTACAGTAGTCTGCCTTGGTAAGGCACAGAGAAGCCTCCTTGAATTTGTAATTTGGTGGTTTTTTTATACCCATCCACATGCTCCTGAGCCCCAGTGAAGCACCCAGCCAGTGGGCAAATGATAGAGATTACAAAAAGAGACTCAAAGAAAAACCCAATTTGTCTTCTGACAATTTCCCTTTGTGTTGCTGCTGTCCCACACTGGATATAGAATTGGCAAGTTAACGATGACAGCCTATGATTTTATGATGTCCATTTGTCCAAAAGCACTGTCATTTCTAAAGTATTTGAGGTAATGCCAGGGATGAATTTGAAATGTGTCCTCAGAAATGCTGTTTTAGACTGAGGTGGGCATCACTGGGGGACCTGAAGTGCTCTGGGCAGGAAAAGAGCACTTCATCTTAAAAGCAGGTGCTGGGTTAGAGGCTTTTCCTAAACACAGTGTGGGTGTTTGAGTCTGGGTCATACATAGCCAGCAGCCTGGATGGACCTCTCCTAATCCAGAGTCCACACCCCATGTGGACACAGTCCCACATACCTACATACCAGCAGCAGCAACTTGAAAGCAGGAGCAGATGAACTACAAGGCTTCATGGAAGCTGACCTAAATACAGCAGAGGTGTCCATGCTTTTGCCAAGGGTGGTGGGGTCCCAAATAAACCATGGGCACAGTGGCATAAGCAGTGCCCACCTTATAGCAAAAACCAATTGCAGGTAGGGAGACTAGCCTGATAGGGATAGGGAATATGAGATACCCATTCAGTCCCATGGTCTCTGGCCCAGGTGTCTGGGAGGCCATTTTTGAAATAAGTTCCATTGTCTGACTCAGATTCCGTGTCACCACAGGACTTACTTTTCAATGCCCAGGGTGGTGTTCTGGGCAGTGGTGTGAGGCACAGGGTACATCTCCAGCCATCCAGTGGCCGTGTCCACCATTGTCAGCATGTAGTGCCTGTCTTGGTGGGTTTGTGGGAGTGTGATTTGCCAATCTCTTCATACTTATATTTCAACCACTGCCCCCTTATCACAAGAGCTTTATGTTTGGCCTGCTTGATTGCAGCCTATGTTTCATAGTTATGGATGACCTGGAAGATACTGTCTGTGGTTAAGTCCACCCCTTGATCATGTTGCATCTCTTCCCTGATGACCTGAGCCGTCATGGACTCACCAAGCCAAAACTAATTCACCTTTATGTTGCCAGTCCAGATCCATCTGATAAAATTTCATCTTGGCGGCCTGATCCACCTGTTTGTTGTTGCAATGTTCTTCAGTAGCCTGACTCTTGGGTATGTGGGCATCTACATGGTGTACTTTTACAGCCAGCTTCTCTAACTGTGGCAAGGTCTTGCCACAATTCAGCAGCCTATATGGGTTTACCTCTGTGCTGCCAATTGGTCTAGCCAGTCTCACAGAACATTTGACAGGAGCAAGGCATTAATATTCCTTGGCTACCAGTCATAGTTGATATTATTAATTAATTAATTATTATTCAATCTTCCTGTGGTTAAATTATTTGTTCCTTTTGCACAGTCATCTTCTTCTTTTGAGTTCTCGAATCAGTGCACCGTGAGTTGATGGTCATAATCTCCTTCTGCCAAAATTACCCTTGCCCTAGTTTGATGAATGGGCATTGTTTTTTTTCTTGTAACCTGGTCTTATCTTGATGGTTTTGTCAATTGTATTTGGTTCCTTGGTTCAGAAGAACTCTTTCATGTGGAGGTGGTAGAAAAGCCTCATGGCCCTGCGTGGCATGAATAATTTGGACCACCTCAAGGTGCTCTTTTCTCAGCAGTCTGTCCATACTGAAGATGAGGACATCCGTCACTTTCCCTGTCCCTGAGGTTTCTTCACATTTCTCCAGATGCGGAAGGCAATACAAGCCATGCTGAGCAGCCCCACAGGTTGCCAGGCTGTACAGAGCAACCAGCTCATGTCAAGGGGCAAGGTGGTTCCAAAGCTGGCACAAAGGATAGGGCAGGTTGGAGGCTGCACTCTCTGGGATAATGGGCAATTGCTTCAGTCACTCAGGAGCGATGTCCAGCCTCTCCCTGACCTGGTCCTGGCAATTGCAAAGGCAGGTGATGCTGGTCCTTTCAGCAGTCATGCTCTTGGTGACAACAGGCAGTTTCTTTGGACCCTCGGGAACGATGCCCATCCTGAACTTCACCCAGTGACAACAGGTGGTTGGTGACAACAGGCGGTTTCTTTGGACCCTCGGGAACGATGCCCATCCTGAACCTCACCCAGGCTTTGGGATTGCAAGGGTCTAGGCTGCTGGTCCATTCTTTGGCCGAATATGTGGCGGCAGTGAATGACAGAGACAGCCTGTGGAGCACCATGGTCAGGAAGACCACCAGGATGAGCTTCATTCTGGTCCTTTGCAGGGGTGACATCTTGACACGTGAGCTGCCTCGGCGTGCCATGTTGGTCGGAGTTCAGGCTGTGATGTTCCGGGCTGCCCAGTCTCTATGTGCTTGCACGTGTTGGCAGTGTGACATCATGGGCTGCTGTCACACAGGGCTCTGTGATGTCACAGAGATGTTTTCTGCCTGGCTGACAGGCAATAGAAGCCAAAATGGAGCTGGGAAGCACCTAGGTAGATGGATTTTGAAGCCTGTCCCACTGCTATGCCTGCTGGCAGGCACTGAGCCCAGCAGTGGAGTGGCACTGTGTCCCACAGGATTTGCACTGTGAGCTGTGCCCAGACTCCATCCAAGCTGCATTCAGTGCCGTGTCCCAGCTGAGCAGCCATGATATGTTTCCACAGAAAATCCTCTTTGAGGGCAAAGTGTCAACCCATGTTAAGAGGAAAGCCAAAATTTCATGCATTTTGACAAAAAATCTTAAGCCCTCTTGAGCAGGGTCTTGGACAAACTGACCTGTAAGAGGAATAATAGATCATTCTCAACATACCATTACCTTTCACATGTGTTTTATCACCTTTTACCACCACAATGTCAATTGGATACAGTATACCATATAAAATTTCAAGGGGGCTTACTCTCTTCATAACATGTGTGGTGATTTAGATTCTCACTAAAGCAATAGGTAACACATCTACACTCACCTTTGTGGATTTGCCACGCAGCACCCCTTCTTGCACAGTGGGTGAAGCCACCTGTTTCAGGACAACGACTGCAGAACCAAAATCTTTGGTCAGCTTTAGATATGATAAGAAGGCTTGATAAGAATCAAAATCTTTAAAACACTGCAGGCCAGTTTGGAATTCCAGAAGTCCCCATTTGCAAATAAGCACACAAATGTGTGTTAGGTAGATTTGTTCCTGAAGATGTCTGGCTTTCAAAACTCAGAACTGAAAATTTTGGCTGCAAAAACTGAATGCTGAAAAAACATTTGCAAGCATGCTAGTTACGCTAATGATGACAGACATGAGTTTCAAGATAAAAGCTGATGCCCAGCTGAGTTCTGAAAGAAAGGTGTACTCAACTGTATGGCCGTGCACATTCAGAGGCTTAGTGGGGATTTATTCCTTCCTCCTGTACATCTGGACTCTCACCACACACAGAAAGGTCTTAATAGCTTAGTTAACATAAACTTCCATTTGTACATTTTGTTGGTCACCTGTAAAGTTTGCAAAGCCTTTCCTTCTTCAGGGTGAAATTTTCCACATTTGGGTTTTTTTTCCAGTATGGTTGTTGTTTGTTATTTTAGAAATCGGAGCATGTGTGTTGGAGAGAGGCAGGGAGAAAATAACTGTGCACAGTGTAACAAGTTTAACTAAAAACTTGGCTCATGTAGTTGAAAATAATAGAAGACTTTTATCTGTGAATATCTGGGTAAAAATTAACTTGAATTGATTAAGCTATGATCCATTGTAAATCGACTTCCATATGAGTGATATTTTATCATTAATTCTTTGTGAGACCCGTAGAATGCCAAAGGTGATTTTTTCCTGGGCTTTGTTTGGCTTTGAATGTTAGTAAACATGTTTCATACAGAAAACTTCTTTATTTTTTGATTTTTCTCCCTGAAGACACAGTGTCACCCAGCAATGGAAAGTCGTAATACCTTTGCGTTCTCCTTTGGTTACTTACATTCACCCAGCAGCATGAATGATCTGGGTGCTACAGGTAATCCTTTGTGCCTTTTCTGAATCCAGATGGGGAATCTTCCTAGCTGGTAAAATTAATTATCTTTACTCACTGCCTTGTGCTCTTGAGATTAGTCTGCTTGGTTCACCAAGGGCTGCCCAGCAGCATTGCCAAGGCCTTTCTACTGAGCCCTGCTCAGTGTGGAGCAACTGGGTGCCGCCTGCCAGCTGTGCCCAAGGACAGAGAAAGCACCAGGAAGGGTGGGATCTCCTTCAAACTGTGCCTGCCAGCATGTAGGTAGCTCTGCCTTGGCACCAGGGCAGCCTTTAGTGAGAGAACTTGCCAGTGTATTCTTTAAACCCAAGCACATTATTTCCCTTTTCCATTTATCCCCAAATCATATTCAGTATCTGAATGATTGAGATCCTGGATCTTTTTCCATTTTTGTTGTTGACAAAAGTGGGAAATCAGAAGGAATGTATGTTATTTTCCCCTCGTGTTTTATTCCTGTGCTGTCTCTGCCAGTCTGCATCATTCTTTTGGTCATCTTTTCTCTGATTTTCTAGTGACTAAAGGGAGAAGATGGTAAATACTGAAAAACATCAGCACGGCAATAGTTTGAATACGCAAACCTCACATTCATTAGCAAAAATATGGAGCAAAACCATTAAAAATGTTAGCATCTGGAAAAGGGGAGTCTGTTCCTCTTAGATTTTTTTTGTCATTTCTCAACACAGTCCATGATACATGCATCTCATATTTTTTGGCCTGTTTGTCTATAGTCTGGAATTTCTCTTGACCTAAACCATAGGTTTCCAAGGAACACGTTTGATACACTGCTCTGGATTACGCAAATATGCACCATGTCCCTTAAAGGCTATCTCATTGTCCACCCTCTAAGATACTTACAAAAAACAAAGGGAAGATAACATGTTTCAGAGTGCTGGAAAAATCTGATCCAGTGAGCTGCTGAATTTTTTTTCCTTTTTCATCTGTTCTTTCTGCCACTGCTACCTTGCTTTGCATCTTTGAGCTTGCAGAGCTCCGCAGAATCTGAAACTAGAAGCCCTTATTAGAGGACATTTTTAAAAATTTCTTGCTGCTCCTCTGGGGACCGAAGTAATGGCAGCTTGAAGCAGCAGAGAATGTGTAATTAGGGCAAACAGCGATGCCTCGCGTGATCGAGAGAAACAGGAGGAGAGGAGGGGAAGCGCAACAGCCCGGCGTGCACAGGCTGTTACTAGGAGACCCCGGCACGAAATGCATGAGATGTGGGGTGCTAATGGGCCAGCCCCGCCGGCCGGCCAGCCCGAACTGCTGCACAGCTGCTTCTGCCCGCCCGTTGCCAAGCAACTCCATTCCTTTTCCTTTTCCTTTTCCTTTTCCTTTTCCTTTTCCTTTTCCTTTTCCTTTTCCTTTTCCTTTTCCTTTTCCTTTTCCTTTTCCTTTTCCTCCTTTTCCTCCTTCTCTCCTTCCCCCCTCCCCCCCTTCCCCTTCCTTCCCCCCTTCCCCTTCCCCTTCCCCTTCCCCTTCCCCTTCCCCTTCCCCTTCCCCTTCCCCTTCCCCTTCCCCTTCCCTTCCTCTCCCTTCCCTCTCCTTTTCTTCTTTTTTATTTGTTAAAATTTTCCTCCTCCCTCCACACTCACTTATTCTGGAGGCTAAATTGGGTAGTTTTGCTGTGGTGTTGCTGCCGGGTGCTCGCGTGTCCCTATCGCTCTGCTGCTGTCCCCAGGGCCCGGCCCAGGGGAGGATGTGCTGGCAATTAATAGGGCAGAAGCTGGGCTTGTGTGCTTGCTCAGACCGGCACCAGCATCTGTCCCCCAGCCCTGCTCTCCACCATCGAGGAGCTTCCTTCAAAGAGGAGCTGTGGAGAGGGGTTTGAACGGGGAGCACATTGCAAAGGCTTTATCACTCTCAATGGGAGTCTTGCACAGACCCAAAGAGATAAAGCCAGGCGTTCCTCCCCTCCTTCAGGGCTCAGTATGGAGGGCAATGCGCGCTTGTTAAATGCAGCCTCTTGAGTAGAAAATGAAACATTTCCATTTCTTTGAATGTTGCTACATGCTTTGCTTTTCTCTGCTTTTCAGCTAGGCAAGTGGGCTTTGTGGATGTGTGTTAGGTGCTTGTGTGTGCGTAAGACATAATGCAAAAATTGGTTTCTTTTTGTGTCCTGAATGGCTACATGCTGAAGACTGCTGCTGGCTTCGTAGACAAGCCTTGGCAAGGCCCTTAGGAACTAATCCGGAGCTTTGAAGTTTGTAGAAGGACTGATTGGACATTGGGTCTCCTTCTTAACCTCTTTCCCCCCATCTCTAATATAAATATGATCAGAGTCACCTCTCTATAAGGGCACTTCTGACCTTTTTGGATGAAAGGAGCTGTACATCATTCATGGAAATGTACTGCTTTTACACTTGATCATCCCTGCCCTTCTAAAAATAGGTACAACCTTCTCACATTGTGTATTTCACAGTCCTGTCACATTCCTCTTCTGCCCCATACTGTCTTCTGCCAGCTTTTCTCTTGTGCTTTGTCACCCTTTCAAAGGCTTTTCCATTTTTCCAGCAGGTGGCAAAACTGCCAATTTTAATTTTTTTCTCTTTTTTTGTGTAGAAAACATTGGCGGACCAGTTAAGCACTCACCATTGCCCCCTCCTTTGCATTCCTTTTAAATAATAAAAATATTAATTAGGCTTTCTATTCTCCAACAAAAATCAATTAGGAGTATATTGAGGAATGAAAGGCTCAGAAAAGTATCTGAAATTGATTTTTGTAATTAGTTTTACTGGTTGATGGGTTGCATGCACATACGCTTAGATATTAGCATTGATCTCCAGAGGATGTGTGTATTAAATAGCCTGCTCTTCCTTTTTGCTAAAGAAATGAACTTACTAATCTTAAAAAGAGGCTGATGTTGTTGAGATCTGGACTGCAGCTGCTCACCAGCTTTTTTGTAACTTCACCAGCAGAACACCTGCCTGAGCCATGTGATGGTAACGTGCTGAATCTGGTGTTAAAGTGGGGAGCGGGTCTGGGGCAGCTCCTCTTCTGTGTCTCATATTTGACAAAGTGTATATATGTAATGAGGGAAGACAGGCACTGATGTTAAGGAGACCTGTCTTGTTAGATTTCTTTTTTCAGTGGTCCTTAAACCCAAACGTCCTTCTGAGATATGTTTCTATTAAATCTCATATAGCACTTTACATAGGAAGAGAGGAGTGACCAGTAACATTTTCTGTTGTGCCATGTGCTGTGTGCTGATGTTCAGCTAATTAGAAGAGTTATGGCTTGGCTTCATTGGTATGCCATGTATGTAGCTTGTAAAGCTCTCAGGGACCCTTGGAGATGAAGAGTGCTACATAAATATAAAATATTGGTAATGTGAAGTTCCACAATAGGCTTCTCATTGTGCTGAGGCAGACTTTCATCATAAACTGCAGAGCAACTAGGAATGCCTGCCTGGCATTTCTCTGCGAGGTGCTGTGGGGGCTGCTTCCCCCCCAAAACCACACCAGCTTCTGGCACTTCTGAGGGACTTGTGTCTGCAGCAGCAGCATCCGCACAGGCACTGACCTCTGAAGGACGCCTGGGTTCATCCTGCAGTGACACTGCTGCTCCTGCAACAGCATGGTCCCACTCACCAGCCCAGGAACAGTAGGTCCCAAAAGGATTTCTCAAGAAGGGGAGCAAGAAAAATCATTAAAACACACTTAGGGTAGCAAGGAAAGTTATTAAAACACTCTTAAAAAACACTACTTGATTCTTCAAACATATCAGACCCCCAGAACTTCCATATAGGAAAAATACAGGCAAGAAATCTTGCATTTAATTCCTTTTTTCAGTTGTAATTTTGCAGTTTGTCTAGTTCTCTGGGAACATCAATCTTGAAACAAGTGTAGCTGAAACTGTCTTTCAATACATACTTTTAGAAATTGAGACTTTTAGAACTAATTTCATTTTAAATTGTTTTAAAATCACAAATTATAAAAAGGAAGGAAATATTTGTGTTTCTTTCAGACAACTTTTTCTAGGATTTTGAAACTATATAAGAAAAATTCTCAGTGGATTATAACACATGCTGTTTTTTTTCTGTTGTTTTCTTAAACATGCTTCCACATGCTAGCTTTGTGTAGCTATGTATTAAGGATAAGGATAATATTAAGGAACTCTTCAAACATAGTGCAACTAATGTTTGCTTTGAATAACCTTCAAAATATGCATATAGGCAAAATTTGGGGGTTTCCCCTCAGTTTCTTTAAACATTTTTGGCTGAATCAAAAAGGAGTGTCAAGGGACTAAAGCAGTCCCATAACACTACCACATTTTAGCACAGAGAATATCAGCAAAGCTTTTGACTGTGATTCTCCTCTGAAGCTCGCTGCAGGACTGGGAGCTTAAACTACTTGATTGTTTTACTAAGTGCCCTGCAGGAGAGTGCCGGGAGGGGTAAGGAAATAGATATGGATGGATGGATAATCATAATATCTTTGCTTTCAATTCCATAAAGATACAGGGTGAAACTTGAGCCTAATGACTTGGATGGAGCCATGGTTTCACCCCATGACACTGGAACTCTGTGATCTTATTGTGCACATCCCTAAATCTGGAGGGTTTTCTTCTTAAAGTCCCTGCTGTTGAAATCTGGGGAATAGAGAGCAAATTTCTTCCTCTGTATTTCAAATTAAATGTTCCTAGCCTGCAGGGCTGCAAAGAGAGGTTTAAAACCATGGCCCTAGGTTATATACAAAGCAAAAGGCAAATGATGTCTGAATATTATTGTTTTCTTCTTTAAAATCTCATTATTTCTGTAGAAGAGTGCACTCATGACTTTTTAACCCTTGGGATTGGCAATAAACAATGCAGCTATAAGAAGTATAATGTGCCCATTGTGTGCTGTAGTTTTGTGATCATGTCCTCAGCTGATCTTGAGTAGGTACCTCTGTGTCCTGTAACCTAATGTTTCTACTAATCACTCTGCTGAAACAGCCTCTCTGAGATGTCTTAGCAAACATTGCCTTACTTCTTGGACAAGAGAAATATGTCTGGGACCTTGAGGGTGCCTGTGGGATGTAAGTGGCAAGGACAGGGGGTCTCTGTATCTTGAGAATAGACAACATCCCTATTGTTGTGTTTTGTGAGGAAATATTTGCTTGTGAAGGTTTGTACAGGGTTTACAATTTAAATATGTGTTGGAGCAAAAACCTGATGTTCTCTGGTTTGTGCCTGGAGAGCAAAGATACAGGTGTGTGCAGCAAGCTGCTTGCCTGGCCCCCTGCACCATCAAAGTAGACAAATTCACCTCCAATTCCAGTCTGCCTGGGTATGATGTGTCACAGTCCACCCTTGCCTTGCCTCCCTAATAACTTGAAAAAGAATGCCATAGGTGGCAGTGTCAGATGATGGCTTTCAATATCTAAAGCTGCATGAGACGAAACTCACCAAGAATTCCCAAGGCTGGAAATGGAGGAAGAAGTTCCAAAGACCAGTGTGGTGGTCATACAGAACCAACCCAACTATATCCATCATGTTTTGCTGGAAATCTAGTGTGTATTTACCACAGGACTGTAAATGAGATTGTGTGCTTGACTTTTCATACTTTCAAATGATAAATTTTTGGCTTTCAAGAGAAAGCTGTACCAATCATTTGTTTATTTTTGCAACTAGATGCCTAATATTTAGTCTTGCATTCATCTTAGTCACAAAAGGAATAGTGACCCGATTTCAGGGCTGCCAAAGTCTGATGGATTTTTTGTTATGACTTATAATTTTAGCTTCACTATTGCATGTTTCCCATAAATTTTCAAAGGTCTCTGTCCTCCAGTTACCAGATTGGACCAGGCTGGATGAAATAGAGGATGGGGGGCCAGACTGTACTGAAATGTGCTTTGGGGATACTTTGGAAGAAGAGCTCAGTTGGGTGATGTGCCATAAGCAGAAGCAGAACAGAGAGTCTACTCCCCAAGCATGCTAGTTTCAGGGTATAAAATGTGCTCTAGGAACATGAAAAAGGTTAAAATGAGGTATGGACCAAAGGACACAGCCACAGTGAAGAGAGGCTGCTTCACAGAAGTGTGCAGTCATGATGGACTGAAACCCTAAAGTATATCTGGAGGGCTAATAGCATTTCTGTAGGACTGTTTTGGTGATACAGCCCTTCCAGACCAGTAGGTTTCAGGACATGGCTTTGTGCACAAGGAGGTGTGTGCAGGCTGCTTCTCCAGGACCCTCACCAGGCAACTCAGATGTGTCTGATGTGAGTGTTTCCTGGTGATAAAGTGACCTCTTTTGAGATGAGCCTTTGGTTCAGCCTGGCCAGAGTGTAGATGTGGGGATTTTTTCCTGTCCCAGGAGCTGCTGTGTGAGTGCACAGCTGGCATACTTTACCTATGGCCTGGCTCCAGCCGCAGGACAAGGCTGTGGCCAGCCAGAAATAACACCCTTCCAATGCACACAGTGTGGGTGTTGGGTCCTGTGCACCCACTGTGTCACTGCAGCTCTCCTTCACTCTGCTGCACTGCCCATGGAAACTACAAGTCAGTAAGCTTGGAATCACTGGGTAGTGTCTCTGACTCCCAAGGGAAAAAGTAGAAACAACTGAAAGCCAGTATTTCTATGTTGCTTACAGATTTTCCCTAAGCAAATGATACATTTTTTTAAACACAGCTCATCTAGGAAAATTGCATAATTCACTGCTTGAATATATCTGCACTGCTTCCTAGGTACATTTATGGGTATGTGGAATCCGAGCCAGCACCTTGGTGTGGAGTAAGTTCTGAACTGAAAGAACTGAGTATTTAACATGTTCCTAGGTATTGGCTTCTTTTGGATGAGCACTGGCTCCTCCATTGAGTGCATTTGTATAAATGTGGATTTATGGATTTGTTTAAGGACTGCATAGATCCTTGTGTTAAATAAAGGTGACTTAAGGAGTAGAGCCTCCTTCCTGGGAGTGGCTTGCAGGCACAAGTTTTGAATGTGGTTTTTAATTTGAGAAATTAGAAAAAAGTCAGTGTGACACAACTCCATGATGTTCCTATTTTTAATTGGATTTGCAGCTCCTAATTAATTTCTTAAAAAGAGGGAGATCCTGGCCCTGTAGAAGCGAGTAGGAGTTTTGCCATTGCCTTCAGCAGAAGAAGATTTCATCATCTATCTTTTTAGTCCACTAATCCTCTGAACAAGAGAAGAGCAGCCTAACACATGGAAAGGAACGTTCCCATTTTTTCTCCCTCCTATTGCCAGTAGTGAGGTAGGAGGATCCTCCCCCCTTTTTCGTTCCCATGCTTTCTACATATGTGCACCTTGGCAAGATACACTTCCATTTCATCTTCATGTAAGGTGAAAGCAGCCATTAAAGGAGCAGTTTGTTTTTAGTCTTCACATGCAGGGACAGGCAGATCTCTCTTCTCCTTCCCTCTTGTGTTTTTGAGTATCTGCAGGAGGGGAGGAAATCTAATGTCTTTGAGGTCTCTGGGTCAAGGAGCCGTCTGGCATGGCTTTAAAGGTCACTGTGCTCCTTTGCATTTACCTTGTCTACTGGGAGCCTGGTATGGCAGTGTGCAGTCTGGAGCACTGAGAGGTACTGTCTGACATTTTGCTGAACAGGGCTTGGGTTACAAAGGAAAAACAAAACTCAGCTCAGGGCTGTGGAAGGCTAAAGCTGGAACACTTGGGAGAGGAGCCCTTGCAGCAAGTAGCAGAGATATGTGTCATTCCTTGGATTCACCAGTAATCGTGCTTGGCTTTTCTGTCTCTTGTAGCACTGTATATTTTCAAAGCTCTTGACAAATTTTAACAAGCCAAACTCCACTTCAATCCTAGTAGCCTCTATAGTTTCACAGAAAGCCCAAGATGCTTTTTCTTCACCCTTCTGCTCTGTGGATGACTGTATCCTTCAGACTGGCTGTACCTGCCAGATTTGGCTGAGCAGTTGTCTTCTGCATTTGCTTTGCAGTGTGTGTGGCAAATGTGCTGCAAGGCAGTTTCCCTGCCTGGCTGTCTCCACTCTAAGGTAGGCACTAGAGAGCGTCAGAGAACCAAGGAACTGCATTAACATTGAGGCTTGTTAACTGACAGCTTTTTAAAATAATGCATGAACTGTTCAGACAAACTGGTGCTCCATCACAGGCACAGGATCAGGCCTGGGAAATCCCTTTTTCCTGAGGAGAGCAGATGCTGTGTGCCAGGTAGGATGCAAAGGGCTGGGGGGAGATTGCTGCAACTGCTGCAACTGCAGCTCCAGGGACCAGCACTGGGGACAGTGTTTGAGGTACAGTTGAGTAACCAGCCCAGAAACAAAACACCAGCATCTTTTTCACTAAGAAGATTCTAACTTCTTATTTTCCTGAAGACATCCAAAGAATAAAGGAACAAGAGGTTAATCTGCAGAGATGACCAAGAAGGCACATTCTAAGTGGGGTAGGTTATTGTTGGCTCAGTCCATTGTCCTGTTGGGCATTTTCCCATGGGGGACTGTGACTCACAGCAGGGACATCCAGGCTGGCCTTTCTTCATTCAAAGACTGTAGGATAAATGGATATTTTGGTGTAGTCTTGCCAGCTGCTGCCCCCTCTTCACATCTTCATCCCAGTGAATCCTTTAATTGAAATACTGAGCCAAAGAAACTTCTCAAAGGCCAATAAAATGGCTCAACTTCAGTTACAGTCTCAGCCCATTCTACTGTTCTGTCTGGGGCAGATGACTACTGTTCAGCAGAGCTGCCTGTGCAACAAGAAGTCTGCAGAAACTCACAAACCAGAGAATAGCATTTTTTTCATGTATTTTGCTGCAATTTTCTTTCCCTTTTCACTTTTCTTGCTCTTTTTGTGTCTCCAGTTCATCATCATGGTATACATAGGTGTTCCATATCCAGATCTTACTCTTCTAGTTGCTGAATAGACACAATAAATATAGGAAGCTGTGTCTCTGCATTGTCTGCTGTGGTCAAATGATTGTTTCATGTGACTGGCCTAGAGAGGTCTTACAGACTGTAGCCTCGGTGTGGCCCATGGTGGGTTTTTAAGGTTACCTTCTTAGCAATTTTAAGAACAAATAAATAAGTAATAATCCACTTAGAAGCTTGGTAGTGAAGGTGATTTCTTGTCTGAATTTTATCTCAACTGACTGCATGGTGAAGAGTGACATGGAGTTACTATAGGAGGAGATGCACTGGAGCATTTGTTGTGGGAGGGAGATGTTAAATTTGAATGCACACCAATGCATGTGCACTGAAAAGGAAAAGGGAGTCATGACTTGGGATTCTTCATCAGAAGGTGTTAATGACTCCACAGATGTTACACCATGGCAGACTTTGATCTGCAGAGACTGATGTGCATTAGAAGATAGATGTGAGCATAGAATCATAGAATATCCTGAGTTGGAAGGGACCCACAAGAATCATTGAGTCCAACTCCTACCAGCAGACTAGAATCTCTCCTGTCTTACCACTACACCATTTCACTGCCTTCAATGGTACTGTTAATATTTTGGGGCAGAATAACAGCTGATGAAGGTATAGTGCAAGAAGCCTGAAGGACCAGCTGATTCAAAGAAGTAAAAGTGCATCCTCTCACACTCGATGACCTGACACATAATTTCTTGGTCCCAGGAGTAGATATTGTAGAAGCAAGTAAAAAAGGTGCAGTCCTTGGGGGCAGCAGGCATGAATGCTTGAGGGGAGCAGATGTGAGGCTGGCCACACAAAGGGTAAATAGAATCAGGGTAAAGCATGTGATGCAGTAGTGGTGGTCACTCAGGAGTGGTGCACCCCTGTACAGTGTTCAGGTGTTAGTACAGTCACTCAAGTACCGCAGTAATACATCTGGCAAGGTTAGAGTGAGCTGAAAAGCTGTTTGAAAATCAAGCTTCAGCCACACAGCTGCTTAGACATTTGAGGGCATTCTTAAGGCTTCTTCAAAGGCCAGTTGCATGGTTTTGTTAGAAACAAGATATAAGGTTGTGTGAGAATTTCAGCTGTGGTAAAATCTGGAACTATCCTCAGTACAATACATCACAAGCCCTAGGTTATTTGCATCCCATGCTGACCTTGAATTGTATGAAGGGCTAAACTACTCGGATGGGTTAGAGGCAGGGCGGGAGGACATGGGGCTTTTGAGTGCTCAGTAATGCTGCTGCCACACTGACTGTTCTCTCCTCCCCTCTGCAGGTGAGAAGCCTTACAAGTGCTCGTGGGAAGGGTGCGAGTGGCGTTTTGCACGGAGCGACGAGCTCACGAGGCATTACAGAAAGCACACGGGTGCAAAGCCCTTTAAATGCAACCATTGTGACAGGTAATGCAGCTCCTAACGTGGTGTTCAAGAAACCTGTGGACTTTTGTGACTGGCAGGGAGCTGCCAGCTCCCAGAAACAAGAGACCTGGCTCCCAGCAGAGAGGCCCCTTCTGTCCCACTGCCTGAATCCCTGTACCATGGAGGGAACCTCTGCTCAGCTCCTGTCCTCTCTGCCTTAGTGGCCAGGCAGGCTGGCAGATGGGGAATTCTTTCTAAGCAGTCTAATCCCACGTCACAGAACAAAATGTGGGACCAGGTGTAGGCCTGACTGAGCCCTGCTGGTGTCTACTGTGAGCACAGGATTCAGTTCATAGGGCAGGTCTTGTTAATACTCTTAAAGCAGAGAAGACATCCAGAGGGCCTTAGACCATTTCAGTGATGGACCTCTCCACAAAGCATCTCGCCAAGCTTTTTGTCTCCTGATCCTGTAAGCTTGCTTTGCTCACAAAGGCAAAGCTCACCCTATTTGCTCTGCTTCAAGGACTACCCCAAGCACCACTCTTGGGTACTTGCATTTTGGCAGGGTGGGCCTCATAAAAACATTGGTGTATGTCAGGAGGAATGGGGAGTGTGTAGCTGCTGTGCCACAAGTGGCCCAAATCTATAGGAAACCTCTAGGGAAAAAGCATTGCATTTCTGTATGATTGTTGTCTTCTCTTAGCACTGAGTCCAGGGCTCCTAAAGAAAAGACAACAAAGGGCACCATTCTCAAAAGCCCAAGAGTGATTTAGACACATTTTACTGTTTAAGTTCATGGGGTTGTTTTGTCCAAGATCAGTGATCTCTGCACATTCCTGCTAATTAGTGAATCTTTTCCTACAGTTTTAAATCTCTTGACATCTGTTTGAAGTGGGAAATACTCTTCACCTTCATTCTGTGAGGGCCCAGATTTGAAAGCCTGACAGGTGCGCAGGGCCGAGGTTCCTGTCACGCAGCAGTGCCCTGGGACTCGGAAACGACTCGGAGCTGAGGCTGAGCTGAGCACCCAAGCAGCTCCCTGGCAGAGCCGCCCTTGCAGCTCTCACCGCCGTTCGTTTGTACAGCCCTCGCTGCTTTAGCTGCTTCAGTAAATACTGAGCTTCTCTGAAAAATCTGGTCATCCTTGTTTGGTGCTGAGTGTTTTTGAAAGCTGGGTTCTTTCAATTTAGAAACAAAACCAAAAGAACACACTTCTCCACATCCCCGATCCCAATTGATAAGAAATCAGGGTGGAGCAAAAGCAATTACCCCTGTAATGACTCTTGACAGCACTGACAGGATCGAACAATGAGCCCTTCTCCCCCACTCACCCCCCCAGCTGAAGATTGGCAGTGCCCTGGGTGAAACCTGGATCCACCATTGAGTAATCAAATAATGTGCTTGCATCTGAACATGTTATCCAGCTAATCCTATTTATATATATTTTTAAAAGAGGCTTAAGAAAATTACCCATCTTTTTAATGCAGCACTAAGGTTCTCGACTGTGATAAGGAAACGTTTTGTAATACAATAAAGCCTCTAGGAAGCCTGTGGGTACACCAGACCAACAGAGAATATGCGTGGAGAGAGGATGTGTGGAACATAAACAAGGGACCCCATCCTTTTATGGGAAGGAAATTTGATCATTTTCACATCCTGCCTTTCCAAGAGCTTCATCTCCTTAAGTGCTCTTCTGCCCTTGTCTCCCCTCTTCCCGTCCCCCTTCCCCCACGGAGGGTTTCCTCTTGGATTATCGTTTGTTTTATCCCTGGATCATCTTTTGTTTGCTCAGAATGAGGGACAGGATAAGCCAAGTAGGGACCTCTGCAGTTCTGCTTTTGTTTAAGTAGAACTGTGAATGAGAACGATTATGTTCTCTGTTTTAAATGTAAGTCATTGCCTTTCTCTTTTCTTTCCTCGAGTGGCCCCACAAACATACACAAGCATACACATGCCCTAGGGTTTCTGTGTCAGGACAAACAATATTTTTAGCAGAGATCTAGAGAAATACAGCCGGTATTTTCAACTCCTTGGTCTCTTTCAGCCCTTTGTTAAGTGTTCGTTATTCTCCCTCCACATATTATCCCTTTCTACCTAGCTTTTCTCTTTAGCAGCAAACTCAGTCACTGCAGTCAAGAGATATATTCCTGTAATAATCGAATGCATTTTCTGCTCTTCTGCTGAATCTGTAGATGAAGGAATAACATTATTAATAAAATCCAGAGTGCTGAGGATTGTGTACTGTTAAACTCTATGCCCATACTATCTGTGTGATAGGAGGCAGATTTGTCCTTATTCCCCCAGTTAATTGTTGCAAGCTTTTAGAATAACAGCGCCTGTTCCTTTGCCCCCCTCTGCCATACTACTGTTTTTCATTCTTCTCTCATTCTCAGTCCTCTTTGCTACCACCTGCTGCAGAGGTCACCTCAAGCAAGCACTGAAACATGAGCCTAAAACTGCCTTTAGCCATGTAGGCAGACTTTTAAAGATGTGCCTTCCTGAGCCAGGGTTTCAGCTGGAGAACAGTTTCTCTGTATTTGAACTCCTGCCCTTTATTGCACTCACCATTATTGACAGAAGCTGTGGCCACTCTCTCAGAGATGCTGGCTTGTTAGGTTTTAAGGAGCTGGTTGGACCTGTTTTAACAACACTGATGTAGCAAAAGTCCTATGCCTGTTGTTGTTCAGAGCTGAAGGCTGTATCTTGGCAAATAGAGCATGGAAGGGGTGATTCAGATAGCAGAAGGGGATGTTGTTCACACAGTCTGGCTGCAGTTCCCTTCCAAGACTGCTTTTAGATGTGCTTGTGTCTTTCACCTTCCGACCAATGTCAAAGAAGTATTAATGTCCTCTGTGTAAAAGTAAATTTTATAACAAAAGAGATGAGATTCTCTTCTGCTCTCCCAGCCCTATCCCAAAACCATGCAGCCCACAGATCACATTGTCAGTCATAGCTGGCAAACTACCACTGCTTTGAGTAACATCATATGTACTGAAAATGGTGTGTAGCTTTGTGGCAGCAGGAGAGAAAGGAGAATCAGCTAAAGTGGTGTGGAAAGCACCCCAGGAAAGTCCTTAGTGCCTTCCAGATGCCAGGGTTATGCTCGTTGTTAGCATTCCCCAGGAATTTTGCTCTTCAGAAATGCAGGCTAGGGTTGTTCCTCACACAGTGCAAGCCCTCAGCACTTCAAGGGGAAGAGTTTGACAGGGTAGTGGCACTTGCTGATTCTAGATAAATGGGTGTTTAGGAGACAGCAGCTTACTGCCAGACTGTTGGGATGCATGTTCCTCTCTGCATATGTGTACACGTGCTCATGGTTTCCTTGTTGATAGCAAGTGGAGAGTGCACTTAGCTGGAATGAACACATCCCACAGTGGAAAATCCACAGCTGGTAGGAAAGATGGCTGAGTGATATATTCCCTCTCATTGTACTTACCTTCCCTTTTTCTCCTTCAGAGGCTTCAGTGCCAAGCAGTATTGTGTTGCTAAGGAGATACAGCAAAAAGAGAAAGGAAGGAATCATGTCTGGGAGCAGGGAATTTGTGTATCACATATCCCTGTATGAGTTTTAAAATTAGAGTGTCTTATTCTAGCATAAAGTGTTCTTTCTAGGAAGAGCTAGACTGAGGGGGGGAGAAGCCCTCAGAGAAGGCTGTGATGGGCCCACGTGTGATCTGCAGAGCTGGTCTGGAACTGAAAGAGGTGTAGAGCCAGAGGTGTAGAGCAAAGTCTCATATCGTGGCTAGGACTAGAGACCAGCAAGCCCCTGTTCCTTGATTTTTGAAGAGTAGTTTCCTTTGACAATTTATCCTGTGGAGCCTCTTCCACTGCTGCCTCTAGTCCCAGAAAGAAAAAAAAAAAAAAAAAAAAAAGTGTGTCCAGTAATCAATAGGCTTTTTGACAGTGTGATTTAGCTGCAGAAATTTTGTATGGACTGTTTTACAGTTGAAAATAAATATCCACATCCACCAGCCTTACCAAGAGATAGAACTAACCAAATTAGGCAGCAGGAGAATGTGAAGAATTAGTATTGTACTTTATTAGCTATAAACTAGCAAATATGGCACCATTTTATTACCTATAAAAGTATTATGGGTGCTAATATGATAGTTACTGATGTGAAGCAATGTACTGAATCTATAATTTTAACAGATCTGGCTATGGTGTGACTCAGCATACACTTTCCTGGGTTGCATCTGTAAAAGAGACAACTGGAGAGGAAAAGCTGTGCTCGGGTGGGGGTCTTATGACTAGTCCTAGACTGAAGTGCCAGCTGGTGCATGTCTTTTTGGCAGCCACTCAAGCTGTTGTTTTGTTTTGGCAGCCCTTGTAGCCAGAGCATGCTGCTTTCTCAGTTTAAGACTGATGAGAGAGACGTTGGTCCAAGGATGTATTTTGTCACTCTAGGGCTAGAAAATTCTAACTGTGCAGAGCCTGCTGTGTTGAAAGTCCAGTGTCCATTGTCAGATTCACGTGTGTCTTGCTGTGCCTCATGTAGGACCTTGAAGGAGTGCCTCCTCCATCCTATTTTGAAGTCTCATTTTTGCCATTCTGAAGGTATTTACTGCCTTGTAAGCCCTGCAAGTAGAGAAGAGATGACTTGAGCAGAGCTATGCTCGTTGCTCATTTACAGAAGATGAGTAAATGACTTTTCTTGTGGAAGTTGTCTTGTTTTAAGGTTTCTTTGTCTTAAAAATGTACCTCTTGATCACTCATCTCTGTAGATGCTGATTGATCACATGTGCAGTGGAATACTTCAGCAGGACACAAAAAGTCCCCTAACTATTTGAAATAGTTTCATTTTTTTAGTTCTTCTCTTTCTCAGCCTTTCTCTGCTTAGGGTGTTTATCCCTCGGATATTTAGATTGACTGTTCTTTTTTTATCTATCAGCATTGGCTTTTGGGGGGGGGGTTGTTCAGTTTTTTCTTCTGCTTCTTCTTTCTGAAAACTACAAAACACTCAACCACTGCTTTTTTAAAAATACACTCGGCGCTCATATATGAGCTATCTTGATTCTCACAATAAGCCATTTGGATATTCTTCAGACCATTATTGGTGGCTGCTTTATACTCCAGTTCTGTGGAGCACTGATAAGACATGCCAGGCAAATCAGTTCTGTAAGTAGTTTTTCCTAGTGTTCTTGGAGCCTACAGAACCAGTTTACTCAAAAGCCACAGGTGTGTGGGGGTTGGTGTGATATTTGTAGTAGATGTTTTTAAAATAAACAAGCCAGTATCTTGTAGCTTAAGGTGGAAAGAAGGTAAGCCAGAATTTGCAGGGAACTTGAAAACCTCCTGTTTTTAAATGCTCTACTGAAGTTTCTAGTAGAAGTTTAATTTCTAAGTGTGTCTTCAGTCCTGTCACTGTGACAGGCTCCATTTTGGAGCTGTGGGGTAGGCACCCAGAACCACTGCCTGCTTCTCCTGTGGTTTGCTTTCCAGTGCCATACATATCTTAGATGACACTGTGATGGTGGGTGTAATGGATTGGTACTTTCAATCCCATATCTAATAGTTATCGAGTCTGTCTCATCAGGATCCAACTACATGTTCAGAGTGACAAAAAACTGTTTTCTTATGAAAATAAAAATAAATATAATTTCTTATGAGATGGAAAAGTCTTTGTGGATAAAGAACAGAAGTTGGAAGCTCAAGTCCTGGCTTTCTTTTTTTTTCCCTGGTTTTACCGCACCTGTGTGATTTACAACTTCCTTGCCTTCTCTGTCTTTCAATTGTCACTCTTACAAAATAGGCATAATATCTTCTGTCAACATCCTTCAGGGAGATAAAATTCATCAGAATCCACATATTACCACCCAGATTCCCAGCTGAGAGGAAGGGAGAGATATGAAGCCTGATGGATTGTCAGCCTCCAAAGTCTGAGCCAGATTTCCTTCCAGTTTGGAATTAGAAATGAGAATTTAGCTTTCAAAACTAGCATCATTCTTTGGTGCTTTTTGTAAGGAGTGGGCACTTGAGAAAGTTGGTATTTTCAAAAATGGTGTTGCTGAATAAAACTGATTTGTTTTATTTATTTTTTAATATGCAAACACACACATACTAAATACTTGGTTTTATAGTCCAGATGCATATATGAGCACTCTTCCCTGATGTCTGACTCAGTGAAAGAAGAGAGATGGAGAGGAACAGGGAAAGGATAAGTTGTCTCTTGAACTGCTGAAGAGCCAGGGTAGTTGCCTATCTGTGGTCACAGAGGTCGTTCACACAGGCTTTGGTGGTGATCCATGGATAGCTCAAGGAATGTCTCTAAACTGGGATATGTATTTTCTCCTGTACATAACAAGGAAGGAGCAGAAACTGTGTTTTCCAAAATCCTATACTTATTTCCTGCTTGCATTATGTTGCAGGTGTTTTTCCAGGTCGGATCACCTCGCCCTCCACATGAAGAGACACATCTAAATATCAGTCAGCTTGGCATGGATGTCATCTGGGCTAAGTGTTGTGAGATGAAAGTGCAACTCAAGTTACAACGTGCTACCTTACAGGAGAAGAGAACTTGATCCCGTGTAATCCTCTGTACAGGGACCACATGCTCACAGTGTCATGCTCCCAGTTACACTTCAATACCTACATCGGTTCTTTTATGCCTTGCCCCGGCTGGATGGGAGAAGATGCAGGCGAGGAAATGATATAGAGGTGAAGTCAGTGAAAAAGAACAGTTACTTACAGTACTTCATCCCTCTTGGATTTGTTTCCTGTTTTTGCCAGTGGAAATCAAAGAAAACAGAGGAGGCTTCCCTGCGAGTGGACAGCAGTAGGAGGGGCTTATCTAACTTGCTTCTCAGTGCAACTCAGTAGAAGAATATGTCGTCTTGAAGTTGCATATTTGTAGCACTAACTTTCTTTTTAAATAGATGGGGGGAAAACAATGACCTAGAAAACCAAATCCCAGTTTGGTAGCCAAAATTAACCTCTTGGGTTTTTTGTTCTTTCTCTGAGAATTCCTAATGTTCAGTGTATCAGACTTCTCACAGACACTTTGACCTGTCTTGGTTTTGGTTCTTCTTCCCAGAACTGAGCTATTGAGATCCTTTTAAGTCAATACCAGTGGCCTTAATGGCAGTAGACTGTGGAGTGACACTTGTGACACAAACATCCTCTTTTTGGCCTGAGTTTATGTAGACTTCATGGAGGATTATATTTTTGTTGGTTGTTTTTATTTAAATTTTTTTTTTTTTGGCTATTGCACAACATATGCACTAGGGACTCTGGAAGCTGCTGCCGTGATGGCTAAGTAGCCAAGGGATAAACCCCTGAGATACAGCACCTAATATCTCTGTAAGCCTCACCTTATTGCCATAGCTAGGACTTCTTGTTTATTTTTTGAACAAAAAACTTTAAAAGCTTGTTTGGAAGCTTAAACATTTTTTCTCTTTTCTCCACAAACAAGTGATCTTCAGAACTCCTTGTCTTCACCTGGATATCAGTCTGGGACTGGCCACACAGGCATGACTACAGGATTCCTTCTACATCATGTGAGCATATTAGCCACAACCCACGGTGATTCAGTGGTGAATTATGTTGCTTTTTCTTGCAGTTCTTCTATTAACGAATTTAAAACATTAGCCTTTTGTTTCTGTAAAGAGCACCTGCAGACGTTTTAATTTAAACCTGTTTGTTGAGCATCTTACACACAAAAAAAAATCCCAAGCCAAAAATCCTACTCCAATCTCTGAGTAGGAAATCAAGAACCTTTTCCAAGTACAATGGCTTCATTCAGCATTAGCCTGTTTATCAAAGTCCTGCTTTTCTGTTCATCAAGTTGATGCTGTAGCCCACACCTATATGAAAAATTGTAACCATGTGAGCGGTGAAGGAAGGGATTGGATTTTACATACAGCAGTGAGGCATTTCCAAATGATTGGTCCAAAGTATTACTAACCTAGAGGTCCATTTTGGCCTACAGTGTGAATCATCAAGGAGAAGTGGAGTCTCATGCTCACCCTTCCGTCATAATAATTTGATTTCTTTGGCTCAAAGTGGATTAAAGTCTTCATTACAAAAGGAAAAAAAAAAAACAAACCTAAAAAATGTATTGCCATAACTTGTATTTGAGCCTATTTGGCACTGGCCCTGACTCCAAAGACTGCATTTAGGACCATGAAAATGGCCTATGCAAGCAGGCAGGCGGTCATTAGGTTGTATATTTTGTATATTCTCGGACCATCCCTACAAGATGTGTCTAGAAATGAAACAAAATAGCGTGTGGTCCACAAATGGTTGCTGCTCTTTTATAATGTATTAGCCAACTGCCCTTCTTTGACTGTTTTGACTCATTGACTGTTAAATATTTCCCTTAATTTATGTTTTGGGAGGTAAAATTGTACTCTAAGGGGAAAAAAAGAGCAAACAAGAAACTCAATAGATGTTTTTAAGAGCTGTCACCGGGATCCTTGGCACTTGAATTCTCAGCATTTTGCAACCTTTGGTTCCAGTGAGAGATTGAATTTATTCAAAAGATGCTGGTTTTCCTCACAGTTTTCACAAAACACTGTGACTGTCAACTGAACACTTTGGGGACAGGGGGGAAATACGATGTCTGGCCCATATGGTATGAAATATGGACCAAAATCTAACCATCTTTTAGGGGCAATGATGTAATATTCATGATAAGAGCATGAGAGAGAGTGAAAGAAAGTCAGAAAGAAAGAGAGAGAGAAGAAAAAATTGAATTTATTCCAAAGATTTAAAACTAACTATACTCTATATGTGTATATATATATGCTTATATATATATATATGTATACATTTAAAAATTGCAGAGCACTGCTTGCTGACAATCTCGTATTTCTCTACTTCTGTATTTGCATACTTCTTATGGCCATTCCACCCAGCTGTTTCACTGGGACTGAGGGCCCTAGAATCCAGTTTGTGTTGGAACAAATAGAGCATCCTGCCAGATCACAGAATCACAGAGTGTCCTGAGTTGTAAGGGACCCACAAGGATCATCAAGTCCAGCTTCTGGCCCTGCACAGGACATGCCAAGAATCCCACCATGTGCCTGAGAGTGTTGTCCAAATGCTCCTTGAGCTCTGGCTGGCTTGGGGCTGTGACCACTTCACTGGGGAGCCTTTTCAGGTGTCTGACCACCTTCTGGGTGAAGAACTTTTTCCTAATGTCCATCCTGAACCTCCCCTGACACAGCTCCATCCCATTACCTTGGATCCTGTCACTGATCACCAGACAGCAGAGACTGGTGCTGCCCCTCTGCTGCTCCTCAGGAAGATACCTAATGGGAACTGAAACCTCAGCTGTGTGAAACTGTAGAGCATCCTGTGAATGCATTAGATTTAAAAAAGTATAAGAGAATCCTAGAATTTCATTACTGTAGTGTCCTAAAATTTATGCTCTCAAATTCTCCAGTACAATATTCATTGGCTGTGAACCTGCATAAATATCTTCCGTTGCCCTCTGGACACATCTGCCTTTAGACATGCTATCAGTAGTATAGAAACCTTAATTATTAAGTGATGGTTTAAACACCAGACTCTATTTAAACTGGAAAAAGTCAAGCAAGACTGTCTTTTAGTTCCAGTTGTCATTTATGGTCTTGTTGTCATCTTATTTAAATATACAAGAACAAGGGCCCCAGGGTAAAAAAAAAATGCTGAAATATATTTTTACTTTGTTCAAAAGGAAGCCTACATCTGAATCCTGGATCCAAATAGCCTAAAAAACATAGTAAAAAGGAGGTAAAAGGCAGATTTCAAATTTCTCAGGCTTTGTAGCAGGTCTTGAACTCTGAAGCCAAAATTTGAGCTTTGAAACCACCTCTTATGTTTGAAAAGCAAGATATTTTTCAGCTGTATATATGGTGTACCCAGTCAATCTCTTGACTTCCGTTTTTGGGTGCTCATATGCAAGTGTCTTAGTCATTACTAAAATTTTGAACCATAACTTTAGTATTTTATAGAAGGAGTCTCCATTTTGGAAAGGCATAATTAGTGACACATTCCAGGATTGGTTTTTTTACAATGACAGGTTTGTTTCTTTGCGGATATTTTAAGCTGTACACTTCAAACTTGTGTAGTCTGTTATAGTTAGTTCCTTTTTGGGCCTGTGTCTCCTTGCTAAAGTTGTACAGTTGTTCTCTCTCTGTAAATTATGAGTAGAATCAGACTAAAGAGGAAAGGCTCTGTGTAAAGCTTCTTGAAAGCAAACCCATAAATTTGGTGACAGTTGAGGACTGAGTTATCCAGCTGTAGAAAGGAGAAGCTTTACCTTGTTTCCTTCAATGCGAGATTTATGCCTATTTGCAAAAGAGAAGCCATTATAAGAAAGTCAGATTGTGGTTTCCAAGGTCATGGAACTATAGGATGAAAACAGATTGAGCTAGAAGTCTCACAAAATAGTGTACACAGAGGAAGCAACTAAAATAAATGTGAGTTTTTTGTGATTAGCTAAATAATATTTTGGATCGGAACAGTCAATCATAGAACCATGCATGTGGAAAGGGGCCTCCAGAGGCCATCGTAGCCAAACTCCAACTAGAGCTCGTTGCTCACGGCTGTATCCAGCTGTTTTAAATATCCTCACGAATGGAAATTCTGCAACCTCTCTGTCCAAGCTGTTCCAATATTTAACCACTTTCATGGTAAGAAAAAAAAAATCCAAAAATCTGTGTGTCAAGTAGGAATTTTTCATGTTCAAACCTGTTTTCAGGCCTCTTCCACTGTGCACCTCCAAGAAGAGTCTGGCTTCTTCTCTACAGTCTTGGTTAGGTATTTGGAGATAGCAATAAGATCTACACTTATCCTTCTCTTCCTAAGGCTGAATCATGTCTCTCAGCCTCTTTTCATCCATCATGTGTTCCACTACCTTCGTGGTGAATCACTGCTAGACTTGCTCCCATATGTCAATCATTTTCGTGATTGAGGAGACAGAATATTCCAGGTTGAGATATGCTTTGTATGTGACAGTGTTGATAAAATATATTTATTCTGGATTTTTCCATTATCTGTGACAACTTAAAGTCAAGATTCTATTTTGAAAACTGACTAATAATAATTTAGGAAGCACTGTTATAAATAGTTTTCTAATCAAATTTGCCAAATCTGTGCATAAAAATATGCTTATAAAAATATACTTCTGTACCACCAGCTTGAGGCCTGGCTAGCAAAATTTGGGTTTTTTTGACATGATCATTGATGGTTCACTTTGAACTAAAAGATATATTGTTTAATGTGTACTGTATCAAATATGAAGACACATTATGTTGTATTTTAGTCACTTCTTACACTAAAACAGCACTTCAGTGCATCTTTATTCTGTTTGGTTTTCTCCTTAGGAGATAAAGAACAACATAAAATATCAGATATATTTTATAGAGATTGGTCTAAAAGTGGATGGCAGAACCCAGAGTATTTTTCATTATCTCTGAGTTGTTCTTTTTCAGTAGCTAGTACTCAGTCTAGACAATTACATTACCTGGCTAAACTAGCAACTGAAGTGAAATTCTAGATTCTTTCAATATCTTGGATGAGATCCTGAGCAGTCTGATCTCACTAAACAAAGGGTTGAATGTTGGATTAGGTGACCTCCAGAAGTACCTTCCAATACTAATTTTTCTGTGATTCATTTCACAGCTCTTACTTATTAAGTGTGTACTGGTTCTATTTCTTCATAGTTTTGTGCTGATGAAACAGACTGTAGGGCTGATCTGTAGGTTTTTTCTCGAATTCTGAGAGTTTCATCCTTGTTAAACTTTATAAGTTTTCTTCATGAAGGAGACCTAGAGAGGAAGAAATCTTAAAAGAACCCAAACCCTTAGCAAACCAGTTTGAAGCAATATCATACCTTGATATGTGTCACAGCTGCAGGGACTAGCCAGATATTATGGAAACAAGTTTGCTAGACTGGAAGACCCATGTGATGTCTCAGAAATGGTTTCCAGGACCTGAAATCTAAGCCAACATATTTCTACTAAGGTGAACATTTTTTTCATTCACTTATTTTCCTCAGACTTTTTGGAATTGCTATTTTCCTTGGGGTAGCACATTTCCACTTAATGCATGGGAAGCACTGACCAAACACAGACGGGAAGAAGAATCTCAATGCAAGAGCATCCCTCAGCCCTTGCTTTCAGAATTGTTTTAACTTCAGGCATAAAAAATTAACTAATCACTAGGATGTATAGCTAAAATGGAGCTGATCAATATGTTTGTTGCAGTGACTGAGTAAATCTTAGCTGTGAGCTTTCTTATATCTGCAGAATCAGGCTTTCTCCCTCATTTTTATCTGACCCTAGACAATTTGGGGTTTGTATCTAATATAAAGGTTGCTCTTCCTATTTAACACAATTTATTTGTCTGTATACAAAAGAGGTGGTAATTGGTACTTTTGGCAAAGCTGATGAAATCCAACTTCCTTAAGTGTTTCCCTTTCTCTTCTCTTAATATATGTCAAAATCTTTAAATTTAAAAAAGGAAAATTTTGTAAATAATTTAATGTTAAAAGGCCAGCACTCAGTGGATCAAGGGCTTTTACTCTTGATTTCATTCAGGACTTGGCACATTCTGTCATTCCATCCAGTAAGACTGTTTTTGAGCTTTCATATCATGGGCGATGCTCTAACCCAGAACTTCTAAACTACTTTTTGCTGATTTCAGATAGAATTGCACTTGTAAAGATATCTACATACCAAGAAAAAAAAAAAACAAAAAAAAACAAACAAAAAAAAACAAACAAAACAATGCTTGACAATAACTATTTAACTTTGTCTTGAAAAAATAGAAATACTTTTCGCCCAAGATACTACAACATTGACAAGTCTTGCCTGTCTTTCATTAGCATTTAAACTACAACTTCATGAATGATCTTTTCCAGATCAAGCTTGGGTATTTTTCTTTCTTTTGTCACACTTGTGTCTCTTTTTATTAATAGTTTAGGGATGGCTGCTGCAGTCTTTCTCTTCCACAGCTCTGCACAGGCTTCAGTGGCAAGATTTTAGCATTGTAAGGACTGTAGGATCTGGCCTACCAGGTACTAAGATCTATGTTGTAAAGCTGAGAATTTCCTCCTCCCTTAGAGTCCTCCCTTAGAGGAAGAAGTCTTGAGAATACTTGTGCTATATAAGTTATATATATAATGATACAGTTGTATATATAAATTATATACATTAAAATGTTGAGATGGGGAGTAGACTGCCTTTATCACCTCAAAATGAATTTCCCTACCTGAAAACTTTCAAATGCAGGCGTCATTTTAGAAACAGGGTTTTATAGTTTTCCTTAATGCTTGTTGATGGAATTTTTGGTGTAATAATTGAAGTTGGAATCTGCGATTTTTAAAATGAAAGC